>NC_090447.1:443242172-443545203 GCF_031143425.1 Pleurodeles waltl
AACAGGAATCCAAAAGGAGCAAAAATCAGAAAACACAGAATGCTGAATCCAAAACCAAAAGGCAAGGAAATCAGGAGCGAAGACACTAACTGAGCAGAAAGTGTTGCAGCGCAAAGAAAGAGGAAAAACACAGCCCTTATATACCAAAAAACAGGAAGTGACCCACAGGAAGTAAAAGGACACCATCTTAGATAGGGAAACAATACATAGAACAGAATAGTAGAGGAACCATAGAGAATAGGGAACAAGGAATGCTGGGAAAGCACAGGAATCTGGGAAGGAGGAAAAAACATAAAGAAAGGCACACAACAGACTGCAAAAAAGAAGAAAGGACAAAGAAACGAAGAAAAACAGGTAAGAGGGTTCAGAGACCCCTGGGACAGTGAAAGGCAGAAGGGAGAACGAGGCCCCAAGCAAATCTGGGGCCTCGAAACGCGCAGGAGAGGCTGGGGGCGCGCCGCGTCTTAATAACGCGGTGCGCGGCCCGAGCCGAACGCCCGGCAGAAGTCGAGCTCTCGGCTCGCGCCGCACCGCGCGGCGCGACAGTAGGTCCCCCTCCCGAAGGCCCAGGTTTAAGAGGGAATAAACGGTGAAAGCGTTGAATCAGGAGAGGAGCGTGAACGGAAGAGGCATCTTCCCATGAACATTCACTGAGAGGATAACCCTTCCAATGAATCAGATACTGAAGTCGTTTATGAAAAAGACGAGAGTCACAAATTTCCTGCACTTCATATTCAGGAGCATCATCCACAAGGACAGGAGGTGGACAAGGAAACTGACGTGAGTAAGGATCAGGCACATAAGGTTTAAGCTGAGAAACATGAAAAACCGGATGGATCTTCCATGTATGGGGTAAGTGAAGACGGACAGTGACAGGATTGACCAACTGGAGAATACGGAAAGGCCCATAGTAACGAGGTGTGAACTTGTTTTGAGAGAGACGTGAGGGCAAGAATTTGGAGGAGAGCCAGACTTTATCTTGCAGATGATAATTTGGATTGGTTGTACGTCTCTTGTCTGCAGCCTTCTTCATATACCTCTTGGTATGTAACAAATTAGATCGAATTAGTTTATGGAGTTGGAGAAGGCGTTTGGAGAAATAGTTAATAGCAGGTAGAGGAGAGTTGGATTGTGGAGAAGTAGGGAAAGAGGTAGGATGAAAACCATAGGAACAGAAAAAGGGAGTGACCTTGGAGGCACTATGGACTGAGTTATTGTAGGAAAACTCAGCTAAAGAGAGGTAAGTGCTCCAGTTACTTTGGGTAGAATTGCAAAAGCATCGAAGATATTGCTCTAGTCCTTGGTTCAGACGCTCAGTCTGTCCGTTGGTCTGAGGATGGAACCCTGAAGACAGGGCTCTATTTATATTCAGGGTTTTACAAAAATGCTTCCAAAATCGGGAGATGTACTGAGGTCCTCTATCTGATATTATGGTATGTGGAAGTCCATGGAGACGGAAGACATGATCTATGAATATTTGACTTAGTTCTTGAGAAGTAGGCAGCTTTTTTAGGCCAGTGAAATGAGCCATTTTTGTGAAAGAATCCACTGTGACCATGATAACCCGGTTTCCTGCTGATGGTGGGAGCGAACACATAAAATCAGTAGAGATAGTATGCCATGGGGCCGATGGAACAGGCAAAGGCTGTAGTAATCCTGCCGGTCTGGTGTGAGGTATTTTGACTTGGGCACATATGGGACAGGCCTGAACGTATTTCTCCACATCCAGTTTCCAGGTAGGCCACCAGAAAAATCGTGAAAGTAGTTCTTGTGTGGCTTTGATGCCTCTGTGACCAGCTACAGGGGAATCATGGCACATTTGTAATGCTTTCTTTTGCACCTTGTTTGTAGGGAGGAATATCAGGTCTTGGTAATAAAAATATCCTTGTTTCTTGTACAATAATGGTCTTAGTTCTTCTATGTCATGGTCCGATAGGTTGGCGTATTCTTGTTGTACTTCTTCCAGGAAAGACTGAGCCACTCCAATGATCTTACTGGGTTCTAGAAGATACTGGGATGAGGAGGGAGAACACTCTGGATATCGACGAGACAGAGCATCCGCCAGAATGTTTTGAGATCCTGGAATATATGTAATATAAAAATCGTACTGACTGAAGAAAAAGGCCCAGCGGGCCTGACGACTATTCTGGCATACAAAATTTCTTAAACATTGTAAATTACGGTGGTCTGTCCTCACCTCAAATGGTTCCTTGGAACCCATCAGAAACTGTCTCCACTCAAGGCAGGCTGTTTTCAGAGCCAATAATTCCCTTTCGAGTACGGAATAATGTTGTTCGGCTGTGGAAAGGATATGAGACAAATAGAAAACAGGATGTTCAAGGCCATCATCCTCTTGTCGTTGGAGTAAGACAGCTCCGATGGCTCTCTCAGAAGCATCAGTTACTACTATAAATTGCTTGGTGGTGTCTGGATGTCTTAAGATGGGGGCTTGGGTGAAGGCTCTCTTTAAGCTTTGAAAGGCTGCTTCAGCAGCCTCAGTCCAGACAAACCCCTTCTTTAAATTGTCCTTCTTTAAGGTGTGAGTTATGTGGCTAGTCTGACTGGCAAAGTCTAGAATGAATTGTCGATAGAAGTTTGCTAAACCTAGGAAACATTGTGTTTCTTTTATGGTAGAAGGAGAAGGCCACTCTAGGATAGCTTGTACCTTTTCTTGATCCATAGCTATGCCGGTGGGACTTAAATGATAGCCCAGATATTTGACTTCCGTCATGTCGAACTCACATTTCTCTGGTTTGCAAAATAGTTGATGATCACGAAGTCTTTGAAGAACTTGTTTCACATGGGAAGTATGGAGTTCAGGATTTCTAGAATAAATAAGAATGTCGTCTAGGTAGATCACGACTGTCTGATTCAGTAGGTCTGAAAACACTGAGTCCATAAATCTCTGGAAGATTGCGGGGGCGTTAGTAAGACCAAACGGCATAACCCTATATTCAAAATGGCCAAATGGGGTCCTGAATGCTGTCTTCCATTCGTCGCCTTCTCTTATGCGTAAAAGGTGGTAGGCTCCTCGTAAATCCAATTTAGTAAAACGTTGGGCCCCTCTGATTGCTTCCAGTATGTCCCTGATGAGAGGCAAAGGATAACGATCTTTAATGGTAATCTTATTCAGACCTCGAAAATCCAGGCACGGACGAAGATCCTTAGTCTTCTTGGGCACAAAAAAGAGAGGGGCCCCAGCCGGAGACGACGATGGAACAATAAGACCACTCTGTATATTTTCGTCCAGATACTCCTTTAGAACTTCCTTTTCGGGTTCCGTGAGGGAGTACATCCTCCCAAAAGGAACAATTGTGCCGGGTTCCAATGGAATTGCACAATCATATTCTCGATGTGGAGGTAGCACAGGTTTTGACGGTTTTTGAAAAAACATCCTGAAACTCCAAATAGTGGTCTGGGATCCCTTGGACCGTATTAATGGACATACCAGTGGCACCTTCAGTAGCTAAGGATCTTTTCGGAGACCAATACTTGTCGGAAGTAAAACAGTTCTCATGACAAAACTGCGAAGACAAAGAGACTGTCCGGGTAACCCAATTTATATATGGGTTATGTCTGATGAGCCACGGAATTCCAAGAATGATGGTATGGTTAGGGGACGTAATAAGATCGAAGGAGATGTGTTCTTGATGGTTTCCCACCTGTAGACTTAACATCAGGGTAGTGGTGTCTACAGGACCAGAGGATATCAAAGATCCATCCACAGTGTGTACCTGTTCGGGTACTTCTTTTGCTTGAGTAGGAACTAGGTTAGCAGCAGCCCACGTCTTGTCCATGTATATACCACTAGCACCACAATCTAGTAATGCCATAGTCTTTTCCTGACGACCGTCAGGAAGTTGTAACAGGACCGGAAAGATGAACAAGGCAGTTGTATTGTCATTAAAGGAGCTGATGGAAGGTATAGCTGTAGATCCCGTCCCTTCCCTTCTTACAGAGGACGGGAGGTGGCGTTTCCCGAAGGCCTGGACGGACGTACTGGACAGGTACGGAGCATGTGACCAGCAGAACCACAATACAGGCACAACCCTCTCTTGCGTCTGTCTTCTCGTTCACTAGCAGAGAGCGGACCTCGGGTAGTATCCACCTGCATGGGTTCCCCTTCGATGTCTCTAGCAGGAGTGCGAGGTTCCTCGGAACGCTGCAGGTATGCACGTGAGCTACTTGGCTGGGCAAACCCTCTACTCCTTTTCTTCTCCGATCTCCGTTCCTGAAGACGATATTCGATGGACAGTGCTTGATCCATCAGGCCACGAAGATCTTCCGCTCTGGTAGAATGCACTAGTTCATCCTTTATTTCTTCTTTGAGTCCTCTACGAAATAATGTTACCAGAGTACGTTCCACCCAAGTGGTCTCTGCCGCCAGCTGACGAAAACGGGTTATATATTGCAGGACGTCTTGGGAGCCTTGTTGGATGTCGCACAAGGCTTCTTCAGCGGAGGCTTCCAATCCAGGACGACTAAACATCTGTTTGAAGCGACTCACAAAGGCGGAATAGTCTGACAATACAGGGTCGTTGGAGGACACCATCGGGGTTGCCCAGGCCAAGGCTGGACCGGATAAGGCACTGATAAGATAACCCACCTTGGTCCTGTCGTGGGAGAATTGAGTAGGTCGGAAGGCGAAATACACCGTTAAAGCATCCAAGAACTCGCGAAGCTTGGTTGGTTCACCAGAGAAACAAGGGGTAGAAGCGGAGATTGTCGGAACATCACTGGTGCGGAGGGCCAAAGCCTGTCGTAACGCAGCATTTTCATTACGTAGTTGTTGCAATTCCTGGACTTGTTGCTGAATCGTGGTCAACAGAGATTGCTCCGGATCTGCAGCAGCCGCCACTGTATTATCCATGGTGTTTGAGGACGTCGGAATGGTTTGGCGCTGCAATCTGTCACGACTCACGTGCTGCTTGCGCCTGGAATTTGCAGATCTGGTGGCGTGAATCTTCAATGTTCGGCTTTGGCCCAAAAAGGGGCTACTCTTTCTGGTAGCCACGGTGCTGTAGGCAATGGAAACACCAAGAACAGACCGTGCCCTTCAGAAAGTAGCGCCAGAGGGAAAAAACCCCTTAAAAAGGGGAAAAAACCTCCAAACAGGAAGACTCCTGGAGAAAAACAAGAACAAACAAACAGGAATCCAAAAGGAGCAAAAATCAGAAAACACAGAATGCTGAATCCAAAACCAAAAGGCAAGGAAATCAGGAGCGAAGACACTAACTGAGCAGAAAGTGTTGCAGCGCAAAGAAAGAGGAAAAACACAGCCCTTATATACCAAAAAACAGGAAGTGACCCACAGGAAGTAAAAGGACACCATCTTAGATAGGGAAACAATACATAGAACAGAATAGTAGAGGAACCATAGAGAATAGGGAACAAGGAATGCTGGGAAAGCACAGGAATCTGGGAAGGAGGAAAAAACATAAAGAAAGGCACACAACAGACTGCAAAAAAGAAGAAAGGACAAAGAAACGAAGAAAAACAGGTAAGAGGGTTCAGAGACCCCTGGGACAGTGAAAGGCAGAAGGGAGAACGAGGCCCCAAGCAAATCTGGGGCCTCGAAACGCGCAGGAGAGGCTGGGGGCGCGCCGCGTCTTAATAACGCGGTGCGCGGCCCGAGCCGAACGCCCGGCAGAAGTCGAGCTCTCGGCTCGCGCCGCACCGCGCGGCGCGACAGTATGGTGAGAATAAATGCTTTTGCTATGATGTGAGACAACACTATTTATATGGTGTGGCTCATCATCATTACCAACTATGCTAGACTGTCTAGTAATGGGCAGGCTAGGAAGTTTCTTTCCTGAATCTTTTCCTGGGGGAGTTCCTGGATCAGATTGGGAACCATTAGCTACTTTTTCAACAGATGGGGCACTTCTTGACTTATCTTGTTCTCTAAGCATGTTAAGTAACAATTCCAAGGAAGGATTCTTCCCTACACTCAAACCTCTCTCTATGCATAGACTCCTTGCTCCTTTCCAGCTAAGGTGATCATATGCAAGTTTGGACAGATCAACATTTTGGCCTGTGCCAGACATTTTTAGAGAGAGTTAAAGTGATAGTAAAAGATAAAAAGTTTGTCAGAGCTTTTAGAAAGACAGAGAGAAAAAACTTTTAAAACTTTTTAGAACTTTTTAGAAAGTTAGAAGTACTTTTCAGCACTTAGAAAAGAGTGAAAAGAGGAAATGCAAAACTTTTTGGCTATGTGTATATACACTGACCTTGTTTTGTATATTTTTCTCTTATGAAAAGTACAATGACAAGAGTGGTAAGTAGTCTCAAAGCACTTATCCCACCGCTGCACAACCAATGTAGGAGGCTGGACTGGCTTGTAGTGAGTACCAAGGGGTACTTGCACCTTGCACCAGGCCCAGTTATCCCTTATTAGTGTATAGGGTGTCTAGCAGCTTAGGCTGATAGATAATGGTAGCTTAGCAGAGCAGCTTAGGCTGAACTAGGAGACGTGTGAAGCTACTACAGTACCACTTAGTGTCATATGCACAATATCATAAGAAAACACAATACACAGTTATACTAAAAATAAAGGTACTTTATTTTTATGACAATATGCCAAAGTATCTTAGAGTGTACCCTCAGTGAGAGGATAGGAAATATACACAAGATATATATACACAATAGCAAAAATATGCAGTATAGTCTTAGAAAACAGTGCAAACAATGTATAGTTACAATAGGATGCAATGCGGAAACATAGGGATAGGGGCAACACAAACCATATACTCCAAAAGTGGAATGCGAACCACGAATGGACCCCAAGCCTATGTGACCTTGTAGAGGGTCGCTGGGACTATTAGAAAATAGTGAGAGTTAGAAAAATAACCCTCCCCAAGACCCTGAAAAGTGAGTGCAAAGTGCACCAAAGTTCCCCTAAGGACAAAGAAGTCGTGTTAGAGGAATAATGCAGGAAAGACACAAACCAACAATGCAACAACTGTGGATTTCCAATCTAGGGTACCTGTGGAACAAGGGGACCAAGTCCAAAAGTCACAAGCAAGTCGGAGATGGGCAAATGCCCAGGAAATGCCAGCTGCGGGTGCAAAGAAGCTTCTACTGGACAGAAGAAGCTGAGGTTTCTGCAGGAACGAAAAGGGCTAGAGACTTCCCCTTTGGTGGACGGATCCCTCTCGCCGTGGAGAGTTGTGCAGAAGTGTTTTCCCGCCGAAAGAATGCCAACAAGCCTTGCTAGCTGCAAATCGTGTGGTTAGCGTTTTTGGACGCTGCTGTGGCGCTGGAGGGACCAGGAGGTCGTAAATTGGACCAGGAGAGAGAGGGGACGTCGAGCAAGACAAGGAGCCCTCTCAACAGCAGGTAGCACCCGGAGAAGTGCCAGAAACAGGCACTATGAGGATGCGTGAAACAGTGCTCACCCGAAGTCGCACAAAGGAGTCCCACGTCGCCGGAGACCAACTTAGAAAGTCGTGCAATGCAGGTTAGAGTGCCGTGGACCCAGGCTTGGCTGTGCACGAAGGATTTCCTCCGGAAGTGCACAGGGGCCGGAGTAGCTGCAAAAGTCGCGGTTCCCAGCAATGCAGCCCAGCGAGGTGAGGCAAGTACTTACCTCCACCAAACTTGGACTGAAGAGTCACTGGGACCTCGCTCGTCGTGCTGAGAGGAGACCCAAGGGACCGGTAATGCAGCTTTTTGGTGCCTGCGGTTGCAGGGGGAAGATTCCGTCGACCCACGGGAGATTTCTTCGGAGCTTCTGGTGCAGAGAGGAGGCAGACTACCCCCACAGCATGCACAAGCAGGAAAACAGTCGAGAAGGCGGCAGGATCAGCGTTACAGAGTTGCAGTAGTCGTCTTTGCTACTATGTTGCAGGTTTGCAGGCTTCCAGCGCGGTCAGCAGTCGATTCCTTATCAGAAGGTGAAGAGAGAGATGCAGAGGAACTCGGATGAGCTCTTGCATTCGTTATCTAAAGTTTCCCCAGAGACAGAGACCCTAAATAGCCAGAAAAGAGGGTTTGGCTACTTAGGAGAGAGGATAGGCTACTAATACCTGAAGGAGCCTATCAGCAGGAGTCTCTGACGTCACCTGGTGGCACTGGCCACTCAGAGCAGTCCAGTGTGCCAGCAGCACCTCTGTTTCCAAGATGGCAGAGGTCTGGAGCACACTGGAGGAGCTCTGGACACCTCCCAGGGGAGGTGCAGGTCAGGGGAGTGGTCACTCCCCTTTCCTTTGTCCAGTTTCGCGCCAGAGCAGGGGCTAAGGGGTCCCTGAACCGGTGTAGACTGGCTTATGCAGAATTGGGCACATCTGTGCCCAAGAAAGCATTTCCAGAGGCTGGGGGAGGCTACTCCTCCCCTGCCTTCACACCATTTTCCAAAGGGAGAGGGTGTAACCCCAGGAGGGCAGATGCCTGTCTGAGGGGTTGGCAGCAGCAGCAGCTGCAGTGAAACCCCAGGAAGGGCAGTTTGGCAGTACCAGGGTCTGTGCTACAGACCACTGGGATCATGGGATTGTGCCAACTATGCCAGGATGGCATAGAGGGGGCAATTCCATGATCATAGACATGTTACATGGCCATATTCGGAGTTACCATTGTGAAGCTACATATAGGTAGTGACCTATATGTAGTGCACGTGTGTAATGGTGTCCCCGCACTCACAAAGTTCAGGGAATTGGCTCTGAACAATGTGGGGGCACCTTGGCTAGTGCCAGGGTGCCCTCACACTAAGTAACTTTGCACCTAACCTTTACCAGGTAAAGGTTAGACATATAGGTGACTTATAAGTTACTTAAGTGCAGTGTAAAATGGCTGTGAAATAACGTGGACGTTATTTCACTCAGGCTGCAGTGGCAGGCCTGTGTAAGAATTGTCAGAGCTCCCTATGGGTGGCAAAAGAAATGCTGCAGCCCATAGGGATCTCCTGGAACCCCAATACCCTGGGTACCTCAGTACCCTATACTAGGGAATTATAAGGGTGTTCCAGTAAGCCAATGTAAATTGGTAAAAATGGTCACTAGCCTGTTAGTGACAATTTGGAAAGAAATGAGAGAGCATAACCACTGAGGTTCTGATTAGCAGAGCCTCAGTGAGACAGTTAGTCACTACACAGGTAACACATTCAGGCACACTTATGAGCACTGGGGCCCTGGGTTACCAGGGTCCCAGTGACACATACAACTAAAACAACATATATACAGTGAAAAATGGGGGTAACATGCCAGGCAAGATGGTACTTTCCTACACTCACGAACTAGTAATTTAATGTCAACGGGCACGCACGATTAGGAGGAGTTGCCCAATCAAAGACAGAGCTATGTGCAGGACCACCCAGACGTAGAAGTTATGGAAATTATAGTATTACGGATACAATGCAAAGCGTGGCAAATGGAGGGATTTGCATACTGTAAAAACCCAAGCAAGACTGATTCCCATATGGCTGGGTCCAAACTGGAGTGCATGGTGAGCAAAAAAACGATGGATAAAACCAATGATCTGTGACTGGGGGTGAATGTTTGATTTGTTCAGCATGCCCTCCATCTTCTGTTCTTTTTGCTTTTGTTACACTAAGTAGAAGGGATATGCCCAGATGTGGGTCCCATGCTCACTGTGCCACTGGATTCAAGCTAGTCTGGCTGATGAGGGGTGATAACCCGAAACCGCTCCAGGATGCTTGTTTCCGGTCCTGGAAGGACCCGGCCTGACAGTTCAGGCTGAACTCTTTCAATGGGAAGCAGGTCAAAACTGATTTGCATATGGCTAACTAGGGTAGAGTGATATGCAAAAAAAGATGGATTAAACCCAGATCTGCAACTGGGTGCGAATATTTGATTTGTTTAGCATTCCGTTTATCATCTGTTCTTTTTGCTTCAAGATCTGGAAGAGCAGAGGCTTTTGAAGCAGTAGCATGCTTTTGCCTGATAGATGACAAAATGATAGAATGCCTGGATCATTTTTTTTAGAGACTCTAGATCTTGAGGAGGTAGCTTGTACTTCTTCATTAGTATGGCCATTGCTGCTTTCACTGTTGTCGGCATCAGAAACTTTTCTTCCAATGATTCATGAAAACCTGACACCAAACGTAGTGGAGGCCTCGAACATCTTCTTGGCTGCAGTGCCTCCAGTATATACTTTTGCTAGTGGCGTGTCCAATTCAGTACGTAACTTTGTTGTTCCCCTTAGCAACACAATGTGGAAACTCATCATGTCACCCAAGGTTGACACATGTGTTGGCTATGCCAAAGGATAAGTTGTGTTTTAGGATGGAGAATTAGATGAACAAACATGAGAAGAAGATAGTGATGAATTAATTTGTCTTTTTTTTTGGAATATGAGGATTACTCAATTTATCAATATCCATCCTGGGCCGCGTGGGAGGGAGAGGAATTTTATCAACTGGAGACCTGGACATTGGTCTGGACGCCATCCGAGTTGTTCTCAGCAGACTAAGAGGTTCCAGGGGACCTTTGAAAGGTTTTTTGGATAGAATCGCAAATCTCAGGAGCCCTAGAGGTTGCAAAGGTGACTGCATGTCAGGAGATAGCCTCAATCATTTCTTTGGCGCTGGTGTAAATATCGACATCTAGGACATAAGCATCAACTAATCCACCAAAGCTGATTAAGGCCTTGACACCTTTGGTGCCATCAGGGAGTTGTATGACAACTTCAGTTGGATGGTCTGTATTGACAGAGTGGCATGTCATTAATTTACTCAAGTGCTTCGACATCCCTCGAGATTTTGAGTCGCTCGAACTCCTTGATTTTGAGGAGTGGTGGCGATGATGTAGACTTTGTTTTGGTGCTGATCCTTTCAAAGGTGAGTATGTCAGTGCCAATGGGCTGGATTACGCTATGGTCTTCTATCAGGCGATAACAACGATTTCAGAGACAATTTCTTCACTTTACTCACCTTTCTTGCCCTTAGATTAACCTCATTGGGGTCTTTATGAGAATGTGCCACCCTACCAACATAACTGGTGCTTTCTCTGTGGGGCTAGCCTGCTTTTCCCTCCTTCTTGGCTCTCAGATCTCCCAGTTTGCTCTGAAACAAATGCCTTCCCTGTCCTTAAGTATCCATTTGGACAATTTCTGGAAAACTGTACACTCTTTGACAGAGTGATAAAGAGGGAAACTACAACATACAGACCCTGTGTGTGTCTGTAGCAGCTTTATCCCTCTCACATGAGGCACATTTAACAAATAAAGATAGCATTTGGATGGAAAAACCCTAAAAGTGAGGGAAAGAGATGTCTTACTCTCTAGCTAGTCTCTAAAGACATCAAGCGAAAAACATAAATATAAGATATTGTGAGAATGTTTTCTCAGAAAAAGACGTGAAATACCCACAGTAATTTCAGGATTACAGTCACAGGAAATGGAAAAAAAGAACTGACTCTGTGAAGCAAGTGCTAGTACAGGTCTTTTATCTTGCGATTAAATATGATGCTTTCCCTTGGTTTTAAAGTTCTTTTGATATTTTCACACAAAATGTAAGATGATGGTAAGGAACTACATGCACTTGGTGTGGGTCAGTGGCAGGTGAGTAGAAAGTGGGGCAGACAGTCAATATTCCCCAGGCCCAGTACTTCTTCAGGGCACCATACTCATGCTGCAACATTATTTATTGATAGATTTTGCTCTATTCAGCTTTGTTTTTTAATACAAAGACATATAGCATTGTATGACTAGTAAATAATATTAGATGTTCTGAGTTTTCTTACTCATGCACTGCCTGGCCAGTAGGATCCTTTCGTGTTTCAGCGATAATCACTTCTCAAATAGGGAAGGCATGATGGCAGGACAAATTGCAGAACAATGACAAAACAGCATCACAGGACAGCTATAGGGTCAAAGACTTTACACATAAAAAATAAGATGGAATTCTGAGAGAAAAACCTCAAGCAAGAGTGTTCCAAGATCCCACCAAAACAAAGAACTGACTCTGGGTGAAAGCTGACAATAAAAGGCATAATGGAAAATGGAAGTCCATGGACTCTTAAGGGCAGTGAGTTTTTAATTCTTAATGTTAGCTTAACATAAGCCTATTAGCCTGTTCTTTTCCTCTCATTTAGAAATGTTAGGCAGCAGGTTGTGCCCTAGGTGCTGCCATGCAGATTTTAGAAAGGGCTTATTTAATAAACAGCTTACAATCCTCAAACATTTGTCTTGCTTGGCTTTTTGATGGTGATTTTCTGCATTCAGTCATTCTGAACTCTTCACCCTACTGCAGTTACTTACATTATATGTAAAGTGGTATCAGGAGTTATTCTAACTTCTATGACTATATCAGTGAACATCCTTCAACAAGCAACATTGTTCAGTCCTTCATATTAAGCCTCAGCCACCCAAATGCTTACATCACGATCTCTTCTGGGTCAGGCCTGTGCACCCTTTTCTGGTGTAAGATTGGCTGTGCTGTGTTGGGGCTACATCTGTGAGGTTTGTGGCATCTGGAAAGTATTTTAGCTACCTTGAAACTAACACTTGTGAGATCTGAGAGCTTGAAGATAGCTTAGCCTTTTAACGACTGAACCTGTGAGTTACAAAAGTCCATAACAGCTAGCACTGCTGTCCTCTTCCAGTGCCTGTTCAACTGTGTTGTTTGGAGATGGTGAGCTGTCTAGAGTCTCAGATCGTCAGATCTTCGATACCTCAGTTACAGTATATGCCTATGGCAGTGTGCAGGTATGCACAAATGTGTTATTTGACTTCATGTGTGCCTGTGTGTATATTGTCTTTCTGTAAATGATTGTCTTTGTGTAAATGTACCTATGTGCATGTTCTGCATGGCTATGTATATATGTATGTGTTCTTTGCACACTCACCAATATCACCCAACATACATCTATTGCAACAAAAAGCACATTCTTATAACATAGCCCAGAGCAACTGGCTTTAGTTTTGCTTATTTTATACAAGCCTTTGATGTGCCGCTCACAGTGGGAGAGTGGGCTATTTGGACCTGAACCTCATGTCTGGTAACGTCTGCGATCTACTTTAAAACATGTAGCACGCAGGCAGGGAGTGGGCACTATATTGACATCTATAGATACATCTACCTAACCTAGCTATGTTTATATATAAATATATATATATATATATATATATATATATATATATATATATTTCATGTATGTCATTTCAGATGTTGCAGTCATGTTATCAATGATGTAAGTGAAGTTGTCATGAGTGATGTAATACGTGAGGTCATAAGCAGTGCATGGTGAGGGAGCAAGTTATAGACACTTAAGGTCATAAGTTATACTTGGAAATGTTCAGCCCTGCTGGGACCCTCCACCTGGTCTAGGGGTGCAGGGTATCCCTACCCTGCCATCTATATGTTTTTTAAAAAAATTGTTAAGGCTAAAGGGACTCAGTCCTCAAGTCCTAAAATGGTTGTCACCACATCTTTGTTGATGTGGTGGTAGCCAATCACATCTCATTGTGAGATCTGCCAGCCCTGCGGATCCTTCACAGTGCAATAAACAAAGAGCCTTAATTTCTCTAAAACTACTGCACGGATTTGCTCCAAATCACAAAAAGCAAGCTTTCTGGACCAAGATGTAGCTCTCTGTCGAATTTGGGGTAATTCCATTCAGCAGTTTTTGCAATATCGCTGTTCAGCTTTCCGATTTAAAAATGAATGGGGAAAACGCATTTTAAGACCCCTGTTTTTCCCCCTTCCCCACTCCACGGATTATCCTGAAACTTTCCGGAAAGGAGCTGAAGATGTAACTTTTTTTGAGGGGGGAGGAGGGGAAGGTTTGTGAAGATTCATCTAACGGCACCAAAATAATAAGCAAACTAAAAAAGACTTTTCCCTTGGAAATTAGGAACTAAATATAACTGTGTTTTTTATATATATATATATATATATATATATATATATATATATATATATATATATATATATATATATATACTGATCAAATCCACCGTACGAGGCCGGTGTGGGAAGCCAGAATTATTATAAAAGAAACTCCGGCTCCTCTCAGAGACAGCAAGGAGCATTCCACGTCCAAAAGGTTTTTGAAAGACACGTTTACTGGCAATACGTTTTGATTGTTGCGATCTTCATAATAGCCACATAACAAAACTGTGCTCCACTTCCATTAAAAACAAATAGTGTACCCATAATTATAAACATGGAAAAAAGACCTTTACACCAAAGGTAATTCAAAAGAAAAACTGTCTTCCCCAGAAAATAATTTATCGAATATTGATCATAACATTTATAACATAATCAAAACAGATTTTCAAAAAAGAAGCGATACATCAGTTCTCTGTAATGTGCATAGTAAACATAGAAAACAGAGTTCTATGCCAATGATGATTATAAGAGAAAGAGAGAATTTGACCCCGCAAAAGATTATTCATCATCAAAACACTTTATTTGGTATGCAAATAATCAACCATATCAATAAATAAACAGCACATATAAAAACAAAATTCATCCGGCCAATATATATGTCCCCTCATATCCTAATAGACAAATTTACACAAATAAAAGATTGCAATCCAGAATTCATCAAGAAGAAAAAATAAATAAATGAATCAATCAAGATAAAAATATAAAATAATTTAAAAATACTCTAGATTATTTCACCAGGTTATGGTTCCTTTACGAAAAGACCCCAGCCCGCGCCACACCAGCCACAGAAAAGCTGGGCGATATTCACAAAACCCCTACGCCTCAGCAAGGGAAATAAAAAACGCTGCCTGAAGGCCGCATAAAAAACGCAGAACAAGGTAAAATGGATTAGAGTCTGCGGAGACACTCCATCACAGGGGCAAAGTTTCATAGATTTTTCATCATACTGACCTAATGGAAAGCATTAATTACTTCTGATAACCCCTACACGGAATCGTGAGATAAGAGTCCTTTCCCTCACATTTCTAATCTCCAGAAGATAGGGCTCAGGACCCACCCCCATCTTCAACATAATAAAATCCCTTGCTGATTTTTTCCTTAACTTCTCTTCCTCTCTTTTAGCCCCCAAGATTTTCAGGAAATTTTCCTTAGCCCAACGTTAAGGCTGGTCAGACCCTCAGGAGCCTCAAACATGTCCTGCCGCCCCAGTACATAGGCTACTTTTCTTATATACATCAGCCAGGGGATATTCTTCGCATGATCACAGGTCAAGCAGTCACGCAGGACCTCTCTGTTAAAAGAGGCACATTCATTTGTCAAAATAGAGATCCATAACAAAAAGGGCACAAGCTGGATGGTATCTTGTACAAACTCAAGATCTAATTCAATATGCAGACAGAAGCCAGAGGTATTTTGATCAACTCCTATCAGCCTTCTGCAAAATCGATTTTCCTCTACTGCAGGGGCCCTATTATCCATATATCCCCAAAGTGGATCCCCATACAGCAGGACTGGGAGGCATTTACGCCTATAGACTTCAAGCAAGGGCTTAATAGGTTTACTTCCGACCGTGCAGCAAAGTCAAATGTGGCACCAACTGTAGCATTAAAAAGCACTCCTCTCCTGGAAACACAAGGTTTCCATGAGCCTTTGTCATCAAAATAACCCCTAAGTAGGGGAAGTCCTAAACCTTGCTAATTACTTGATCTTTAATCTTTAGCTGCCCCACCCTGCTGAGAGGTTTCCCAAAGACCATAAAATGTGATTTTTTGCAGTTTATCTCTAGATCTAGGGCTGACATAAAATATACATAAGCTCTAAATACATCCCAAAGGCCATTCATAGTACGGGCCATGAGCACTGCATCATCCACATTGATCAATACCGGGACACTATTACCATTAAGTTTGGGAGCATCCCTACAGTGTTCCACTAAAAAAATCAAACAGTCCATTAGTATACAAAAGAAAGAGTGTAGGTGCCAGGACACACCCCTGGCGCACACCCCTGTTTAACTCAAAAGCATCCAAACATTCCCCATTGGTCCCCACCCTCACGTTTGCATTAGTACCTAGGTGGAGGTACCAAAGCAACTCCACAATTTGGGGATCCATATCTAACCGGTTTAGCCTCTCCTACAACTTAATCCAATTAACCTTATCGAAGGCACAGCTAAGATCCATGAATGCAAGATATAGGGTGCCTTTGCCTGGCTTGCGTGTATTTCTCAATCACCATCAACAGGTTTAAACACTGTTCCTGGGTACCAAGTTCCTCCCTAAAGCCGCACTGTACCCGGCTCAAAATTTCATTTTCAGCTAATCAAACCTCAATACGCCTTAAAATAATCCGGCCCAAGATTTTGGCTGATGAATCAAGAAGGGAAATGAGGCGATATGACTTAGAATCATTACGGTCCCCCTTTTTGAACACGGGAATAATACAAGCCGATCTCCATGAAGCAGGAATTCCCATATGACTGCTGCATTAAGAAGATTTAACTAGATGGGCACCCATAACTGGGGACAAGATTTATAGAGATCCATATGAATTAAATCCGGGCCTGGAGCTTTATTACTAGCACTACCATGAAGTGCCTCCCTTACCTCAAGGAGTGTAAACCTGATAGCTAAGTCGGGGAAATCATCAGGCTGTAAACCCCGATTGTTTCCTAAAGGACTCCCCTGAAAAACTCTACAAAAATGATTCACCCAGACCTCAGGGGCAATGTTACAGCACAGGCCCTCAGATGTTTCTGATTCAAAGAAACCCCTATTTATAACCTTCCAAAACAGGCCAGTATTCTTAAGCTCCACTGCACGTTCCAATTTCTCCCAGGCTAACTCCTTGAGCTTCAGCTTTCTTGCCCTCAGAACACTTTTGTATTTAGCCCTCACAGCTCTAACACGGTCCATGTCTCTTGGGTATTCCTTTAAGGCCTTCCTCAGGGTTTTCCAAGCGTCATAGCAGGACTTACTGAACCATCCACCCTTATCCTCGCGGGGGACTGAACAGCTAGGATCAAGCAGTCTTTAAAAGCTTCGTTCACTCTGAGCATCGCAGCCAGAACTTCCCCTGGACTAGAAGTCTCTTCCAGAAGTATACATGTAATCAATTTTAGGTTGTCACCCACCACCCTCACTATTACTTGATGGATATTAACCTCTTTCCAACCAACTCTCCTCCCCTGGTCTTTTATCCTCACCAAAGCTGTCCCTCCTCGACCTGGTTTAAATAGAGCCTCTGGAATATTGAAGAGGACCGAAAGGGGGTTATGATCACTAAGGTGCTTCTCTATCACCTCTCCACCTACGACCAAATCTTTTAGAGGTGGGGACACAAAAATATAATCAATAGTTGTAACAGCCCCTCTACCTAGAAAGGTTGGAAACTGGTGAGTGCCCACTGTGAGAAAGTAGCCTCTTTCTAACCTTGTTACCCCCACTTTTGGCCTGTTTGTGAGTATATGTCAGGGTGTTTTCACTGTCTCACTGGGATCCTGCTAGCCAGGGCCCAGTGCTCATAGTGAAAACCCTATGTTTTCAGTATGTTTGTTATGTGTCACTGGGACCCTGCTAGACAGGACCCCAGTGCTCATAAGTTTGTGACCTATATGTATGTGTTCCCTGTGTGATGCCTAACTGTCTCACTGAGGCTCTGCTAACCAGAACCTCAGTGGTTATGCTCTCTCTGTACAAAGTGTCACTAACAGGCTAGTGACCAATTTCACCAATTTACATTGGCATACTGGAACACCCTTATAATTCCCTAGTATATGGTACTGAGGTACCCAGGGTATTGGGGTTCCAGGAGATCCCTATGGGCTGCAGCATTTCTTTTGCCACCCATAGGGGGATCTGACAATTCTTACACAGGCCTGCCACTGCAGCCTGAGTGAAATAACGTCTACGTTATTTCACAGCCATTTACCACTGCACTTAAGTAACTTGTAAGTCACCTATATGTCTAACCTTTACCTAGTAAAGGTTGGGTGCTAAGTTACTTAGTGTGTGGGCACCCTGGCACTAGCCAAGGTGCCCCCACATCGTTCAGGGCAAATTCCCCAGACTTTGTGAGTGCGGGGACACCATTACACGCGTGCACTATACATAGGTCACTACCTATGTATAGCATCACAATGGTAACTCCGAACATGGCCATGTAACATGTCTAAGCTCATGGAATTGTCACCCCAATGCCATTCTGGCATTGGGGAGACAATTCCATGATCCCCCGGGTCTCTAGCACAGAACCCGGGTACTGCCAAACTGCCTTTCCGGGGTCTCCACTTCAGCTGCTGCTGCTGCCAACCCCTCAGACAGGTTTCTGCCCTCCTGGGGTCCAGCCAGGCTTGGCCCAGGAAGGCAGAACAAAGGACTTCCTCAGAGAGAGGGTGTTACACCCTCTCCCTTTAGAAAAAGGTGTCAGGGCTGGGGAGGAGTAGCCTCCCCCAGCCTCTGGAAATACTTTGATGGGCACAGATGGTGCCCATCTCTGCATAAGCCAGACTACACCGGTTCAGGGATCCCCCAGCCCTGCTCTGGCGCGAAACTGGACAAAGGAAAGGGGAGTGACCACTCCCCTGACCTGCACCTCCCCTGGGAGGTGCCCAGAGCTCCTCCAGTGTGCTCCAGACCTCTGCCATCTTGGAAACAGAGGTGCTGCTGGCACACTGGACTGCTCTGAGTGGCCAGGGCCAGCAGGTGACGTCAGAGACTCCTTCTGATAGGCTCTTACCTGTGTTGCTGTCCTCCTTCCTAAGTAGCCAAACCTCCTTTTCTGGCTATTTAGGGTCCCTGCTTTGGGGAATTCTTTAGATAACGAATGCAAGAGCTCATCAGAGTTCCTCTGCATCTCTCTCTTCACCTTCTGCCAAGGAATCGACCGCTGACTGCTCTGGACGCCTGCAAAACCGCAACAAAGTAGCAAAGACGACTACTGCAACCTTGTATCGCTGATCCTGCGGCCTTCTCGACTGTTTTCCTGGTGATGCATGCTGTGGGGGTAGTCTGCCTCCTCTCTGCACTAGAAGCTCCGAAGAAATCTCCCGTGGGTCGACGGAATCGTCCCCCTGCAACCGCAGGCACCAAAAGACTGCATCACCGGTCCTCTGAGTCCCCTCTCAGCACAACGAGCGTGGTCCCTGGAACTCAGCAACTCTGTCCAAGTGACTCTCACAGTCCAGTGACTCTTCAGTCCAAGTTTGGTGGAGGTAAGTCCTTGCCTCCCCACGCTAGACTGCATTGCTGGGTACCGCGTGATTTGCAGCTGCTCCGGCTCCTGTGCACTCTTCCAGGATTTCCTTTGTGCACAGCCAAGCCTGGGTCCCCGACACTCTAACCTGCAGTGCACGACCTCCTGAGTTGTCCTCCGGTGTCGTGGGACCTTCTTTTGTGACTTCAGGTGAGCTCCGGTTCACTCTTCTTCGTAGTGCCTTTTCTGGCACTTCTGTGGGTGCTGCTTGCTTCTGAGTGAGCTCCTTGTCTTGCTGGACGCCCCCTCTGTCTCCTCACGCCATTGGCGACATCCTGGTCCCTCCAGCAGCATCCAAAAACCCTAACCGCAACCCTTGCAGCTAGCAAGGCTTGTTTGCGGTCTTTCTGCGTGGGAACACCTCTGCAAGCTTCTTCATGACGTGGGACATCCATCCTCCAAAGGGGAAGTTCCTAGTCCCCTTCGTTCTTGCAGAATCTACAGCTTCTACCATCCGGTGGCAGCTTCTTTGCACCCACAGCTGGCAT
Organism: Pleurodeles waltl; assembly: GCF_031143425.1. Classification (NCBI taxonomy): domain Eukaryota; kingdom Metazoa; phylum Chordata; class Amphibia; order Caudata; family Salamandridae; genus Pleurodeles; species Pleurodeles waltl. The sequence continues at coordinate 443,261,760 of NC_090447.1, forward strand.
TTCCTGGGCATCTGCCCACTCCCGATTTGAGTGTGACTCTTGGACTTGGTCCCCTTGTTCCACAGGTACTCTCGTCTGGAAATCCATTGTTGTTGCATTGCTGGTGTTGGTCTTCCTTGCGGAATTCCCCTATCACGACTTCTGTGCTCTCTGGGGAACTTAGGTGCACTTTACACCTACTTTTCAGGGTCTTGGGGTGGGCTATTTTTCTAACCCTCACTGTTTTCTTACAGTCCCAGCGACCCTCTACAAGCTCACATAGGTTTGGGGTCCATTTGTGGTTCACATTCCACTTTTGGAGTATATGGTTTGTGTTGCCCCTATACCTATGTGTTCCTATTGCAATCTACTGTAACTTGCATTACTTCCTTTTGCTATTATCTGCATAATTTTGGTATTGTGTACATATATCTTGTGTATATTTCTCATCCTCATACTGAGGGTACTCACTGAGATACTTTTGGCATATTGTCATAAAAATAAAGTACCTTTATTTTTAGTATATCTGTGTATTGTGTTTTCTTATGATATTGTGCATATGACACCAGTGGTATAGTAGGAGCTTTACACTTCTCCTAGTTCAGCCTAAGCTGCTCTGCTAAGCTACCTTTTCTATCAGCCTAAGCTGCTAGACACCTCTTCTACACTAAAAAAGGAATAACTGGACCTGGTGCAGAGTGTAAGTACCCCTTGGTACCACTACAAACCAGGCCAGCCTCCTACATTGGTTGTGCAGCGGTGGGATAAGTACTTGCAACTACTTACCACTTTGTCATTTTGCACTTTTCATAAGAGAAAAATATACAAAACAAGTTCAGTGTATGTACACCTAACCAAAAAGTTTTGCTTTTCTTCTCTTACTCTATTGCTAAGTGCTGAAAGGTACCTCTAAACTTTCAAAAAGTTTCTTAAAAGTTGAAAAAGTTTTTTTTCTGTTCCTTAAAAAGTTCTGAAACGTTTTCTTTCTTTTTCTGTCCCTTAAACCTTTTCTATCATGTCTGGTACAGGTCAAACTCTGGATCTGACCAGCACTGCTTATGAGCACCTTAACTGGGAAGGTGCAAGGAGTCTCTGCATTGATAGAGGTTTAGAATCCCTCTAGAGAATTGTTGGTTAATATGCTCATTGAACATGATAAGGCCATAGCTGGCACATCAGGTGACAGATTAGCTGATGGTTCACACTCTGACTCTGGGGTAGCCCCAGCAAGAGTGTTAGATGGGAACCTTCCCAACCTGCCCCTTAGCAGGCCACCTAGCAGGGCTGGTACTAATGTGAGCTCTCATCACAGTAGGGATGTCACTCCTTTAGGACAGGTTGTTAGGGTGCCATCTGTTAGGGACAGGTCTCCCTCTGTTCATTCACACCATTCTTCTGTGTCTAAGCATGCCCAACCCACCCACCCTGATGACAGAGTGTTAGAAAGGGAACTCAATAGATTGAGAGTGGAAGAGTCCAGGCTGAAGCTTAAAAAGCAACAGCTGGATCTAGACAGGGAAGCATTTGACTTAGAAAAAGAAAGGCAGAGGTTGAGGTTTGGACCCCATGGTGGCAGCAGCAGTATTACAGATAGTAATCCTGTTAGAGAGCATGATTCCAGGAATCTGCACAAGATAGTCCCCCCTTACAAGGAGGGGGATGACATCAACAAGTGGTTTGCTGCACTTGAGAGGGCCTGTATGGTACAGGGGGTCCCTCAAAGGCAGTGGGCTGCTATATTGTGGCTATCTTTCAATGGAAAAGGTAGGGATAGGCTCCTTACTGTTAGAGAAAGTGATGCTAACAATTTTGCAGTTTTGAAGGATGCACTCTTGGATGGATTTGGCTTAACTACTGAACAATACAGGATTAAGTTCAGAGACACCAGAAAAGAGTCCTCACAAGACTGGATAGACTTTGTCGACTGTTCAGTGAAGGCCTTGGAAGGGTGTTTACATGGCAGTAACGTTTCTGACTATGAAAGCCTATATAATCTTATTCTGAGAGAGCATATTCTGAGTAACTGTGTGTCTGACTTGTTACACCAATATCTAGTGGACTCAGATCTGACCTCTCCCCAAGAACTGGGAAAGAAGGCAGACAAATGGATCAGAACAAGAGTGAACAGAAAAGTTCATGCAGGGGGTGACAAGGATGGCAAGAAGAAGGATGGTAAGTCTTCTGACAAGGGTGGAGACAAAAGTAAAAATGAGTCTTTATCAGGCCCACAAAAATCCTCTGGTGGGGGTGGTGGGTCCAAATCCTCTTCCAATAATCAACCTAAAAAGCCTTGGTGTTATCTGTGTAAAGTCAAAGGCCATTGGACAACTGATGCCAGTTGTCCAAAGAAAAACACCAAACCTCCCACTACCATAACCCCTACTGCAAATTCTAGTCCCCATAGTAATAGTAGTGGTGGTGGGAGCAAACCTACTAATAGCCAATCCAAGGGAGTAGCTGGGCTCACTTTTGGTAATTTATTTGGGGTTGGTCTTGTTAGGGAGACCACAGAGGCTGTGTTAGTCTCTGAAGGTGCCATTGATTTGGCCACCTTGGCTACTTGTCCCCTTAATATGGATAAGTACATGCAACTTCCCCTAATAAATGGTGTTGAGGTTGAGGCCTACAGGGACACTGGTGCCAGTGTTACCATGGTGATAGAGAAACTGGTGCACCCTGAACAACACCTACTTGGTCAGCAGTACCAAGTGACAAACGCTCATAACAACACTCTTAGCCACCCCATGGCTGTTGTGAATCTCAATTGGGGGGGGTTACTGGTCCAAAGAAAGTTTTGGTTGCTTCAGATTTACCTGTAGACTGTCTACTAGGAAATGATTTGGAGACATCAGCTTGGGCAGAAGTGGAGTTGGAGGCTCATGCAGTAATGGTGTGCATTCCGGGCATATTTTTGCTTTGACAAGGGCTCAGGCCTAAAAGCAAAAAGGACAGGGTAACTTGGATGCTGGAACAATGGACCAAGTGCTCCCTAAAGCTAGGGGCAGCAAGGGTAAATCCCTACCCTCAATCCCTCCCTCTACAGATGATTCTCCGTTTTGAGGAAGAAGAATTTCCTCCCTGTGCAGAACCTTCACCAGATGAGCTGGCAGCAGACACTGCTGAGCTTTTGGGTGGAGGGGGGCCTGCCAGGGAAGAGCTGAGTGTGGCACAGCAATCCTGTCCCACATTAGAGGGTCTCAGACAGCAAGCTGTCAAACAGCAAAATGGGGATGCCAGTGACTCACATAGAGTTTACTGGGAGGACAACCTCTTGTACACCGAGGCAAGGGGCCCAAAACCTGGAGCAGCCAGGAGATTGGTCATTCCCCTGCAGTACAGAGAGTTCCTCCTAACTCTGGCACATGACATTCTCTTGGCTGGGCATTTAGGCCAGATCAAAACATGGGAAAGGCTTGTCCCCCTGTTTCAATGGCCTAGGATGTAAGAGTACACTAAAGATTTTTGCAATTCTTGTGTGAACTGCCAAGCCAGTGGCAAGACTGGTGGCACACCAAAGGCTCCCCTTATTCTACTACCTGTAGTTGGGGTTCCCTTTGATAGGGTAGGGGTTGACATAGTTGGCCCCCTTGACCCTCATACTGCTTCAAGAAATAGGTTTATCTTGGTGGTTGTGGACCATGCCACAAGATATCCTGAACCAATTCCTCCAAGGACCACTACAGCACCTGCAGTGACAAAAGCCCTCCTGGGAATCTTTTCCAGGGTGGGTTTTCCAAAAGAGGTTGTATCAGACAGGGGTAGCAACTTTATGTCTGCATACTTGAAAGCTATGTGGAAGGAATGTGGTGTAACCTACAAATTCACTACGCCTTATCATCCACAGACTAATGGACTGGTAGAGAGGTTTAATAAAACTCTCAAAGGTATGATAATGGGACTCCCTGAAAAACTCAGGAGGAGATAGGATGTCCTGTTACCTTGCCTCCTTTTTGCTTACAGGGAGGTACCCCAGAAAGGACTGGGCTTCAGCCCCTTTGAACTCCTCTTTGGGCACCCTGTAAGAGGTCCACTAACACTTGTGAAGGAGGATTGGGAACAACCTTTAAAAGCTCCCAAACAGGACATAGTGGACTATGTAGTGGGCCTAAGATCCAGAATGGCTGAGTACATGAAAAAGGCCAGTAAAAACCTTCAGGCCAGCCAAGAGCTACAGAAGCAATGGCATGACCAGAAGGCTGTTCTGATCCAGTACCAACCAGGACAGAAGGTGTGGGTATTGGAGCCTGTGGCCCCAAGAGCACTCCAGGACAAATGGAGTGGACCCCATCTAATTCTTGAGAAAAAGGGCGAGGTCACCTATTTGGTAGACCTGGGCACTGCCAGGAGTCCCCTCATGGTGATTCATGTCAACCGCCTAAAACCCTACTATGACAGGGCTGATCTCACACTGCTCATGGCAACAGATGAAGGACAGGAAGAAGAGAGTGACCCTCTCCCTGATCTCTTCTCCTCCACTGAAGAGGATGCTTTAGTGGAGGGAGTAGTTTTATCAGATTATCTGACTGCAGAACAAAAAGACAACTGCATAAATCTTCTTGGACAATTTTCTGAACTCTTTTCAACTGTGCCAGGCACCACATCTTGGTGTGAACACACAATTGATACTGGAGGCAGCATGCCTGTCAAAAGTAAAATCTATAGGCAGCCTGACCATGTCAGGGACTGCATAAAACAAGAGGTTCAGAAAATGCTTGATCTAGGAGTGGTTGAACCTTCTGAAAGCCCATGGGCGAGTCCTGTGGTACTTGTAGCAAAGCCTCACTCAAAAGATGGAAAAAGGGTGATGAGGTTTTATGTAGACTACAGAGGTCTCAATCAGGTAACAAAAACTGATGCTTACCCTATACCGAGGACAGACGAGCTCATAGATACACTGGCATCTGCCAAGTATCTAAGCACCTTTGATTTGACTGCAGGGTATTGGCAGATCAAATTGGCTGAGGATGCTAAACCTAAAACTGCATTTTCAACTATTGGAGGGCACTACCAATTTACAGTGATGCCCTTTGGTTTGAAAAATGCACCTGCCACTTTTCAGAGGTTGGTGAACACAGACCTGCAAGGGTTGGAGGCTTTTAGTGCAGCATATCTAGATGATATAGCTGTCTTTAGCCTCACCTGGGATGAGCACCTGGTCCACCTTTGGAAAGTTTTGGAGGCCCTGCAAAAGGCAGGCCTCACTATCAAGGCCTCAAAGTGCCAGATAGGGCAGGGAAAGGTGGTTTATCTGATTGGGTTCCCCCTACAACTCAGACCCAAGTGAGAGCCTTCTTAGGCCTCACTGGGTATTACAGGAGATTCATTAAAAACTATGGCTCCATAGCAGCCCCTCTTAATTATCTCACTAGTAAGAAGATGCCAAAAAAGGTATTGTGGACAGCCAGCTGTCAGAAAGCTTTTGAGGAGCTCAAACAGGCCATGTGCTCTGCACCTGTCCTAAAAAGCCCATGTTACTCCAAGAAATTCATTGTTCAAACTGATGCATCTGAAATAGGGGTAGGGGCAGTCTTATCACAACTGAATTCTGAGGGCCAGGATCAACCAGTTGCTTTTATCAGCAGAAGGTTGACCCCTAGAGAATAGCGTTGGTCTGCCATAGAGAGGGAGGCCTTTGCTGTGGTCTGGGCACTGAAGAAGTTGAGACCATACCTGTTTGGCACTCACTTCATTGTTTAAACAGACCACAAACCTCTAATTTGGCTAAAACAAATGAAAGGTGAAAACCCTAAATTGTTGAGGTGGTCCATATATCTACAGGGAATGGACTATACAGTGGAACATAGACCTGGGAGTAGCCACTCCAATGCAGATGGACTCTCCAGATATTTCCACTTAGACAATGAAGACTCATCAGGTCAAGGCTAGTCTTATGGTCCTTCGTTTGGTGGGGGGGGGTTGTGTAGGAAAGTACCATCTTGCCTTGCATGTTACCCTCATATTCCACTGTATATATGTTGTTTTAGTCTATGTGTTACTGGGACCCTGCCAGGCAGGGCCCCAGTGCTCATAAGTATGTGCCCTGTATGTTTTCCCTGTGTGATGCCTAACTGCCTCACTGAGGCTCTGCTAACCAGAATCTCAGTGGTTATGCTCTCTCTGCTTTCCAAATTTGTCACTAACAGGCTAGTGACTAAATTTACCAATTCACATTGGCATACTGGTACACCCATATAATTCCCTAATATATGGTGCTGAGGTACCCAGGGTATTGGGGTTCCAGGAGTCCCTATGGGCTGCAGCATTTCTTTTGCCACCCATAGGGAGCTCTGACAATTCTTATACAGGCCTGCCACTGCAGCCTGCGTGAAATAACGTCCACGTTATTTCACAGCCATTTACCACTGCACTTAAGTAACTTATAAGTCACCTATATGTCTAACCTTCACCTGGTGAAGTTTGGGTGCAAAGTTACTTAGTGTGTGTGCACCCTGACATTAGCCAACGTGCCCCCACATCGTTCAGGGCAAATTCCCCGGACTTTGTGAGTGTGGGGACACCATTACACGCGTGCACTGTACATGGCCATGTAACATGTCTAAGATCATGGAATTGTCACCCCAATGCCATTCTGGCATTGGGGAGACAATTCCATGATCCCCCGGGTCTCTAGCACAGAACCCGGGTACTGACAAACTGCCTTTCCGGGGTCTCCACTGCAGCTGCTGCTGCTGCCAACCCCTCAGACAGGTTTCTGCCCTCCTGGGGTCCAGACAGCCCTGGCCCAGGAAGGCAGAACAAAGGACTTCCTCTGAGAGAGGGTGTAACACCCTCTCCCTTTGGAAATAGGTGTGAAGGCTGGGGAGGAGTAGCCTTCCCCATCATCTGGAAATGCTTTGATGGGAAGAGAGGTGCCCATCTCTGCATAAGCCAGTCTACACCGGTTCAGGGATCCCCCAGACCTGCTCTGGCGCAAAACTGGACAAAGGAAAGGGGAGTGACCACTCCCCTGCACCTCCCAGGAGAGGTGCCCAGAGCTCCTCCAGTGTGTCCCAGACCTCTTCCATCTTGGAAACAGAGGTGTCTGTGGCACACTGGACTGCTCTGAGTGGCCAGTGCCGGCAGGTGACGTCAGAGACGCCTCCTGATAGGATCTTACCTCTCTTGGTAGCCAATCCTCTTTCCTAGGTTACCAAACCTCCTTTTCTGGCTATTGAGGGTCTCTGCTTTGGGGATCTCACCAGATAACGAATGCAAGAGCTCATCAGAGTTCCTCTGCATCTCCCTCTTCACCTTCTGCCAAAGGATCGACCGCTAACTGCTCAGGACGCCTGCAAAACCGCAAAAAAGTAGCAAGACGACTACTAGCAACCTTGTATCGCTTCATCCTGCCGGCTTTCTCGACTGTTTCCAGGTGGTGCATGCTCTGGGGGTAGCCTGCCTCCTCTCTGCACCAGGAGCTCTGAAGAAATCTCCTGTGGGTCGACGGAATCTTCCCCCTGGAACCGCAGGCACCAAAAGACTGCATCACTGGTCCTCTGGGCCCCCTCTCAGCACGACGAGCGTGGTCCCTGGAACTCAGCAACTCTGTCCAAGTGACTCCCACTGTCCAGTGACTCTTCAGTCCAAGTTTGGTGGAGGTAAGTCCTTGCCTCCCCACGCTAGACTGCATTGCTGGGTACCACGTGATTTGCAGCTGCTCCGGCTCCTGTGCACTCTTCCAGGATTTCCTCTGTGCACAGCCAAGCGTCGGTCTCCGACACTCCTTCCTACAGTGCACAACCTTCTGAGTTGTCCTCTGGCATCGTGGGACTCCCTTTTGTGACTTCAGGTGGACTCCGGTTCACTTTTCTTCCAACTGCCTGTTCAGATAATTCTTCTGGTGCTCCCTGACTTGCTGGGCGCCCCCTCTGTCTCCTCCTCCAATTGGCGACATCCTGGTCCCTCCTGGGCCACAGCAGCACCCAAAAACCTCTACCGCGACCCTTGCAGTTAGAAAGGCTTGTTTACGGTCTTTCTGCGTGGGAACACATCTGCAAGCTTCATCGCGACGTGGGACATCCATCCTCCAAAGGAGAAGTTCCTAGTCCTCTTCTTTCTTGCAGAACTCCAAGCTTCTTCCAACAGGTGGCAGATTCCTTGCACCCTCAGCTGGCATTTCCTGGGCTCCTGCCCCCTCTCGACACTGTTGCGACTATTGGACTTGGTTCCTTTGTCTCACAGGTACTCAGGTCCCAAAATCCACTGTTGTTGCATTTCTGGTGTTTGTTCCTCCTGCAGAATCCCCTTATCACAACTTCCGTGCTTTCTGGGGGTAGTAGGTGCACTTTACACCTACCTTTCAGGGTCTTGGGGTGGGCTATTTTTCTAACCCTCACTGTTTTCTTACAGTCCCAGCGACCCTCTATAAGCTCACATAGATTTGGGGTCCATTCGTGGCTCGCATTCCACTTTTGGAGTATATGGTTTGTGTTGCCCCTATACCTATGTGCTCCTATTGCAATCTACTGTAATTTTACACTGCTTGCATTACTTTTCTTGCTATTACCTGCCTAATTTTGGTTTGTGTACATATATCTTGTGTATATAACTTATCCTCATACTGAGGATACTCACTGAGATACTTCTGGCATATTGTCATACAAATAAAGTACTTTTATTTTTAGTACTCCTGTGTATTGTGTTTTCTTATGATATTGTGCATAGGACACAAGTGGTATAGTAGGAGCTTTACATGTCTCCTAGTTCAGCCTAAGCTGCTTTGCCATAGCTACCTTCTATCAGCCTAAGCTGCTAGAAACACCTCTTCTACACTAATAAGGGATAACTGGACCTGGCACAAGGTGTAAGTACCTCTGGTACCCATTACAAGCCAGGCCAGCCTCCTACAGCCAGTCTCCCATTTCCAGAGAAAACCTCCTCTCTGCCAGGTGAATCTCCTTAGTCACAACCCTAACAGCTCTTGCGAGAAAGGAGTCCAGGGTTGTATTTGAGCTTCCCTGCCCCCCACCACCACTACGGGCCCCAATTTGCAGGCCCCTTCTCCTGCCTATCCTCACAATGCACAGCGAATGGCTTTAGACGGGACAGCAGGTCAGCAACAGACACACATAAGAGTTGGAGTAATACATTTTACCTAGGGAGGGATCCAAAAGGCACTATGTCATGGCACAAGTGCCTTTAAATGTCAAAGAATTTTGAAAGCAATAATCTCACATTCACCCTCTATGCGTGAGTTAAGAGGGGTGGCCCAGCCCAGCCTCTTTCGGTCGCTGATGGGTGAAGGACGGGCCCACCCTTGGCCTGGGCTTCACCCAGGCACGGCCTGCGTGAGAAAGTTCAGCGCTTTGAAGCGCTCACCGGGGGTTCGCTCCTCCTCCTGCCTTCACTTCTTCTGGGACTCGAAGTCCCTTGGTCCCAGACTGCTTACAGCGCGTCCCACGTAGCAGTAGAAAGTTCAGAGCTTTGAAGCGCTCACCGGGGGTTCGCTCCTACCCCTGCTTTCACTTCTTCTGGGACTCGAAGTCCCTTGGCCCCATACTGCTTACAACGCGTCCTGTGCAGCAGTAGAAATTTCAGCGCTTTGAAGCGCTCACCGGGGGTTTGCTCCTCCCCCTGCCTTCTCTTCTTCTGGGACTCGAAGCCCTTGGCCCCAGACTGCTTAAAGCGCGTCCGCGCAGTGGTAGAAAGTTCAGAGCTTTAAAGTGCTCACCGGGGGTTCGCTCCTCCCCCTGCCTTCAATTCTTATGGGACTCGGAGTCCCTTGGCTCCAGACTGCTTACAGCGCGTCCCACGCAGCAGTAGAAAGTTCAGCGCTTTGAAGCGCTCACCGGGGGTTCCCTCCTCCCCCTGCCTTCACTTCTTCAGGAACTCGAAGTCCCTTGGCCCCAGACTGCTTACAGCGTGTCCCACGCAGCAGTAGAAAGTTCAGCGCTTTGAAGCGCTCACCGGGGGTTCGTTCCTCCCCCTGCCTTCACTTCTTCTGGGACTCAAAGTACCTTTGCCCCAGACTGCTTACAGTGCGTAAGATTATTATAATTAACCACATGTAAGATCCGGCAATTTATCAGTTATATCATTTCCAGCATAATCAAATTAGGACATTACTACTTGACACCGTCCCTTGGAAAAATGAATGGACAAGTGGCCTAATGACCTAATAATCTCAACATAAATTATTTTTAATGGAGACATCAAATAATAAAGGAGTAAATAAATCCTTATACAGTCTCTATGCATCTCATCACAAGGATATATATCTCATTAACCTAGATGTGAAAGCTGATGTCATGTCAAATTATGGGATATAAGCAAAGGCCTTATGTGCATGTCACATTGCATGTCTTGTGGTCAAACTGTGATATCACTTGTTGTATTACTTACAGCAACTGTGTGTTCCACCTCTTCTACAGGTAACCTATCCAATGTCACCATGGAAAGGACACCGGAGACTGCCACCACCCCTCTGGATGAAGCCCTTAGTGAGAAATACACCCCTGGCTGTATGGACAATGATGACGAAGCTGCCCCATCTTGAACACGTGGTCAGTCCACAACTGTGAGCCTCACCCTGCCCACATCGACTCCTCCTAGCCCTGTTGCTTCAACAGCACAGAGCAATAATTCCCAAGGACAGTGTCTACCATCCTATGCCACCCAGTACAGGTATCTGAGTCTCCCGTTGTTAACCCAGACGATGAAGGGCCTAGCACCAGTGGAAGTGGTCAGACTGTCCAAGGGGCACAGGCACATGGATAGGGTGCATGGGAGAGATGGTGTGGGCCAGAGGATTGAGGCTCCTAGGGATACAACTGGCCAGGACACCATCTCCCAAGTCTTGGGACCTTACCAACATTGCCAAGGCATGATGAGCCAGGTACTTACCATGATGAGGGAGATAAAGCAGCTGCAGAGGGACAACCACGAGGAAGTCATACATCAGTGGCAGGCACAAAATGCCCACTTGGCGTCCATTGCAGGGATGCTGAGATATGTGAATACCACACTGAGCTGGTTTTGTACTCACCAGCTGGCCCCTTCCACTAGCAATAAGTCATCAGCCCCTTCTACACCTGTGGCTGCTAGTGGAATGGAGGCCCTGCCAGGGGAAGGACATGCCTCAGACATCCCTGCCTCTGTAGCTGAAGAACCCCCGCAAACATGGATGTCCCCCAAAAGATACAGGAGGAGTGGATGCTAAGACCAAAACCACTGCCAGGAAGTGAAACTCTACTGATTGGTACCCCTTGTGTGGCACAGATACACCCTGATGACTTTTCTGAATCATATCTCCATTTTTCTATGGTACAAGGACACAGGACTTGTGTCTCCAAATGTTGTAGCAGCAACTATGATTATTTCATCCATCATGACAGAACCCTTCACTGTTTACTTACTGTTATATATATCCAAATCACTGATTTTACTGTGCACTACCTAATAAATATTACTTAACCACAGATCATGTGTGAGAGTCATTTATCAACCATATTCAAATGTAATCTATAACACCTCCTGCACAAAGACGTTTCTCTCAAATGTAAGACATTTGTAATTTTCCATCTCACATGTACTGTTTGATCGGGGTAGATTTTGCGTTTAATAATAATGATAGACATTACTCTAAACACGTTCATTGAACTTTCCTACACACAGGTTGGGAGAATGCCAATGATCACACAGTGAAGTACTGCTGCTCACTTCAGTGTATCAGCATAGGTTTCATTCACTACCACCATACAGACTACTGAAGCTACGGACTTGTCAGTCTTTCTGTATCCCAATAGGCAAACATGTTGTTTCAAAGTATCATCAGCTAAAGCCTTACCCATACCATAGCTCACAATTGACCATACCTCATGATGCAGACAGAGGTCAGTAAAAGATTATTCCTCCAGTCATTGAACCTTCCACTTACCATGGTCAGGTATCGGTATGCATGCCACTCTCCTGTGTCAGTCTTGATATACATCCAAAGTGGTCTGCAGTGAAAAAACACAGTGACAGCTACATACAAGTTACTTATTACCAATACAAACCATTCTGGTGGATGAGGGTATGGATAGCACAGGATGACATGTGTGAGTGACAAATAAACACGCACCTGGTACCATTGAACAAACCCCCAATGCCATACAGGTCCATTGATTGAAATAGGTCACTACCATCCCACTGTCCTGACAGTCTGAGCATGGAACTCACACACCACAAATCTAATGCCTGCCAGTACCTTGTACAATCCATGTCCACTTCACTTGTCAGTCTGCAAATTCCACCCACCTGTGACACTGTCAGATACTGCCAAATGAGGATGAGCTTGTGAAGTAATCTCCAAAGTATAAATGTCAAACGTAAGGTATAGGCCGCATTTAAACGAATGCATCATACAGCCAATTTCCATATACAATGGTGACTGAGACTGTGCATTGTAAGAAAATCAGACTATGGTGATAAAAAACATGAACACTACTCCATGTAACATTCTGCATGCACATCAGAGTTATGTGTTTTGAAACTACTTATGACCTGTCTGATGGTTATACTAAGACCCTTATCAAGCATCCCCAAGCCCACCAATACCCAACTGAGTAACTAAAATTACATAACATCACATACATAAAGTCAGGTGAAGTACTGATTGCTGAGATGTGCCCTGATGTTTCCAGCTTCATCCTCATCATTCTCATCCTCACTTGGCACATCTGCATTCTTACCCACTAGACCTGCTCACTCCCTCTCATCTGGTATTAATGGAATTTGGCGTCTCAGGGTATGGTTGTGGAGCATGCAGCAGGCAACAATATTTTGACATACTTTGGTGGGTGAGTAGATGAGGGCTCCACCAGACTTATCCATGCTACAGAATATTCCCTTCAGGAGCCCAGAGGTCTGCTCCCCAACATGCCTGGTGCTTCCATGGGCCTCATTGAAGCCGACTTCCTGTGGCGTGGTTGGGTACCTCATTGGTGTCAACAACCAGTGATGGTTTGGGTAACCGGAGTCCCCTGTAGAGAAGAGTTTAGATAGGCAAACCTGAGTAAAGGACATCCACACATTAGTCAGAAGGTAAAAGTTAAAAGACACACATGACATATGTGACTTACCAGCCAGCCAGGCCTGCTATGTGTATTGTCGTGTCATTATCAGTGGGATCTTGCTGTTCCGCATGATGAAAGAATCATGGACTGAACCCGGGTGCCTTGCACAAATTTGTGAAATGTAGAGGTCAGCCAAACAGACCACTTGGACATTGATGGAGTGAAAGTTTATCCTGTTCCTATACAGCTGTTCATTGGCTTTTGGAGGAAGCAAGGCTACATGGGTGCCGTCTAAAAGTCAGCCTTTACATGGTCCAAATCTTCACGTTGTGGAAATCTGATGTAGCTGTCCAGGCGTTTCTACAATGCAGACATTACAGGCTTTAAGGCCAGACTGAACATAGGCTGTGACATCCCTGCAGTTAGGGCCACTGTATTTTGAAAGGAGCCTATGGCCAGGAAGTGCAGCCCTGACATAACCTGTACAATGGGTTGTATGTTATAGGGATTACGAATGGCAAGCATCAGATCTGGCTCCAACTGACCACAGAGCTCCATGATTGTATGCCTATCTAGTGGGTAGATCTGAATCACATGTTGTTCTTCCATGGTCTGCAGATCTGCTAATGGACAGTACACTGGAGGTTCTCTCACACTTCTTATGCCAGGGTAACTATGTGGAGAAAAACAGAATATATGTGAATCACTCATTCTGTACATCGTAAGTATGAACATACCTATTTCACATATTATGCTCTAAAATTACTCCTGAAACTGCTGAATGGTGTACACTGTACACACCTAGTAAAATAATGGCTTATTATTGCATTCACATCCCCTTTCCCCTATCATATGTTAGAAATGGGAACGCATGTATGTCACTGACAAGTCTATGTGACATTAACATTAGTAACAATGTTGCACATACATGGCACATATATACCACATGTCAGATTGTAATTGCTGTGCTGACTATGCTATTACAGTTACAATTCTTAAAACACATCAATTTGACATCCTGTACATAATTCATGCACTTTGCTACATTTGCTCAAAGCCAGCAGTGAGCAAAATGTCATAGATATGTTCAACAGCTTGTGACACAACTTTAAAATACATTTTACATTCCTATATGAGCCTTAAAATGGCAGCTGCCTGACCTACTGTACTGGACAATAGGAAGTGACCTAAGTCCGCCAGTGGAAGTCGCCATGGCAGTAGGCGGATACAACCGCGGTGGACATTGCCATTGGAACACATTGCTGTCTTTGGTGGTCTTGGGCCAATGGCGATGTCTAAAGGCGGTGACACTCTTGTGCGTGGCGGATGTGATTGCCATCTCGTACATCATTTCTCACTTGACTCCTGACACTGCTGCCAGCAAGACCTCCACAACCTGAGCTGCTGTGTACTGCATCTGGAAGCAATCATGGAACGTCCTGCAGGTGATAGGGTCTGTGCCTCCTCCCCTGGGGAACTTGAAAAGCTTGTGGAGGAGGTCCTACCTATGTATGAACAGCTTTATGGTGCACCAGAGGAACAGGAAATTGCAATGGAAGTGCAATGTTTTAAGGGTTAAGTGTATGATGACGTCCAGGGAATGTGGTGGGATGAGGGATTGTGGTATAATGTGTAGATAGATGGGCATGTGCATATGTGTACTGATAGATTTTGAGTCCTGAGACATAGTAGAGTGTGTGTGATGTATGTACCCTGACCCAGCTGCAGTCTGTAATACATGATCCATGAATGTGGTGTGAAAAAAAAAACTGGAAAGATATACCATGTTTAGAAATATGCTTGTGGTCTGGTCACATGTTTGAAGCTGACGCCTGGTGCTGGATATGCATGTTGTAGGTCAGTCTCATCATCACACATGGCCTGACTGCATATGGTCATGTGTGGGATGTTGAAGGCAGTCTGTGTATGCCTAGTTGCACTAATTTGTATTTTCACCCTGCTTGTTTTGGTATTGTGTATGTGGACATGACATTCTCTTCTTGTCTGTGTCATCCATGCAGGTCAACGCCCATCAGAAAAAGGGGATTTAGCGTGCCATCACCAAAAAAGTGCAGACCCTGGAGGTCCACAGCCAGCACAGCACTCACTGTAGGAAACTATGGGAGGACATGTGAAGACCGCAGAGGCCCAGCTGGGGATTACCTACCAACGAGGAAGGGGTGCCCATCGGACCCTGACCCCCCCCCCCCTATGGCCCGCATATTGATGGTGGCCTGCCTAGAGTTGGATGGGAGTTTGAGGGCAGCACAGCAGCCTCAGAGGGGTAAGTACAGACTTGCCACATTTTCATCCCTTTAACAGGTTAGTGTATGATGTGAAGGTTTCTGAGCTGTGACAATGTGGTAAATGCAAAGGGTAAAGGATCTCCAAGGAACACATTGATGTACAGTCCCCAACATTGGTACACAGGTGTGCACATTCTAATTTGTATAGGGACATATTACTCTCTTTTTTTGTCCCTTCTGTACTGAAGCATATGATGATGCACATGTGACTGTGTCAAATGTGTGTACAAGTATACAGCTATTCGTACCCTGGTGGTAGTTCCTTCCCACCTACATGTCAAATCCCCCAATATCATGAGGGTAAGTTGTTCTTGTCTTTGCCCTCTGCCAATTCCAATGTCCCTCGATCCATGTTTATGTGCAACATAGAGTCTGCCATTTTGAAGTAATTCCAACTTTTCAGAAAGGTTTCTGATGAGTGACAGCATCATGTGAGGCCGTGATGTCCATCTGACATTTCACATGCCATACTTGCATGACTTATTCAAACCTGTTACATGGTCAACCCATCTGGTAAATGAGGGATGTACATAGGCATGTGTAATGTGTCATCTGAGTGGACATCCTACATGTTGGTAACCATGGAGGTATTGTTAGACTCCTATTGGATCACATACATTGGTCTCAGGGCTATGAATGTTAGTACCGAGTTCAGGTTCTGTAGATGGGAAGTGGCTACACAGCTATTTCCTTAGCCATAGTGTTGTGGGCATGATAACTAGGCCACGACTTATTCTTAACAGTTACAATCTCAACTGATTTTGCCATCATGTCTACATTGAAAGGTTAGGTCATGAGTCATCACTGAAAAGAGTTATTTACATATTTTTCTGTTGCTATTTTGGGTATGTTATGAGTGCTTGTTGTATGGAAAGCTATTGATGCACTGACACCATTGTGGTGCAGGTGTGGTAGATGACATACATATGCAAGTGGTAAGGTATGGGTATTCAGGAATTTGGCTTGCATCATGCTGGGTGTGCCTATCATGGTAGCCACAGATGTGGATTGGTCTATCTGAATCTTTCCCCAAACAGTTGTAAGGCTAGTCATGTCTGATGTATGTTTATTGATGTTTCCACTCAGTCATTGGGCTATTGATGGAACAATTGCATGATACGTTGCACTATATGTCACCTTCATACACATGACAGGTGTCCATTGTCTTGAAATAGTAGATGTACTACCTGTGGTTGTGTGTGAGAAAATGGTCTGAGCATATTAGGCCCTTATATGAGTGCTATACTTTGTTTTTAGGAGGACAATGAAAGATGATTTGGTCCACAAAGTAAGTATAATCCTTTCCTACATCACTATTGGTACATGTGTAGGTGACTTGTGTTCTGACTCTTTCATCTTCTAACATTTGGTTATGTCAACCAGACTAGTTGCATGTTTGCACATTTCCATCGTGAAGGTTGTGTACTCAGTGACATGAGGTGGGTATGAGAAAAGGCCTCTTATTGACATGGTTAGCCCCCCACTTTTTGCCCTGATGTATGATACAGCGTGGAAATTGTAGTGCCCAGGGCCCCTGCTAACCAGGTTCCCAGGGCCAGAGCTGTTTCTCTAAAACTGTTGTGATGTATTGCCCCAATCGGATACACCTTTAGCTACCACTATAAGTCCCTAGTAAAAGGAACTTAAGTACCCAGGGCAAGGGGTACTAAGGGTAGGCCCCTGATGGCAGCAGCACTGATTGTGCCACCCTCTAGGGCCATGCATCCAGATACACCCAGCACTGCCATTGGAGGCTGAGTGTCCGGTGCAAACCTAAAACACAAACCTCAACATGGCAAACTTCCTGTGTGCCCTGTCCACCATACACAGCATACACTATGTACAAGGCACCCCTCTGGCAAGTCTTCCAGCCCTAAGGCTGGGTGCACCATATTACATGTGAGGGCATAGCCGCATGAGCAATATGCATCCACTGTGTCCTTGCCAAACCTGAGATATAGTGAGTGAACAGAGCAGCCATTTTAATACATGTGCTGGACACCGGACAACACAAGTTTCCTAGCTTCATGATGGCCACTCTGAACCCTGGGTTGTTTGGTATTAAACAACTCAGAATGATAAACCCAAACTGGTATCAGTACTGGATTTATCCCTAAATGTACCCAGGGGTCACCCTAGAGGTGCACCTGCAAAAGCTAACTACCCTGGCATGGTTGCTGACTGGTCCTATCCAGCCTGCCATCTCCAGACACTTAGGCCCTCATTACAACCCTGGCGGTCGGTGTTAAAGCGGTGTAAGACCGCCAACAGGCCGGCGGTAAAAAAATGGAATCACAACCATGGCGGAACAGACAGGCGGAAGACAATGTACCACCCACACTATTATGAGAGGCCAATCTGCCACCTTTTCCAGGGAGGATTCAATGCAAACAAAAACACGGCGGAAACAGGACTTGGAAGGGGAAACACTCACCTCTACACAACCCACAAGGAACCAGGACGCCATGGAGCCAGAACTCCAAATCTTCCCTGCGATAGTTTTCCTGCTCCTCTACCAGGAGTACGAATGACGGCGGTGACGACTCAGTGAGTACTGCACCTACAACACAGGGGAAGTGGGAGGGAAAAGAGAGTGAAACACACACGCAACATGCAACAACCCCACCCTCACCCACTACAACACACACACCAATACATGCTGCAACAATAGATTTACACCCCCCAACCTCCCCTGGAAGAACGCAATGACAAAAGGAAATGATTGTAAGGATTGTAATCAATAAAAATCCATTAGTCAAAACTTAAAATACAGTATAAACAATTATGTACACCAACTATACAAGTCCGGATAGTGCACCATTCAAAGTCCGTGGACCACTGGGCCCAAAATGCATGGGCGAGGCCCACACTTGATACCAGACTGCAAACGGAGAGAACACTGCTGGGGCATCAGATCGAAATGAAACAGGCACCTCAGGGGGAAGGGAATGGGGGGCACCTCAGCCGCATGAGTGCACGTTGCCAGCTCCACGAGGGGGCTCCATGCCCATTGATGTATCCTGGGGAGTGCAAAGCCACAGTCTCTCAAGTCTCTCCAGTGGTTGGGTTGACCACTGCTTTATCCTGGGGAGTGCAAAGCCACAGTCTCTCAAGTCTCTCCAGTGGGTGGGTTGCCCACTGCTTTATCCTGGGGAGGGCAAAGCCACAGTCTCTCAAGTCTTTTCAGTGGTTGGGTTGCCCACTGCTTTATCCTGGGGAGTGCAAAGCCACAGTCTCTCAAGTGGATGCCTTTCTCCACTGGTTCTGGAGGGGGCATTGTGCCCAGAGTGCTTCATCCTGCCAAGGACTGAGGTAGTGGATGCCTTACTCCACTGGTTCTGGAGGGGGCTTTGTGCCCAGAGTGCTTCATCCTGCCAAGGACTGAGATAGTGGTTGCCTTACTCCACTGGTTCTGGAGGGGGCTTTGTGCCCAGAGTGCTTCATCTTGCCAAGGACTGTGGTAGTGGATGCCTTACTCCACTGGTTCTGGAGGGGGGTTTGTGCCCAGAGTGCTTCATCCTGCCAAGGACTGAGGTAGAGGATGTGCTACTCCACTGGTTCTGGAGGGGGCTTTGTGCCCAGAGTGCTTCATCCTGCCAAGGACTGATGTAGTGGATGTGACACTCCACTGACGGTGGTGCAACATGCAAGCTGGCCAGGCTCCTGGAACTGACCACCAGCCTTGTACGACTGACCACTGGGGATGGCAGCCATGTCTGCGGTGGTGCCACTGGCTCAGGATGTCGCGGGGCCACTGGCGGTGCTGGCGGCGGTGTCAGTAGCGGCGGTGCTGGTGGCGGTGTCAGTAGCGGCGGTGCTTGCGGCGGACTCTGTGGCATCGGTGCTGGTGGCGGGCTTTGTGGCATTGGTGCTGGCGGCGGGCTCTGAGGCATCGGTGTAGGCGGTGGGTTCTGTGTAAACGGTGCTGGCGACGGTCTTTGTGGCACAGTGCTGGTGGCGGGCTCACTGACCGCGGTGCTGGAGGCAGTGTCAGTAGCGGCGGTGCTGGTGGCGGGCTCACTGACTGCGGTGCTGGTGAAGGGCTCAGTGTCTGCGGTGCTGGCGGCGGTGTCCGTGGCGGCGGTGCAGGTGGCGGTGCTGTTGGCAATCGTGCCCGCCATGCAGGTTGGCGTTGACGTGGACCTGCCTTTGATTTTTTGGCCCTTCCCCACCTTGGATGGTGGCACAGCTGTCTTCCCACTTTCCACTTTTGTTTTGCCTGAGCCCTTGGTGGCAGGTGTTTTCGCCTTCTCCTGCCAGGATGTGGGCAACTTTTTCTGTTTTGGTGGTGGGGGAATGTCCTTGCCCTCGCTCCTTGGGACACTGGCAGCCCCTGTATCTTCCATCCACACCACTCCAAACAGGCATTGCCCATACAGCATGCTCACAGTGTACTCACCTGTTTGTCTGGAGGACCGTGGAGTAGCGTGTACTGGGGGAGGACCCCATCCACTAACTTCTCCAACTCCTCCGAAGTGAAGGCAGGGGCCCTTTCCCCAGACACATGAGCCATCGTCGCTTCCAGACACAGTTCACGGCAGCACTTGCAGTGTAGGTCCTCTCCTGTCGAAGGACAGGTATCAAGTGAGTGAACAGAGAGAAAATGACGATCAGGACCGCAGCGGTGCGTACCGTCACCGCTGACCTACATCGTCATTGCCTCCTGGGACCCATAGGGCCCAATGTTAACCAATGCAGGATTGCGCCGCGGTCTTCGACCGCCTACCGCGACGGTGTACAACGCCAGCGCAGTTACCTCATATCCCCTTGTTCCATTTTACAGCTCAGGCAGCCGCCATTTTAGGTGGCCACATGGCATTATTTTTAAATGCGTCACACATATCTATGCCTTGCATACACACAGTGACAGGCACATAGCGGATTGACAAATGTGTGCAATAAAATCTTTTTTTACTACCTCAGTGTTGGCTGACTCTGTGCTCGTTGTTCTCATCCATAGGGCACGTCCGCTGGGGCAGGTGAGGAGATGGCGGCACCCTCCGCTGTACAGACCGCTGGTGGACCTGTCGACAATGGAAGACAGACACATCATTATCTCTTACAGACTTGATTGTGCCACAATCCAGGAACTGTGTGCCCAGTTGGAGCCAGACCTGATTTCAGCTATCCGCCATCCCACAGGAATCCCCCCTCTAGTGCAAGTCCTGTCAGTACTCCATTTCCTGGCAAGTGGGTCTTTTCAAACAACAGTGGCCATTGCATCAGGAATGTAACAGCCTATGTTCTCAAACGTGTTGTCCAGAGTGTTGTCTGCCCTGCTGAAACATATGCGCAGCTACATCGTTTTCATTCAGGTGGAGGATTTGCCCACAGTGAAAGGTGACTTCTATGCCCTGGGACATATCCCCAACATCATAGGTGCCATTGATGGGACACATGTGGCCTTGGTACCCCCTGCACGAGTGAACAGGTGTACAGAAACAGGAAGAGCTACCCTTCAATGAATGTGCAGATGGTGTGTTTGGCCGACCAGTACATCTCCCATGTGAACGCCAAGTTTCCAGGCTCAGTGCATGACGCTTACATTTTGAGGAATAGCAGCATCCCTTATGTGATGGGGCAACTCCAGATGCACTGTGTGTGGCTAATAGGTGAGGACAAGGACCCTATACAGTGTGAATAGTTGTCTGGGTCTGGGGTTGTCCTTAAGGGTTACTGTGTGTCTAACAGTTGTCCCTCGACATTTGCAGGTGACTCTGGGTACCCCAACCTGTCATGGCTACTGACCCCAGTGAGAAAACCCAGGACAAGGGCAGAGGAACGCTACAATGAGGCACATGGGCGAACTAGGAGAGTGATCGAAAGGACCTTCGGCCTCCTGAAGGTCAGATTCTGGTGCCTCCATGTGACAGGTGGTTCTCTCTACTACTCACCAAAGAAGGTGCGTCAGTCGTGGCCTGCTGTATGCTGCACAACTTGGCTTTGCAACAACAGGTGCCTTTTCTGCAGGAGGATGGTCCAGAAGGAGGTTTTGTGGCAGATGTGAAGCCTGTGGACAGTGAAGAAGAGGAGGCAGAAGAAGAGGATATCAACAACAGAAACAACATTATCGAGCAATACTTCCAGTGTGTCATCACTGCCTCCTACATCTCATACAATTGTTAGACCTATCATATATCTGTCACTTTCACCCAGTGTATGGACCCTGACCTGTGACTTTGCCTTTCCATTTCACAGATGTGGGTCCCACTGTGTGACCTCTGCTATGTTACCTCATGGACTAGAGCTGTGTGACATAGGTATGTTGACAATACAATGGTCATTGGTCATTGCTATTTTCGGTAGTTATAGCAAATACACATTTGTGAAAGCACAGACTGACTCCAGATTGTTTTGTAATTCAAGGGTGTTTATTTAAGTGCAAATTAGTGGAGGGGGTTGGAAAATGGTCTGGGGTGATGGCAGAGTCCAGTTATTGGTCTCACAGGTGCATTGTCCAAAGGGGCAGAGGAAGT
Organism: Pleurodeles waltl; assembly: GCF_031143425.1. Lineage (NCBI taxonomy): Eukaryota > Metazoa > Chordata > Amphibia > Caudata > Salamandridae > Pleurodeles > Pleurodeles waltl. The sequence goes on from NC_090447.1 coordinate 443,283,516, forward strand.
GGATCTAGGGCAGTTTAAGGATGGACAGGGTGACGAAGTGGGACAGAAGGATGACATTCAGGGTGGTCTCATTTCTTGGTGGGGGTCTTGGCATTGTTCTCTGTCTTTGTCCTGCATCTCAGGGCGGTGCCACCTGTCCACTAGCGGAGGTGGTGGACAGTTCATCATCGAGGCTAGTGTCAGGGGCCCCTTGTTGTGCCACAGTGTCCCTCCTGGTGTTCACAAGGTCCTTCAGCACCCCTACAATGGTGACCACGGTGGTGTTGATGGACTTGAGTTCCTCCCTGATCCCCAAATACTGTTCCTCCTGCAGCCGCTGGGTCTCCTGAAACTTGGCCAGTACCGTTGCCATCGTCTCCTGGGAATGATGGTACGCTCCCATGATGTTGGAGAGGGCCTCATGGAGAGTGGGTTCCCTGGGCCTGTCCTCCCCCTGTCGCACAGCAGTCCTCCCAGTTCCCCTGTTTTCCTGTTCCTCTGTCCCCTGAACCGTGTTTCCACTGCCACTGCTCCCAGGTCCCTGATGTTCTTGGGTTTGTGGGTTTGCCTCGGTTCCCTGTAGTGGTCGACACAATGCTGCTTGACGTGTCATGGGGACAGAGGGATGGGCCCGCTGGGTGGGTGCTGTGCTGGTGTTTCCTGAGGGGGAGGCTCTGTGGTGGTATGTGCCAGTGTGTGGGAAACCGACTGTCCCGAGGTTTCAGATGGGCTGGGCTGGTCATCTAGATCCAGTTGGACAGAGCTGCTGTCATCACTGTGGGCCTCTTCTGTGGGGGGGGGTGGACATGTCTGGAACCTCCTGTCCGGTGATGTTGGGTAAGGATCCTGCAGGGGTGTAAAGGCATGATTATTGCATCTGTGTGTGCCATCGTGTGAAATGGGTGGGTGACCCTGTACCCCAGTGCTTACATTCTTGTCTAGGACCTTGTATGATATTTGGTTTGGAGATCTGTGGGGGTATCTGTAGTGGACATGCTTTGGTGATGGGTGTCCATGCTTTGGTGTTGCATGCAGGGCTTGGTGTTAGGATGGGTGGTTTGTGATAGTGGGACATATGTGAGGTGTTCGAGTGATGCGGGCGAGGGTGGGGTATGTGATAGCATGCAGGTAGGGTGGGGAATATAATAGTTAAAATTTGACTTACCAGAGTCCATTCCTCCTGCTACTCCTGCGAGGCCCTCAGGATGCAGTATAGCCAAGACCTGCTCCTCCCATGTTGTTAGTTGTGGGGGGAGGAGGTGGGGGTCCGCCGCCAGTCCTCTGATCTGCAATCTGGTATCTTGAGACCACGGAACACACCTTCCCCTGTAGGTCGTTCCACCTCTTCCTGATGTCATCCCGTGTTCTTGGGTGCTGTCCCACTGCGTTGACCCTGTCTACGATTCTGCACCATAGCTCCATCTTCCTAGCAATGGAGGTTTGCTGCACCTGTGATCCGAATAGCTGTGGCTCTACCCAGACAATTTCCTCCACCATTACAATGAGCTCCTCCTCAGAGAACCTGGGGTGTCTTTGCGGTGCCATGGTGTGGTGTGGGTGATGTATGAGGTGGTGTGTGTTGTGATGTGTGAGGGGATGTGTTTGTGTGTGTTGTGTGAGGTGCATGGATGTTGTGTGAGTGATGGTGTTGTGTGCCTGTGGATGCTAGTTTGTTGATGGTGGTGTCTCTCTCTGTGCTTCAGTCTCAATTTTTGTTGTAGGGGTTTGTGGGTGATGTGGGTGATGTGCACGTGTGTTTTATATTGTATTGAGTGTGTGGGTGTGGTGTGTGTATGTGTATCAGGTGTGTGTATTTCGATTTGTCCAATGTGGTTGTATTTTGTACATGTGTGTGTATTTTGAGCGCGGCGGTGTGTACCGCCAATGGAATACCGTGGTTGAAAGACTGCCGCGTGGATTCGTGGGTCGTGATAGTGTGGACGTATTCCTGTTGGCGTGACGGTGGAGGTTTTGTTATCGCCATTTTATCACTGACCTTTGGTGTGGTGGACTTGTGTGGGTGTCTAGATTTAGGCGGATTCCGGCCTGTGGGTCGTAATAGCTGTACCGGATTTCCGTGGCCGCAGCGGTGTGTTGCCGGTCTTCTGCACGGCAGTAAGCGGCATTTACCGCCAATGTTGTACTGAGGGCCTTAATCTACAAACCTTGGGGGAGAGATCCATCCAGCTGGTTTGTAGAACAATTACCTTCCTGGGTGGAGGTGCTAACACCACCTCCCACAGGAATGTGCACTCCACTGGCGGCAAGCTTCAAAGGGCTTACCGCCTTTGAAATACAACCCCCAGGCCTGCTGCTAGCAGGAGATGGTCACCCCCTTTGCAAACCCCCACTTTGGGCAGGAGCAAAGGTGGAAAACTACACAAAGAGTAGGTGGAGTCGCCCCACCTGGCATGCACCAACCCTAAGGTGTTGCCTGCGAAGAGGGCACTCCATTTCATTTTCCTCCATCTTAGATGGAAGGAAGATAGCCAATCAGAGATAGGGAAGAATCCCTTCCCATAGGAAGCGGTCACTATAGTGTGTGTAGCCACCCAAAGGTAGATGTCCCACTGGACAGTATCGGGTTCCCCCTAAAACGCCCACTAAATTCAGTATTTATTGGGCATCCCTAGACTAGGTGATCAGATTCAAAAGACAAAAGAAGACCAGCACAAAGAAGATCCAAGGTATGAGAACTGTGGACCTGCTGCACAAATGAAAAGGCACAACACCTTGCCAGCTGCACCCAGGACCCGACAATCACCGCTGAGGAGTTGCTGGACACTGGAAAACCACTCCAGGCTTTGAAAATCACCCAAGAACTCCCTCCAGAGTGGAGGTACCACTCTGCAACAAGAAGAAACTAAAAACCAGTGAGGGTCACTTGACTGGCCAGCTGCCAACTCCCAAATCGAAAGTTGCAGCTGGACCTGACGACACATCGACGACCACAAGGGCATACCCTGCAAGTGTGTCAAGTTTGGTGGCACTGCAACGTCCAGTGGTCAAACCATACCAATACCCTCGGTATTGGTCAACTAACATCAGACACCAGGAAAACCAGCCTGCCCGTGGCTGAAAAAGGACCAGGAGGAGCCCTTCAAGACTTCAGGAACACTCTGGCCCTCCCACCAGAATGCCCCCGTTATCCTGCAAACGACCTTTGAACTGACTTACCTCCAGCTCCAAAGGGCATCCTTACACACAGCTCCTGGCTCACCAGTTCACTCTGCACCCAGCGCCCTGTTCCCTGCAAAGAAGAACCTGCTGTGCCCTAAAGGTCCTCACCCCTTGCAACCTCGACACTCCAAGGGGACCTCAAGGACCCACCTCTAAACTTACCTGTGCAGGGCTTTTCCAAGTGATGCCTCGCAGTGACCATGCACCAGCTCCAGGGACCCTTCATTGCTGCTCCCGCCGGAACCGGGAATAGTTCGAACTTCTCGAGGTGGCACAGTGTGCCCACCAATGACCTTAACCAACCTGCAAGAACTTGGTAAACCAACTGTACGTTTTTATATGTATTTCTAAAGGTGACTTTCCATTTATTCCTATGGTGCATAATTAAGCACAAAAAGACTATTTTTACTAAACTTCAAAAATCCATATCTCAAAAAGTACTTAACCAGTTTTGATAATCTTGGTCCTAAAAAATACATAAAAATCTGAAGTATTTTTATAAATTGGCTAGAGTTATTCCTTTGAGTGTGTAAGTTGCATGACTGATATTGTGAGTACAACAAATGCTTTGCACTTCTCCAAGATTGGCCTAACTGCTTGAACAAGCTACCTTAAAAATTAGTGCATTAGGTGATCTAGATGTTACCCCTGAAAGCCTACATGTGGTTGCCTGGACCCCCTACACAGTAAGCCTAGTTTTGCACACTACATAGAGGGCCTGCCTCCTACATTTGTTGGATCAGAGGTGGGATGAAGACTTTGCATTTGCTGTTGCCAAGTTGTCAATTTTGTGACTAAACAATTAACTCTCCAAATTGCCTTTAGTTACTTAATTTTGCTTTTTAATTCACTAAGCATTTTTTGCAAATTTTTAAAAATAATGTTCAGGTCCTGGTTAGGTCCCTACAACTTTGGTAAAATGTTTTTAAAAGCCCTTACTTTACTTGGCCTATCTAAAAAGGGGATTCCAAATTCTTAAAAAGGTCCCAACTTCAGTAAAATAAAAATGCCAGATGCAGAGACCAAGACCCAGGAGTTCGACCTGGAACCTTATGAAGCATATAGCTATGACCAATTAAGGAGACTCTGCAGGCTGTACCAAATTCGCACTGGAAAAAGCCCCAGTGCACAGAAACTTAAGTTTCTGGTGGCCCAGTATGAAAAAGATAATCCCCCAGATGATGGAGAATATTATGCATCTGTGGTGGGTGAAGAAGATCCTGTGGATAATAGGGATGAGGGTGGTTCCTCTTCTACGAGAAGCTCTAGAGCACCCACAGAAACAGACCTGAACACTGCCAGACTGACCAAGAGACTTGCCTTAGAGAGTCAGCTCTTGGAAATAGAGAAACAAAGAAAGGAGTTGGGCTTAGGACCCATCTTTGGTGGCAACATACAAGTGTTGAGGGAGACATTTTTCAACATAAAACTCCCAAATGGAGCTGACACTCCCTTCACTGAATAGCTAATTGGTTGTCTGCCTTTGAAATAGCCTGCATTGGGTGAAACATTGACAGAAAGCATTGGGGCATACCATTGTGGGATTTATTCTCAAGAAAGTGGAGGGATAGTGTCCTGACACTGAATGAGGCAGATTCTAAATCCTATGACCTCATGAAGGGTACCCAAATTGAGGGCTTTGGATTTACAATTGAACAATACAGAAAAAAGTTCAGGGCGGCTTGAAAAACCCAGAGCCAAACCTGGGTAGACTTTGTGGGCTGTTCAGTAAAAATGCTGGGGGGTTGGTTAGCTGGAACTAAGGTACAAGATTATGATGAGCTGTATAACCTGTTAATGAAAGAGCATCTACTAAGTAATTGTTTCAATGATACAACTACATCAACATCTGGTATACCTAGGTGTGCTTTCCACCCAAGAACTGGGGAGGAAGGCAGACCATTTGTAGGAGGCTGGACTGGCTTGTAGTGAGTACCAAGGGGTACTTGCACCTTGCACCAGGCCCAGTTATCCCTTATTAGTGTATAGGGTGTCTAGCAGCTTAGGCTGATAGATAATGGTAGCTTAGCAGAGCAGCTTAGGCTGAACTAGGAGACGTGTGAAGCTACTACAGTACCACTTAGTGTCATATGCACAATATCATAAGAAAACACAATACACAGTTATACTAAAAATAAAGGTACTTTATTTTTATGACAATATGCCAAAGTATCTTAGAGTGTACCCTCAGTGAGAGGATAGGAAATATACACAAGATATATATACACAATAGCAAAAATATGCAGTATAGTCTTAGAAAACAGTGCAAACAATGTATAGTTACAATAGGATGCAATGGGGAAACATAGGGATAGGGGCAACACAAACCATATACTCCAGAAGTGGAATGCGAACCACGAATGGACCCCAAACCTATGTGACCTTGTAGAGGGTCGCTGGGACTATTAGAAAATAGTGAGAGTTAGCAAAATAACCCTCCCCAAGACCCTGAAAAGTGAGTGCAAAGTGCACTAAAGTTCCCCTAAGGACAAAATAGTCGTGTTAGAGGAAAAATGCAAGGAAAACACAAATCAGCAATGCAACAACGATGGATTCCTGACTGAGGGTACCTGTGGAACAAGGGGACCAAGTCCAAAAGTCACAAGCAGCTCGGAGATGGGCAGATGCCCAAGAAATGCCAGTGGTTGGTGCAAAGAAGCTCTTACTAGGCTGAAGAACTGTGAATACTGCAGGAACGACAAGGGCTAGAGACTTTCCCTTTGGAGGATGGATTCCCCACGCCTTGGAGAGTCGTGCAGAAGTGTTTTCCCGCCGGATGGACGCCAACAAGCCTTGCTACACGCAAATCGTGCGTTTGGCGTTTTTGGACGCTGCTGGGGCCCAGGAGGGACCAGGAGGTCGCAAATTGGACCTGCAGAGAGAGGGGACGTCGAGCAAGACAAAGAGCCCTCACTGAAGCAGGTAGCACCCGGAGAAGTGCCAGAAACAGGCACTACAAGGATGCGTGAAACGGTGCTCGCCGAAGTTGCACAAAAGAGTCCCACGTCGCCGGAGACCAACTTAGAAAGTCGTGCAATGCAGGTTAGAGTGCCGTGGACCAAGGCTTGGCTGTGCACGAAGGATTTCCGCCGGAAGTGCACAGGGGCCGGAGTAGCTTGCAAAGTCGCGGTTCCCAGCAATGCAGCCCAGCGAGGTGAGGCAAGGACTTACCTCCACCAAACTTGGGCTGAAGAGTCACTGGACTGTGGGGGTCACTTGGACGGTGTCGCTGGATTCGAGGGACCTCGCTCGTCGTGCTGAGAGGAGACCCAAGGGACCGGTAATGCAGCTTTTTGGTGCCTGCGGTTGCAGGGGGAAGATTCCGTCGACCCACGGGAGATTTCTTCGGAGCTTCTGGTGCAGAGAGGAGGCAGACTACCCCCACAGCATGCACAAGCAGGAAAACAGTCGAGAAGGCGGCAGGATCAGCGTTACAGAGTTGCAGTAGTCGTCTTTGCTACTATGTTGCAGGTTTGCAGGCTTCCAGCGCGGTCAGCGGTCGATTCCTTATCAGAAGGTGAAGAGGGAGATGCAGAGGAACTCGGCTGAGCTCATGCATTCGTTATCTAAAGTTTCCCCAGAGACAGAGACCCTAAATAGCCAGAAAAGAGGGTTTGGCTACCTAGGAGAGAGGAAAGGCTACTAACACCTGAAGGAGCCTATCAGCAGGAGTCTCTGACGTCACCTGGTGGCACTGGCCACTCAGAGCAGTCCAGTGTGCCAGCAGCACCTCAGTTTCCAAGATGGCAGAGGTCTGGAGCACACTGGAGGAGCTCTGGACACCTCCCAGGGGAGGTGCAGGTCAGGGGAGTGGTCACTCCCCTTTCCTTTGTCCAGTTTCGCGCCAGAGCAGGGGCTAAGGGGTCCCTGAACCGGTGTAGACTGGCTTATGCAGAATTGGGCACATCTGTGCCCAACAAAGCATTTCCAGAGGCTGGGGGAGGCTACTCCTCCCCTGCCTTCACACCATTTTCCAAAGGGAGAGGGTGTCACACCCTCTCTCAGAGGAAGTTCTTTGTTCTGCCATCCTGGGCCAGGCCTGGCTGGACCCCAGGACGGCAGATGCCTGTCTGAGGGGTTGGCAGCAGCAGCAGCTGCAGTGAAACCCCAGGAAGGGCAGTTTGGCAGTACCAGGGTCTGTGCTACAGACCACTGGGATCATGGGATTGTGCCAACTATGCCAGGATGGCATAGAGGGGGCAATTCCATGATCATAGACATGTTACATGGCCATATTCGGAGTTACCATTGTGAAGCTACATATAGGTAGTGACCTATATGTAGTGCACGCGTGTAATGGTGTCCCCGCACTCACAAAGTTCAGGGAATTGGCTCTGAACAATGTGGGGGCACCTTGGCTAGTGCCAGGGTGCCCTCACACTAAGTAACTTTGCACCTAACCTTTACCAGGTAAAGGTTAGACATATAGGTGACTTATAAGTTACTTAAGTGCAGTGTAAAATGGCTGTGAAATAACGTGGACGTTATTTCACTCAGGCTGCAGTGGCAGGCCTGTGTAAGAATTGTCAGAGCTCCCTATGGGTGGCAAAAGAAATGCTACAGCCCATAGGGATCTCCTGGAACCCCAATACCCTGGGTACCTCAGTACCATATACTAGGGAATTATAAGGGTGTTCCAGTAAGCCAATGTAAATTGGTAAAATTGGTCACTAGCCTGTTAGTGACAATTTGAAAGTAATGAGAGAGCATAACCACTGAGGTTCTGGTTAGCAGAGCCTCAGTGAGACAGTTAGGCACCACACAGGGAACACATACATGCACACCTATGAGCACTGGGGCCCTGTGTGACAGGGTCCCAGTGACACATACATATAGGCCACAAACCTATGAGCACTGGGGTCCTGACCAGCAGGATCCCAGTGACACATAACAAACATACTGAAAACATAGTGTTTTCACTATGAGCACTGGGGTCTGGCTATCAGGATCCCAGTGAGACAGTGAAAACAGTGACAAACACCCTGACATACACTCACAAACAGGCCAAAAGTGGGGGTAACAAGGCTAGAAAGAGGCTACTTTCTCACACAACCCCCCCCCCAAACGAAGGACAATAAGGCTAACCTTGGCCAGTTGAGACTTTATTGTCTAAGTGGTGATAAGTAGAGAGTAGCTCTGCAATAGACTGGTTACTCCCTTTATCATCCACTATATGGTTACTTCCCTGTGGGGATGTAAACCACCCTGTTTGAAGTTTTTTAGCTAAGCAACAACGTGAAGATGTATTTTCAGAGTTTCTATCAGTAAGTTTTAGTTTAGAGCAGTGGGAATTGTCCACTGAACCTATTTGTAGTGATGGAAATGCCAGACAGGGATGCTGTCTCAGAAAAGCCATAGCTGGGCAACAACTTTGTCCATTTGGCTGGAAGAGAGAACAGGGATGCTGTTTCTCTTGAGTTGGAGCAGGGCAGGGATGCTGTCCTATGAGCTCCACACTAGGGCAGGGATGCTGTCCTAAGTGTTGTGAGGCAGTACAGGGTTTCTGCACTAAAGTTTCTCTGGGAGGGTTGGAGGGATGCTCCATGTTAACTAAAATGGTGCTCTTTTTGTCACCAATGTTAGTTATTCCACAGAGAGGTACTTCTACCTCAGGGAGTCCAGGTATGCCAGCTGATGATTCCCTTGGAACAGGTGCCACCCCAGGAGAGGTTTCTCCCACCACAGGAATGGTATCCTGAATGGTAGGGTGGTTAGGGGATACTGTGATACCCTTTTTACCTGTTGATGGAGAGGGATCCTGAGTTTTCAGGCCTTCTCTCCTTTGCTTTTTCATTTCACTTGAAATGAGAGGGAACAATTCCTCAGGGATGCCTAGCATGGCTGCATGGGCATAAAACTCTACATCAGCCCAACCTGAGGCCTCTAGGTCATTACCTAAGAGACAGTCTACAGGTAAGCTAGGTGATACCACCACCTGCTTAGGGCCAGTAACTCCAGCCCAACTTAACTGAATTATAGCTAAGGGAAGAAACTTAGTGGAGTTATGGACATCAATAATCTTATACTGTTGTCCAATGATGTGTTGTTCAGGAGGCACTAGGTTTTCAGTCACCAAAGTGAAACTGGCACCTGTGTCCCTGTAGGCCAAGGCCTCAACACCATTTATTGAAACTGTCTGCCTGTACTTATCCATTGTAAGGGGACAAGCAGCCAGTGTGGCAAGGCCAATGCCACTAGGTGTGACAGAAACTGTCTTGGGACTGATTACATCAGTTTCCACTATGGACCCATAAGTGAACCCAACTACACCCTTTGCTTGACTGTTGCCAGCAGTCCCACCACTAGTACCACTACTGCTAGGGGCACTAGAGCTTGATGTATTAGTGGTGGTAGGCTCAGGGGGTTTACCTGGACAGGACTTATCCCCTGGCCTATGGCCTCTGTTTTTACACACAAAGCACCAAGGCTTTTTAATGTGTGCAGGTTGGGAAGAAGAGGAAGAATTTGTTTTATCCCCACCCTCTGAAGAGTGTTTAAGATTTGAAGTGGGATCTTTGGTTTTACCCTTATCCCCATGCTTATCTTGAGATTTTTCACCATCTTTCTTCTTATTGCCATCTTTGTCACCCCCTGTATGAACTTTTCTGTTCACCCTTGTTCTGACCCATTTGTCTGCCTTCTTTCCCAATTCTTGGGGAGAGGTCAGATCAGAGTCTACCAGGTACTGGTGCAACAAATCAGACACACAATTATTAAGTATATGCTCTCTCAGGATTGTGTTATACAGGCTTTCATAATCAGTAACTTTACTGCCATGTAACCACCCCTCCAAGGCCTTCACTGAATGGTCAATGAAATCAACCCAGTCTTGTGAAGACTCCTTTTTGGTCTCTCTGAACTTTATCCTGTACTGTTCAGTGGTTAAGCCATAACCATCCAGGAGTGCATTCTTAAGAACTTGGAAATTATTAGCATCATTTTCTTTTACAGTAAGGAGCCTATCCCTACCTTTTCCAGTAAATGATAGCCATAGGATAGCAGCCCACTGCTTTTGAGGGACATCCTGTACAGCACAGGCCCTCTCAAGTGCAGCAAACCACTTGTTAATGTCATCCCCCTCCTTATAAGGGGGAACTATCTTGTGCAGATTCCTGGAATCATGCTCTTTTGCAGGATGACTATGGGGAATACTGCTGCTGCCACCATGGGTATCTAAACCCAACTTCTGTCTTTCCCTCTCTATTTCTAAAGACTGTCTATCCAAATCCAGCTGTTGCTTCTTGAGCTTCAGTCTGGTTTGTTCCACTCTCAATCTATTGAGCTCCCTTTCTAACAATCTGTCATCAGGGTGGGTGGGAGGGACATTTCTAGATACAGAGGTATGATGGGAATGAACAGAAGGAGACCTGTCCCTTACAAGGGGCACCCTAACAGCTTGGCTACCAGCATAATGTGAGAGCACATCATCAGTATGATGTGATTCAACTTCTGTACCAACTATGCTAGACTGTCTAGTAATGGGCAGGCTGAGAAGTTTCTTTCCTGAACCTTTTCCTGGGGGAGTCCCTGGATCAGATTGAGAACCATTAGCTACTTTTTCTACAGATTGGGCACTTATGGCCTTATCCTGTACTCTAAGCATATTAATTAACAGTTCTAAGGAAGGATTCTTCCCTACACTCAAACCTCTCTCTATGCAGAGACTCCTTGCTCCTTTCCAGCTAAGGTGATCATATGCAAGTTTGGACAGTTCAACATTTTTTCCTGTGCCAGACATTTTTTAGAGAGAGTTAAAGTGATAGAAAAAGAGAAAAAAGTTTTCAGAACTTTTTGGAAAGACAGAAAAAAACTTTTTAAACTTTTAAGAACTTTTTGAAAGTTTAGAAGTACTTTTCAGCACTTAGAAAAGAGTGAAAAGAGGAAATGCAAAACTTTTTGGCTATGTGTATATACACTGACCTTGTTTTGTATATTTTTCTCTTATGAAAAGTACAATGACAAGAGTGGTAAGTAGTCTCAAAGCACTTATCCCACCACTGCACAACCAATGTAGGAGGCTGGACTGGCTTGTAGTGAGTACCAAGGGGTACTTGCACCTTGCACCAGGCCCAGTTATCCCTTATTAGTGTATAGGGTGTCTAGCAGCTTAGGCTGATAGATAATGGTAGCTTAGCAGAGCAGCTTAGGCTGAACTAGGAGACGTGTGAAGCTACTACAGTACCACTTAGTGTCATATGCACAATATCATAAGAAAACACAATACACAGTTATACTAAAAATAAAGGTACTTTATTTTTATGACAATATGCCAAAGTATCTTAGAGTGTACCCTCAGTGAGAGGATAGGAAATATACACAAGATATATATACACAATAGCAAAAATATGCAGTATAGTCTTAGAAAACAGTGCAAACAATGTATAGTTACAATAGGATGCAATGGGGAAACATAGGGATAGGGGCAACACAAACCATATACTCCAGAAGTGGAATGCGAACCACGAATGGACCCCAAACCTATGTGACCTTGTAGAGGGTCGCTGGGACTATTAGAAAATAGTGAGAGTTAGCAAAATAACCCTCCCCAAGACCCTGAAAAGTGAGTTCAAAGTGCACTAAAGTTCCCCTAAGGACAAAATAGTCGTGTTAGAGGAAAAATGCAAGGAAAACACAAATCAGCAATGCAACAACGATGGATTCCTGACTGAGGGTACCTGTGGAACAAGGGGACCAAGTCCAAAAGTCACAAGCAGCTCGGAGATGGGCAGATGCCCAAGAAATGCCAGTGGTTGGTGCAAAGAAGCTCTTACTAGGCTGAAGAACTGTGAATACTGCAGGAACGACAAGGGCTAGAGACTTCCCCTTTGGAGGATGGATTCCCCACGCCTTGGAGAGTTGTGCAGAAGTGTTTTCCCGCCGGATGGACGCCAACAAGCCTTGCTACACGCAAATCGTGCGTTTGGCGTTTTTGGACGCTGCTGGGGCCCAGGAGGGACCAGGAGGTCGCAAATTGGACCTGCAGAGAGAGGGGACGTCGAGCAAGACAAAGAGCCCTCACTGAAGCAGGTAGCACCCGGAGAAGTGCCAGAAACAGGCACTACAAGGATGCGTGAAACGGTGCTCGCCGAAGTTGCACAAAAGAGTCCCACGTCGCCGGAGACCAACTTAGAAAGTCGTGCAATGCAGGTTAGAGTGCCGTGGACCCAGGCTTGGCTGTGCACGAAGGATTTCCGCCGGAAGTGCACAGGGGCCGGAGTAGCTTGCAAAGTCGCGGTTCCCAGCAATGCAGCCCAGCGAGGTGAGGCAAGGACTTACCTCCACCAAACTTGGGCTGAAGAGTCACTGGACTGTGGGGGTCACTTGGACGGTGTCGCTGGATTCGAGGGACCTCGCTCGTCGTGCTGAGAGGAGACCCAAGGGACCGGTAATGCAGCTTTTTGGTGCCTGCGGTTGCAGGGGGAAGATTCCGTCGACCCACAGGAGATTTCTTCGGAGCTTCTGGTGCAGAGAGGAGGCAGACTACCCCCACAGCATGCACAAGCAGGAAAACAGTCGAGAAGGCGGCAGGATCAGCGTTACAGAGTTGCAGTAGTCGTCTTTGCTACTATGTTGCAGGTTTGCAGGCTTCCAGCGCGGTCAGCGGTCGATTCCTTATCAGAAGGTGAAGAGGGAGATGCAGAGGAACTCGGCTGAGCTCATGCATTCGTTATCTAAAGTTTCCCCAGAGACAGAGACCCTAAATAGCCAGAAAAGAGGGTTTGGCTACCTAGGAGAGAGGAAAGGCTACTAACACCTGAAGGAGCCTATCAGCAGGAGTCTCTGACGTCACCTGGTGGCACTGGCCACTCAGAGCAGTCCAGTGTGCCAGCAGCACCTCAGTTTCCAAGATGGCAGAGGTCTGGAGCACACTGGAGGAGCTCTGGACACCTCCCAGGGGAGGTGCAGGTCAGGGGAGTGGTCACTCCCCTTTCCTTTGTCCAGTTTCGCGCCAGAGCAGGGGCTAAGGGGTCCCTGAACCGGTGTAGACTGGCTTATGCAGAATTGGGCACATCTGTGCCCAAGAAAGCATTTCCAGAGGCTGGGGGAGGCTACTCCTCCCCTGCCTTCACACCATTTTCCAAAGGGAGAGGGTGTCACACCCTCTCTCAGAGGAAGTTCTTTGTTCTGCCATCCTGGGCCAGGCCTGGCTGGACCCCAGGAGGGCAGATGCCTGTCTGAGGGGTTGGCAGCAGCAGCAGCTGCAGTGAAACCCCAGGAAGGGCAGTTTGGCAGTACCAGGGTCTGTGCTACAGACCACTGGGATCATGGGATTGTGCCAACTATGCCAGGATGGCATAGAGGGGGCAATTCCATGATCATAGACATGTTACATGGCCATATTCGGAGTTACCATTGTGAAGCTACATATAGGTAGTGACCTATATGTAGTGCACGCGTGTAATGGTGTCCCCGCACTCACAAAGTTCAGGGAATTGGCTCTGAACAATGTGGGGGCACATTGGCTAGTGCCAGGGTGCCTCACACTAAGTAACTTTGCACCTAACCTTTACCAGGTAAAGGTTAGACATATAGGTGACTTATAAGTTACTTAAGTGCAGTGTAAAATGGCTGTGAAATAACGTGGACGTTATTTCACTCAGGCTGCAGTGGCAGGCCTGTGTAAGAATTGTCAGAGCTCCCTATGGGTGGCAAAAGAAATGCTACAGCCCATAGGGATCTCCTGGAACCCCAATACCCTGGGTACCTCAGTACCATATACTAGGGAATTATAAGGGTGTTCCAGTAAGCCAATGTAAATTGGTAAAATTGGTCACTAGCCTGTTAGTGACAATTTGAAAGTAATGAGAGAGCATAACCACTGAGGTTCTGGTTAGCAGAGCCTCAGTGAGACAGTTAGGCACCACACAGGGAACACATACATGCACACCTATGAGCACTGGGGCCCTGTGTGACAGGGTCCCAGTGACACATACATATAGGCCACAAACCTATGAGCACTGGGGTCCTGACCAGCAGGATCCCAGTGACACATAACAAACATACTGAAAACATAGTGTTTTCACTATGAGCACTGGGGCCTGGCTATCAGGATCCCAGTGAGACAGTGAAAACAGTGACAAACACCCTGACATACACTCACAAACAGGCCAAAAGTGGGGGTAACAAGGCTAGAAAGAGGCTACTTTCTCACACCATTCGGTCAAGACAAGGGTGACCAAAACTACCACTGGTGAGGCGGGCCAAAACAAAGAGACCAAAAGCACCCCCCCCCCAAAGAAAATATGTGAGCCACAGCAAAAATAACAAATAGTGTTCTCAGTACCAATTCTGGAGAACGGCAGTTACAGGTAAGTAACTTATTTTCTTCTCCAGTATTGGATCTTTCATAGATTCACATGCTTGAATCAGAATAGCAAGCAGTTACTGTATTTGTATATCTTATAGTATTAGCGCAAATAGTGGGTAGAAAATATATACCTAACATTCATATGCAATATAATAAATTTATACATTTATATGTGTGTATATATATATATATATATTTATATATATATATATATATATGCGCATCCTACATCAAAATCTGCATGAATACATAAACACATGGAACCAATCGGTATAGTAAAACCAATCCAACCGCTGTATGATTGCGCTGCACAGGTTCCAGGTAATAATGTTGCATGAATATTATGCACACTTTTCCACGTCGCATCACAACATATCTTCCTCAGAGGTACTTATGCAAATAAAGTAGTTGAAGTGGAACTGCCCCATTTGAATGCACCCTAATTTTCTCTGTAAAGGGATTGCTAGTCTGAGTGGCAGAACTGGATTGCAGCTGAAATTCATTCAGTGATGGTTGCCATTGTGACTGGAGCACCCTTACGAGTGTGACTATCTGAGTCCAACAGTTGGTCAGTTCACATGAGTTGTTTAGTGCGATGTAAGTATACATTTTTAGATATCACTTGATACCTAGATTATGAATAGACCTCTCAGCTGATGATGTGGAGTTCAGGATAAAAGGCCTAAATATTATAGGTTCATTGAGGCAAAATCTGAAGGAACCATGGGAATCAATGTGTGGATTGGTTCAGAGAAGAACTAAATTGCCTGTGAGATGCAAGAAGGCTCTTGTGTTGAGAAAGCCTGCATCTTCTTTACCCTACTTTTCGAGGTGAGCTCTAGTAACAAGATGACCTTCCATGCGAGAAATATGAGGTGTGCTCTGAGAATGGGTTTGAATTAACTCTTCATGATTTGAAATAGAAGTATGTTCAGGTGCCAATCCGAGGAAGCAGCCCTTTCCATAGGAAAACACTGAATAAATCTTTTATGAATTGTTTGATGATTCTGCAAGAATAGGAAGTAAAAATTTTATGAACAGCTATATATTGATACTGCTGTAAACTGTACCTTAACGGACACAGGTGCCAACTGTGACTGAGCTAATGATAGGAGATAGGATAGTTATTTGCCAGATTATGCTAGTAGAGGATGTAGGTTTGATTTTCTGGCGCCACGGGAAGAAACTTTCCCATTAACGTTTATGTGTCCTTATCGTGGCCTCCTCCTTGACTTGGAGAGAATACACCTGCAGTCCTGAGGAATATTGAGATCTTTTGATTGATGGAATTTAGGAGCTGTGCACCTAAGAGGAAAGAAGTCAGGTCAAGATGAAAGGCCTGGCCTTAGTTTATCATCAAAGGTTTACAGAATGTTGGTAGGTGAACGTGGTTGTATTCTGATAGCAGGCGATGCTCAGTGAACCAATGCTGAACTAGCCACCTGGGGGCTATCAGGACAAGAGAACACTGCTTTGCTTTCTTCTTGGTGAGAATCTTTGGTATTAAAGGTATTGGGGAAAAACAGTAGATATAGATCCTGGAGCATCTGTCAAAAGGCATTCCACCAAGATCTTAGAAGTGGATGCCAACTTGCATAGAAGAAACAAGTTACTGACCTGTAACTGTAGTTCTCCAGTATTGGATCTTTCATAGATTCACTTGCTTGAATCATTCCCAACGTCGAGATGGGAGTCCACGGTGTAATACAAAAAGCCATGCTCAATTGCATATAAAGCTGTAGAGGCACCAGGCCTCTTAATTTAGTAACATCTCTTAGTCATTTTATAAAAAAAAGAACCAAACTTAAAAGACAACTCATCAGCTCATACCACCCTCTAGAACCCTCCTGTGAGGATCTGATTTCCCTCAGATTTTCCAAGCACAAGTGCACTAATACAGCTAGGACTGAGGAAAATGAAGGTGAGCTCCCCACTAGAGGAGGGTGGGTCGCATGTGAATCTATGAAAGTTTCCAATACTGGAGAACTACAGTTACAGGTAAATAACTTGTTTCTTACTCCAGTATTGGAACATTCATAGATTCACATGCTTGAATCAGAATAGTCAACCGTGAAAAACACATTTTCGACCTGCAGATAGTAACATAGCACTCTGAAATGCGAACTGGCATGACAAAACGTACATACTTATTTTTACAATCTACAGTATTATTTTAAAGAAACTGTGAAATAACACAAACAAGTGGATGGAGGGAAGGAATCATTTAGCTCACCTTCATTGAAACAGGTTTCGAAGGACTGCTTGCCCAACGGCTGCATCCCGAAGTGACTCTGTGTCCAAGAAGTAATGCTGTGTGAAGGTGTGAGTTGTCCTCCATTTCGCAGCCCTATAGATGTCTTTAATTGACACACCAGAAAACAGCACACATGACGCAGATATCGCTCTGGTAGAATGCGCTCTCACACTTGTTTACAATGGTCTACCTGCTCTCTGATGGCAGAAGATGATTGCGTCTTTAATCCATCAGGATAAAAGGGGTTATTACAACTTTGGAGGAGGTGTTAATCCATCCCAAAAGTGACGGTAAAGTGACAGATATACCACCAGCCGTATTACGAGTCCATTATATCCTATGGAACTCGTAATACGGCTGGTGGTATATCCGTCACTTTACCGTCACTTTTGGGACGGAATAACACCTCCTCCAAAGTTGTAATAACCCCCATAGTCTGTTTCGCTACAGAGTAACCTTTCCTAGCGACACTGAAAGCTATAAATAACTGATTGGACTGTCGGAACGACTTTGTTCTGTCCAGATAGAATTTTATGCACCTTTTAAGGTCGAGTGAATGGAGGGTCCATTCTGTATTAGTTTGGGAAAAAAGATTTTAGCACCACCGGCTTGTTGATATGGAATTCCGAAGGCACCTTAGGAAAGAATTTGGGATTGGTGCGTAGAATGACTCTATCTTGTTTGAACTGCAAGAAAGGTTCTTGTATAGTGAAAGCTTGAATTTCACTAACATTGCATGCCAAAGTAACGGCGAGAAAGAGAGCCACCTTCCAAGTGAGATACTTGATGTCCGCCCTGTGGATAGGCTCAAAAGGCTCCCTCATAAGCTGCCCAAGGACGATGTTAAGTTGCCATGCTGGAGGTGGAGGCTCTACTGGAGGAAAAGATCTGAAGAGACCCTTCAAGAATTGCTTGACTAATCTCAGAAACCATAAGGACGGTTTGCCTGGTACTCTCCTGTATCTGGAGATAGCTGCCAAATGGACTCTAATTGATGAATGGGCAAGTCCGGAACGTGCCAATTGTACGAAATATGGCAACACCACGCCTGGTGCAGAGGAGAGACGTTGCACTTTCTGGGTTTCACACCACTAACAAAATCACTTCCACTTTAGGCGGTAAGATTTGTTGGTGCTAGCTGCACGTGCTTTAGCTAGCACTTCCTTGCACTCATTTGGTAGATCTAGATGACCGAATTTATTGTATTCACATAAACTCAGAGACTTGGGATCAGAGTTACTAAAAATAAAGGTACTTTATTTTAGTGACAATGTGCCAAAAATATCTCAGAGAATATACTCCCTTAGGAGGTAAGTAAAATACACAAAATATACACACAAGCCAAAATCAGGTAAGTAAACAGTTAGAAAGTACTGCAAACACTGTAGAACACAATAGGATGCAATAGGCCTAGGGGCAACACAAACAATATACTCTAAAAGTAGAATGCGAACTACAAATGGACCCCAGGCCTAGTGTAGTGTGTAGAGGGTCGCTGGGAGTGTAAGAAAACACCCAGGGTGTCCAAGATACCCCACCGCAAGACCCTGAAAAGTACAAGTAAAGTTACCCTACTTCCCCAGAAACACACTAAAGTCGTGATAGGAGATTCTGCAAAGGCAACAACTGACTGCAAAGCACTGAAGACGGATTCCTGGACCTGAGGACCTGCAAAGGAAGGGGACCAAGTCCAAGAGTCAATAAAGTGGTCGGGGGGCAGGAGCCCACTAAACCCCAGGTGAAGGTGCAAAATGGCTGCCTCCGGGTGGAAGAAGCTGAAGATTCTGCAACAACAGAAGATGCCAGGAACTTCTCCTTTGTGCAGAAGATGCCCCACGGCATGCTGGAGGACGCAGAGTTGTTACCACGCAGAAAGACTGCAAGCAAGCCTTGCTAGCTGCAAAGGTCACGATTGAGGAAAATGGGTGCTGCCTGGGCCCAGGAAGGACCAGGATGTCGCCCCTTGGAGGAGAAGACAGAGGGGGTGCTCAGCAGCACAGAGAGCCCATGCAGAAGCAGGCAGCACCGACAGAAGCACTTGAAGAGGCGTTCAAGAAATCTGAGCACGGCGGTCATCTCAACACTACAAAGGAGGGTCCCACGAAGTTGGTGGTCAACTCAGCGTGTTGAGCAATGCAGGACGGAGTGCTGGGGACCTGGGCTATGCTGTGCACAAAGGATTCCTTGCAAAAGTGCACAGAAGCCCTAGCAGCTGCAGTTCACGCAGTACACAGGATTACTGTCTGGCGCGGGGAGGCAAGGACTTACCTCCACCAAATTTGGACACAAGGACCACTGGACTGTCGGGGTAACTTGGATCCAGCTCCTGTGTTCCAAGGACCATGATCGTCGAGATGAGAGGGGACCCAGAGGACCAGTGAAGCAGAAGTTTGGTGCCTGCGTTAGCAAGGGGAAGATTCCGTTGACCCACGGGAGATTTCTTCTTGGCTTCCAGTGCAGGGCGAAGGCAGACAGCCCTCAGAGCATGCACTACCAGGAAACAGTTGAGAAAGCTGGCAGGATTAGGCGCTACAATGTTGCTGGTAGTCATCTTGCTACTTTGTTGCGGTTTTGCAGGTGTCCAGGAGGAGTCCACGGTCGATCCTTGGCAGAAGTCGAAGAGAGAGATGCAGAGGAACTTTGGTGAGCTCTTGCATTCGTTATCTGACGAGAAACCCACAGGAGAGACCCTAAATAGCTCTCAGAGGAGGATTGGCCACCTAGCCAGGTAAGCACCTATCAGGAGGGGTCTCTCATGTCACCTGCTGGCACTGGCCACTCAGAAGCCTCCATTGTGCATTGATGATGTCAGAGGTCTGGGACACAATGGAGGAGCTCTGGACACCACCCCTGGGGTGGTGATGGACAGGGGAGTGGTCACTCCCCTTTCCTTTGTCCAGTTTCGCACCAGATCAGGGGCTGGGGGTTCCCTGAACCGGTGTAGACTGGTTTACGCAAGGAGGGCACCATCTGTGCCCTTCAAAGCATTCCCAGAGGCCAGGAGAGGCTACTCCTCTCAGGCCCTTAACACCTATTTCCAAAAGGAGAGGGTGTAACACCCTCTCTCAGAGGAAATCTTTTGTTCTGCCTTACTGGGACTGGGCTGCCCAGACCCCAGGTGGGCAGAACCCTGTCTGTGGGTTGGCAGCAGCGGTAGCTGCAATGAAAACCCCAGAGAGCTAGTTTGGTAGTACCCGGGTGTAGGAGGAGGGCCTGGCTTATAGTGGGTACCTGATGGTACTTACACCTTGTGCCAGGTCCAGTTATCCCTTATTAGTAGATTAGTAGTGTTCTAGCAGCTTAGGCTGATAGAGGTAGGTACAGCAGAGCAGCCTAGGCTGAACTAGGAGACATACAAAGCTCCTACTATACCACTTATATCATATAGCACTATATCATCAGAAACACACTACTCAGAGTTACTAAAAATAAAGGTACTTTATTTTAGTGACAATATGCCAAAAGTATCTCAGGAGGAGGTAAGTAAAATACACAAAATATACACACAAACCAAAATCAGGTAAGTAAACAGTTAGAAAAGTAGTGCAAACACTGTAGAATACAACTCTGAGTCCTCCAGCCATGGGACATCTTCTGATCAAAGGAGAAGTTCCTGGCACCTTCCGTTGTTACAGAATCTTCGGCTTCTTCCACCCAGAGGCAGCCCTTTTGCACCTTCATCCAGGGTTTAGTGGGCTCCTGCACCCCCTGGACACTTGAGTGACTCTTGCACTTGGTCCCCTTTCTTTGCAGGTCCTCAGGTTCAGGAATCCGTCTTCAGTGCTTTGCAGTCAGTTGTTGCCTTTGCAGAATCCCCTATCTCGACTTTACTGTCTTTCTGGGATAGTAGGGTAACTTTACTCCTACTTTTCAGGGTCTTGCGGTGGGGTATCTTGGACACCCTTAGTGTTTTCTTACACTCCCAGTGACCCTCTACACACTACACTACCCTAGGCCCGGGGTCCATTCGTGGTTCACGTTCCACTTTAGAGTATAAGGTTTGTGTTGCCCCTAGGCCTATTGTCTCCTATTGCATCCTATTGTATTCTACAGTGTTTGCACTACTTTTATAAATGTTTACTTACCTGATTTTGGTTTGTGTGTATATTTTGTGTATTTTACTTACCTCCTAAGGGAGTATATCCTCTGAGATACTTTGGCATATTGTCACTAAAATAAAGTTCCTTTAATTTTAGTAACTCTGAGTACTCTGTTTCTCGTAATATAGTGCTATATGATATAAGTGTTATAGTAGGAGCTTTGCATGTCTCCTAGTTCAACCTAAGCTGCTCTGCTATAGCTACTTCTATCAGCCTAGGCTGCTAGAACACTACTAATCTACTAATAAGGGATAACTGGACTTGGCATAAGGTGTATGTACCACCAGGTTCCCACTATAAGCCAGGCCAGCCTCCTACACTTGGGACGCAAGTTGATGGCTTTGAGCCATCCTTGACACCTCAACACAACTGACCCAGCGAGTAATCTGAAGCCCATTGCTGCTATATCAAGTGCCCAATCGATGATCTCTGCTGAAGATTGTTGGCCCTCCATGAGTACCTTTCTGGCTTCTGTTTTGGAAGCATCCGAAAGCTCTTCTAAGGACTGAGACATGTCTGACCAGAGCTGTCAATCATATCTGCCAAGTAGAGCAAGGGAATTGGACGCCCTTACTACAATAGCGGACATTGAGGAAAAACGCTTGCCGATGTTATCTAAGCGTCTCTCCTCTTTATCCTGCGGTGATGTCAACAGCATAGAGAGGTTCCTGGAGGGACGTTGGGCGGCTCGTGAGATCACGGAGTCTGGCTTCGGGTGGCCTGAGAGGCAAATAGGAGCATCCTCTGTGGGTTTATATTTTTTGTCCAGCCTCTGCAGCACCGCAGGGACCGTTGCCAGATTCTGCATGATCTTCAGGCCCTGGCTCCAAAAATGGTCTATGATAGGTATAGCTCTGACCATCTTCCTGTGGTTTTTTTTCAAATTGTAGAGTTGCGGGCATCAGAAGATCAAACCACGTGGTGGCACACTCAAGTAGGTTATGGAAGCCACCTATGTCTACAGGTGGGGACTCTACCACAGGTGCTGTAGGAGAAGCAGGTGCCGGTATAATGTAATCGTCCCACTCATCATTCTCAGGTTGTATTTCACCTTCCTCCACATCGGAGGAGACTTGAGGCCTTGGTGTGGAAAGAACAGAATGCTGTGGTCTTGGCTGAGGTGTATGATGCGGCTGCTGCAAGTGGGGAGTTGTTGGCTGAGGCGGAAGTATCGGTTGTTGAACCGATGAAGACTTTTCTAGAAAACTTTCCTGATAGTCCGCCAACATTGCTTGTAAGTCTGAAACAAGCCCAAGGGGAAGACCTACCAGCCCCGGCTGCTCATAATAGGTTTGTGTATAGTATGAAGCATTGTCATCTGAGTATTCTTGGCATTTAACCCTTAACTGGGAAGCGCTCCTGGCTACTCCAAAAATACCTTCCTTATCCGAGTCATCGTCATCTAAGAGATGTGAGGGTAAAAGGCTGGAAATCTTGCTAGGGGACATGACTGAGGGCATCAGATAATAATTCTTCGCCCTCCAGTCTGCATCCTGGTCCGTCGACGAAAACAGAGGCAAGGAACATGGTCTCTGCACTTTTACTGCAGTCTTCATCGTTGACCCGAAATGTGCAGCCGACCATGGTGGTGTCGACGCGGGCATTATTGACGAGAGCGTCGACGGATCGGTCGTCGTTGGGTGGAAACGTCGATGGTTGGAGTGTCGTCGACAGTGGGACTGTCGTCGACAATACCGTCAATGGTTGTTGCTCCGTTGACTAAGCCGTTGTCGGTGGAAGAAGCGTTGACGAGGCTGTCGTCAGTGGAGTCGTCACCGATAGGTGCTCCGTCGATGGAAACATCGACGGTATCAACGCCGATGGTGAAGAAATAGGACGTGCCTTTTCTTCATGCAGGTAGCACAGGCTCTAAAAAGCCCTTTCTTATGTGTCTCTGACATGGTAGCAGGTTGATCCATCTTGAATGAGTTCTGAAGAGGAAAAGTATCCAAATCTCTTCAGAAGGGATTTCTGAGAGAAAAACTGAGCAGAGCTCCAAGGAGACTCCTTAGCACTACGTGCGGTGGAAAATCTGAGGGAAATCAGCTCCTCACAGGAGGGTTCTAGAGGGTGGTGTGAGCTGATTGGTTGTCTTTTAAGTTTAGTTCTTTTTTATAAAACGACTATGAGATGTTTCTAAATTAAGAGGCCTAGTGCCTCTAGAGCTTTATATGCAATTGAGCATGGCTTTTTGTATTACACCAGGGACTCCCAACTTGACGACGGGGATTGATTCAAGCATGTGAATCTATGAAAGTTCCAATACTGGAGTAACTGGCATTTGCCAGTTTCATTTGTTGCAAAGGGATGTCGAGTCAGTTTGCCAGGAAAAAGAAGATCATACTTAGAGCTGAATGATCAAATTCTCCTTCTTGGCGGCTGTTTCCAGTTTAGTTTAGCATGTCTGCTTTGAGATTTCTAGTGAAGGGACTATGTTCAGTCCGAAGAGTTATCCTGTGTGTCATTAGTAGACACCAAATTTCCTGGTCTTCCTTGGACAGCCCCAAGGATCTTGTGCCGCTTCGTTTATTCATGTATTGCATGCTGGCAGTACTGTCTTTGCAAACTAACACCGAAGACTCTGCTACACTCGCAGGAAAATTTGGATACCAAACAGCTGGCTTTGAGATCTAGGTGAGTGATATGTATGCTCTTCTAGAGCAGAGACTACTTTCCTCGAATTAGAAGTTCTGTAGATGACTGCCCAGCTTTCCAGGGAAATATTTGTAGTCTGAGACTACCAGACTAGCGCTTCCATCATACCTATGTGAAAATTCACCAGGCCCTGAAAAGATTTGTTTGATTGAATCTATTGTTTTTGTAGCTTCTCCTGTAAGGCATTCATTTTCAGGCATACAAGAGGGATCATATTGATCGCTGAGGACCTGAAGCCAAAAAGCGAATTGAACAGAAAGTATCTTCTTTGATGGAGGAGTTGATTATTTCTGATAATTCTCAAGGAGACAGCCTGTGAAACAACTTTAGGCAAGCCTCTGTGGCGTTGGACGCTTGAAATGCTGTTGGTGCTTTTATCAAAGAGTTGTCGAAGTTGGGGAAACCCTTCCTGAAAAAGCTGATCTGAAGTCAAATGGAAGAACTCTGATGAGTGGGAATGCAAAAACAAAAATATATACCCTGTGCTGAAGGAGACGATATAAAAGGATTGTTTTCGGAAATACTTGTTAATTTCTGGAGCTGTATGATGGATGGACACTCCTCCGTTTTCTGGTTTATGAGGCAAAACCAAGAATAGAACCATCTTTCTTGCTGAGAATGTGGGATTTGTCTCTATGGACCCTTTGATCAGAGTAGCTAGCACTTCCTTCCGACAGTAGATGGTGGAATCTTGGTGAACTGCAAAATATACTTATATGTGACGAGATCCGGGACTTATTTGTCGGATGCTATTTTCTGCCATAGATGACATTTTTGGGATGTTTTTTTCCACTGGATGGTGTCATCAGCACCAGAACGTTGTCACTGAAGGAAGCTAGCCTAATTGCTACTAAGAGGGTTGCTAAGTCAGATACCTATCAATGGATAATTATCTTTTGTGGGTCCCTCTAAAGATTGTTTCATTGGAAATTGTAATGCCCCAAAATATCATGCAGTGTTAAGAGTCACAGTTGACTGCTTGCAAGTAGTCATCAACATCCATGGCATATCAAGCCTCGGTATGGCACCATAAAATATTAGATATATTTGTACCTCAAATTTCTAAATGTTGTGGCCTTGATCTGCAATATCCAAGGACCACTGACCCTGCCAGTTGTGGGAATACTATTGAAGATTTATCTATAGCACAGTCTATGCTGACATCGCACTCCACTAAAGCAGCATTTTTTTTCTCAACATCTTCCAGCAAACCTTATATTTATGTGGCCAAGTCTGACCACATCTGGTGGCTATACCTGCCCCGTATTACCAGTGAATTGGCAGCCTGTACAGTAGTCTGGACCTAGGTAAGAACGTGCCCTTGGTGGTTAGGCGGAATTGTGAATGATAGGGTTTTCCATGATTGTAATTCTTCCTGGATATGTGAACAACTGGAATATTTTTTACAGCTTTCCTATTAAAATTCATAAAGAAAAAACAGACAAATTTCTTGTTTGCTATAGGAAACTGGAAGTGTTTGGTCGCTCGCTCGGAAGGGCATGGAAACCCCCAAAGTAAATCTGGTGGGGAAATCCGACAGTTGCGGCTGTAATATGCTCTGAAGCTCTAGTATGGGATACATGGACCTGACCCATGATCTGCAGTTGGAGGCAGAGTGGTGTAATTGCTCCATATACTGCCCCTCAATATATTGACTGTTAAAGACATGCCCATATTGGTACCTCAATGCTTGATACTAAATTATTCTGGATTATGGCCTTCATTACAACCCTGGCGGTCTTGAGGTTGTACCGCCAACAGGCTGGCGGTACAAACTCGCGGATTATGACGCCGCAGTCGCACAGCCGGGACCAGCGGTTTACCGCCATGGTTGTCCCGGCGGTTTTAATCCACCAGGGCAGTGCTGCTTGCAGCGCTGACCAGGGGATTACGAGTCCCCTTCCCGCCAGCCTTTCCATGACAGTAGGAACCGCCATGGAAAGGCTGGTGGGAAGGGGAGTCGTGGGGCCCCTGGGTAAACTTCAGAGAGAAAAAGGAGAGCTGGATCCTGAAATAGTGGACCAGCCTCCCAAGAGAAAAGGCAGGAAGACTTGAGGACCAGCTTCAAAACATATCCCAAATCAGGATTTCTCTTCCCAGGAAGAAGAGCCAACCTTCTTGGAGGGAAATGAGCCTGAAGAGCTTAGGCCTTACCACTCAGAGCTCCTCGGCCCCAGGGGACTCTCCAGGGAAGATCTGTGCCGGGGCAGAGGACCTGCTGCACTCTTGAAACCCTGAGGCAGCAAGCTGCAGAGGAAGAGTTAGGGAATGTCATTGGTACCCACAGGGTTTACTGGGAGGAGGGGCTCCTGTACACTGAGGCCAGAGACCTCAAACCTTGTGCAACCAGAAGGGTGGTAGTTGTAGGAGGCTGGCCTGGTTTGTAGTGGGTACCTTGTGTACTTACACCTTATACCAGGTCCAGCTATCCCTTATTAGTGAAGTAGTACTGTCTAGCAGCTTAGGCTGATAGAGGTAGCTATAGCAGAGCAGATTAAGCTGAACTAGGAGACATGCAAACCTCATGCAATACCACTTATAGTTACACAGTACTTATACACAAGTAAAGACAATACTCAGTGTTACCAAAAATAAAGGTATTTATTTGGGTGACACAGTACCAAAAATATCTTAGAAGACAATACTCCTTCTGGATGTAAGTATTATACACAGTATATACACTAGGCACCAAATGTACACAAGTAAATAGTCATAGAACAATGCAAACAGTAGGAAATCATATAGAATGCAATGGGAGAAAATAGGCCTAGGGGCAACGCAAAGTGGAATGTGAATCATAAATTCCCTCCTAGACAAGTGTAGTGTGTGCAGAATCACTGGGAGAGTAAGAATACAGTAAAGGTAAGTAAATTACCCCATCCCAGAGCCCAGAAAAGCAGGAGTAAAGTATTGCAAGTTTCCTTATGACACACTGCGCCTCCTTTTTGGGATCTTGCAGCAGCCAACTAAGTCTGCAAAGAACAACTGCTGGATTATTGGACCTGAAGACCTGCAAAGGAAGGGGACCAAGTCCAGAAGTCGAAGAAGTTCCAGAAAGGACAGGAGCCCCTGCCAACCCAGAAGAGGGTGCAAAAGAAGATTCCCTGGTTAATTGAAGACTGCAGAAATGCACCCTAAGAAGATGCCAGCGGGTTCCTGCATGATGCAAAAGATGTCCCACGACGTGAAGATTGTTGCAGTAAGATTTTGTGTTGGAAGACGCCAACAAGCCTTGGCTTTGACAAAAGTGTGTTTTTCACCAAAATGGAGCTGAATGGACCCAGGTCGGACCTGGGGACCTCATCTCTGTGTGCTGAGGAAGAGGGGGCTCTCAGCACTTTAGAGAGCCCTCGGGATGCCAGCCAGCACCCCCAGAAGCCGCAGGATCAGTGTTCAAAGGAGGTGCAAAATACAGTTGATGCAGCACAACAAAAGAATGTCCCATGCTGCCGGAGAACAACTCAGCGAGTTGAGCGTCGCAGGGTGGAGTGCTGGGGACCTGGGCCAGCCTGTGCATGAAGGAATTTTGCAAAGAGTGCATAGAGGCCTCAGGAGTCAAAGAAGACACAATACACAGGGGTACTGTCGTTCTCAGGAAAGGCAAGGTCTTACCTCCTCCAAATTGCGTCAGCAGGACCTCAGGACAGTCTTTGTCAAAGATATCCATCCTCTGTGTCCTTAGGAGCAGGCTCGTCACCGTGAGGGGATTCCCAGGGTACCGGTCGTCGCCTTGGAAGGTGCCTGCTTGGAGCAGGGGAGTGACTCTGTCACTCCACGGGAGATTTCTTTAATTCTTCTGGTGCAGGATGAAGACAGGGAGTCCACGGAGCGTTCACACCATGGAAACTGTTGCAGTTGCTGACTTGGAGCTGAGGTTGCTGAAGAAAAGTGCATCTAGTAGACACTTTGGTGGTCATTACAACCCTGACGGTCAGCGTTAAAGCGGCTGTAAAACCGCCAACAGGCCGGCGGTCAAAAAAATTGAATCATGACCGTGGCGGAAACCACAAACATAGACAGCCACTTTAACACTCCGACCGCCACGGCGGTACAAACAAACACCGCAGCGGTAACCGCCAACAGACAGGCAGAACACAATGTACCGCCCACAGTACTACAACAGTCCAATCCGCCACCTTTTCTGGAGCGTATTCACCGCGAACAAATCACAGCGGAAACAGGAATTGGAAGGGAAAACGCTCACCTCTACACACACCACGAGGAACCAGGACGCCATGGAACCGGAACTCCAGATTCTTCCTGCCTTTGTCTTCCTGCTCTTCTACCAGGAGCACGAACGCCGTCGGCGAAGAACACAGTGAGTACTGTACCTATGACACAGGGGAGGAGGGAGAAAAAAAAAAGAGTGACACAGACACATAACACGCAACACCCCCACCCTCACCAACTACAACACATACACACTAATACATCATGATACATTGCAGTTACACCCCCAACCCCCCAGAGGAATACAAAGACAAAAGGAAATGATTTGAACGTTTGTAATATATTAAAATCCAGTACTCAAAAATATATATACACTATAAACAAATATACACACCATGAATACAAGTCAAAGGTATTGCACCATTAAAGTCTGTGGACCACTGGGCCCAAAATGCATGGGCGAGGCCCACACAAGATACCCAATCAAAACAGAGAGAGAACACTGCAGTGGCATCAGATAGAAATACAACAGGCACCTCAGGGGGAAGGGAAGGGGGGACACCTCAGCCGGATGAGTGCACGATGCCAGATCTACGAGGGGGCTCCATGCCCACTGCTGTATCCTGGGGAATGCAAAGCCACAGTCTCTCAAGTCTCTCCAGTGGGTGGTTTGCCCACTGCTTTATCCTGGAGAATGCAAAGCCACAGTCTCTCAAGTCTCTCCAGTGGGTGGTTTGCCCACTGCTTTATCCTGGGGAGTACAAAGCCACAGTCTCTCAAGTCTCTCCAGTGGGTGGTTTGCCCACTGCTTTATCCTGGGGAGTGCAAAGCCACAGTCTCTCAAGTCTCTCCAGTGGGTGGTATGCCCACTGCTTTATCCTGGGGAGTGCAAAGCCACAGTCTCTCAAGTCTCTGCAGTGGGTGGGTTGCCCACTGCTTTATCCTGGGGAGAGCAAAACCACAGTCTCTCAAGTGGATAACAGTTTCCACTGGTTCTGGAGGGGGCTTTGTGCCCAGAGTGCTTCATCCTGCCAAGGACTGAGGTAGTGGATGTAAATCTCCACTGGTTCTGGAGGGGGCTTTGTGCCCAGAGTGCTTCATCCTGCTTGTGGGGGCCCTAGTAGCATCAGAGCTTTCGGCACTCATTGGCCTGCGGTGCTGGTGGCAGCAATGTCCTGTGAAGCGGTGCTTGTGGCGGCGGTGTCCTTGGCAGCGGTACTGGTGGTGGAGGTGTCCTTGGCAGTGGTGCTTGTGGCAGCGGTGTCCTTGGCAGCGGTGCTTGTGGCGGCGGTGTCCTTGGCAGCGGTACTGGTGGTGGAGGTGTCCTTGGCAGTGGTGCTTGTGGCGGCGGTGTCCTTGGCAGCGGTGCTTGTGGCGGCGGTGTCCTTGGCAGCGTTGCTGGTGGCGGCGGTCTCCTTGGCAGTGGTGCTGGTGGTGGCAGTGTCCTTGGCAGCGGTGCTGGTGGCGGTCTTGTCCGCCGTGCAGGGTTGTGGCGACTAGCCTTTCTTTCTCTACACCTTCCCCACCTTGGATGGTGGTGCAGCTGTCTTCCCACTCCCAACTGTACTCCTGGGAGAGCCTTTGGTGGTAGATGTTTTGCCTTTCTCCCACCGGGCAGTGGCCAACTTTTTATGCTTCTGAGGTGGGGGACTGTCCGTGGTCTGGCTCCTTGGCACACTGGCTGCCCTGCTGCTTTGCGCACTCCAGAAGCCGGCTACTGCTGGCACCACTGTTCCCGCTGATGTTGTGGCTGAGGTGCTGGGGTGGGACCTGGAAAGGCGGGCCCTAGGTGTAGGAGGCTGGCCTGGCTTGTAGTGGGTACCAGAGGTACTTACACCTTGTGCCAGGTCCAGTTATCCCTTATTAGTGTAGAAGA
Organism: Pleurodeles waltl; assembly: GCF_031143425.1. NCBI lineage: Eukaryota > Metazoa > Chordata > Amphibia > Caudata > Salamandridae > Pleurodeles > Pleurodeles waltl. The sequence goes on from NC_090447.1 coordinate 443,313,038, forward strand.
GGTGTTTCTAGCAGCTTAGGCTGATAGAAGGTAGCTATAGCAGAGCAGCTTAGGCTGAACTAGGAGACATGCAAAGCTCCTACTATACCACTGGTGTCATATGCACAATATCATAAGAAAACACAATACACAGATATACTAAAAATAAAGGTACTTTATTTTTATGACAATATGCCAAAAGTATCTCAGTGAGTACCCTCAGTATGAGGATGACAAATATACACAAGATATATGTACACAATACCAAAAATATGCAGTAATAGCAAAAGGAAGTAATGCAAGCAGTGTAAAGTTACAGTAGATTGCAATAGGAGCACATAGGTATAGGGGCAACACAAACCATATACTCCAAAAGTGGAATGCGAACCACGAATGGACCCCAAACCTATGTGAGCTTGAAGAGGGTCGCTGGGACTGTAAGAAAACAGTGAGGGTTAGAAAAATAGCCCACCCCAAGACCCTGTAAGGTAGGTGTAAAGTGCACCAACAACCCTCAGAGAGCATAGAAGTCGTGATAGGGGGATTCTGCAAAGAAGACCAAAACCAGCAATACAACAACAGTGGATTTCCGGACCTGAGTCCTGTAAGACAAGGGGACCAAGTCCAAGAGTCGCGACAGTGTCGAGAGTGGGCAGATGCCCAGGAAATGCCAGCTGAGAGTGCAAGGAAGCTGCCACCGGATGGAAGAAGCTTTGTGTTCTGCAAGAACGAAGAGGACTAGGAACTTCCCCTTTGGAGGATGGATGTCCCACGTCATGAAGAAGCTTGCAAAGGTGATCCAACGCAGAAAGACCGCAAACAAGCCTTGCTAGCTGCAAGGGTTGCATTTAGGGTTTTTGGATGCTGCTGTGGCCCAGGAGGGACCAGGATGTCGCCACTTGGATGAGGAGACAGAGGGGGCACCCATCAAGTCAGGGAGCCCTCACAGAAGCAGGCAGCACCCGCAGAAGTACCGGATCAGGCACTTAGAAGAGGAGTGAACCGGAGTCCACCCGAAGTCAGAAAAGGGAGTCCCACGACGCCGGAGGACAACTCAGAAGGTTGTGCACTGCAGGTTAGAGTGTCGGGGACCCAGGCGTGGCTGTGCACAAAGGAAATCCTGGAAGAGTGCACAGGAGCCGGAGCAGCTGCAAATCATGCGGTACCCAGCAATGCAGTCTAGCGTGGGGAGGCAAGGACTTACCTCCACCAAACTTGGACTGAAGAGTCACTGGACTGTGGGAGTCACTTGGACAAAGTTGCTGAGTTCCAGGGACCACGTTTGTCGTGCTGAGAGGGGACCCAGAGGACCGGTGATGCAGTCTTTGTTGCCTGCGGTTGCAGGGGGAAGATTCCATCGACCCACGGGAGATTTCTTCTGAGCTCCTGGTGCAAGAAGGAGACAGGCTACCCCCAGAGCATGCACCACCAGGAAACAGGCGAGAAAGCAGGTAGGATGAAGCGATACAAGGTTGCAGTAGTCATCTTTGCTACTTTGTTGCGGTTTTGCAGGCGTCCTGAGCAGTCAGCGGTCGATCCTTTGGCAGAAGTTGAAGAGGGAGATGCAGAGGAACTCTGGTGATCTCTTGCATTCAGTATCTGAAGAGTTCCCCAAAGCAGAGACCCTAAATAGCCAGAAAAGGAGGTTTGGCTACCTAGGAAGGAGGATAGGCTAGTAAGACAGGTAAGAGCCTATCAGAAGGAGTCTCTGACGTCACCTGCTGGCCCTGGCCACTCAGAGCAGTCCAGTGTGCCAGCACACCTCTGAATCCAAGATGGCAGAGGTCTGGGGCACGCTGGAGGAGCTCTGGGCACCTCCCTTGGGAGGTGCAGGTCAGGAGAGTGGTCACTCCCCTTTCTTTTGTCCAGATTCGCGCCAGAGCAGGGCTGGGGGATCCCTGAACCGGTGTAGACTGGCTTATGCAGAGATGGGCACCATCTGTACCCATCAAAGCATTTCCAGAGGCTGGGAGAGGCTACTCCTCCCCAGCCCTGACACCTTTTTCCAAAGGGAGAGGGTGTAACACCCTCTCTCTGAGGAAGCCCTTTGTTCTGCCTTCCTGGGCCAGGCCTGGCTGGACCCCAGGAGGGCAGAAACCTGTCTGAGGGGTTGGCAGCAGCAGCAGTGAAACCCCGGGAAAGGCAGTTTGGCAATACCCGGGTCTGTGCTAGAGACTCAGGGGATCATTGTAGGAGGCTGGACTGGCTTGTAGTGAGTACCAAGGGGTACTTGCACCTTGCACCAGGCCCAGTTATCCCTTATTAGTGTATAGGGTGTCTAGCAGCTTAGGCTGATAGATAATGGTAGCTTAGCAGAGCAGCTTAGGCTGAACTAGGAGACGTGTGAAGCTACTACAGTACCACTTAGTGTCATATGCACAATATCATAAGAAAACACAATACACAGTTATACTAAAAATAAAGGTAATTTATTTTTATGACAATATGCCAAAGTATCTCAGAGTGTACCCTCAGTGAGAGGATAGGAAATATACACAAGATATATATACACAATAGCAAAAATATGCAGTATAGTCTTAGAAAACAGTGCAAACAATGTACAGTTACAATAGGATGCAATGGGGAAACATAGGGATAGGGGCAACACAAACCATATACTCCAAAAGTGGAATGCGAACCACGAATGGACCCCAAACCTATGTGACCTTGTAGAGGGTCGCTGGGACTATTAGAAAATAGTGAGAGTTAGAAAAATAACCCTCCCCAAGACCCTGAAAAGTGAGTGCAAAGTGCACTAAAGTTCCCCTAAGGACAAAGAAGTCGTGTTAGAGGAATAATGCAGGAAAGACACAAACCAACAATGCAACAACTGTGGATTTCCAATCTAGGGTACCTGTGGAACAAGGGGACCAAGTCCAAAAGTCACAAGCAAGTCGGAGATGGGCAGATGCCCAGGAAATGCCAGCTGCGGGTGCAAAGAAGCTTCTACTGGACAGAAGAAGCTGCGGTTTCTGCAGGAACGCAAAGGGCTAGAGACTTCCCCTTTGGAGGATGGATCCCTCTCGCCTTGTAGAGTTGTGCAGAAGTATTTTACCGCCGAAATAACGCCAACAAGCCTTGCTAGCTGCAAATCATGCGGTTAGCGTTTTTGGATGCTGCTGTGGCCCAGGAGGGACCAGGAGGTCGCAAATTGGACCACGAGGTAGAGGGGACGTCGAGCAAGACAAGGAGCCCTCTTAGCAGCAGGTAGCACCCGGAAAAGTGCCAGAAACAGGCACTACGAGGATGCGTGAAACGGTGCTCACCCGAAGTCGCACAAAGAAGTCCCACGTCGCCGGAGAACAACTTAGGAGGTCGTGCAATGCAGGTTAGAGTGCTGTGGACCCAGGCTGGACTGTGCACAAAGGATTTCCGCCGGAAGTGCACGGAGGCCGGAGTAGCTGCAAAAGTCGCGGTTCCAAGCAATGCAGTCTAGCGAGGTGAGGCAAGGACTTACCTCCACCAAACTTGGACTGAAGAGTCACTGGACTGTGGGGGCCACTTGGACAGAGTTGCTGGATTCGAGGGACCTCGCTCTTCGTGCTGAGAGGAGACCCAAGGGACCGGTAATGCAGCTTTTTGGTGCCTGCGGTTGCAGGGGGAAGATTCCGTCGACCCACGGGAGATTTCTTCGGAGCTTCTAGTGCAGAGAGGAGGCAGACTACCCCCACAGCATGCACCACCAGGAAAACAGTCGAGAAGGCGGCAGGATCAGCGTTACAGAGTTGCAGTAGTCGTCTTTGCTACTTTGTTGCAGTGTTGCAGGCTTCCAGCGCGGTCAGCAGTCGATTCCTTGGAAGAAGGTGAAGAGAGAGATGCAGAGGAACTCGGATGAGCTCTTGCATTCGTTATCTAAAGTTTCCCCAGAGACAGAGACCCTAAATAGCCAGAAAAGAGGGTTTGGCTACTTAGGAGAGAGGATAGGCTAGCAACACCTGAAGGAGCCTATCAGAAGGAGTCTCTGACGTCACCTGGTGGCACTGGCCACTCAGAGCAGTCCAGTGTGCCAGCAGCACCTCTGTTTCCAAGATGGCAGAGGTCTGGAGCACACTGGAGGAGCTCTGGACACCTCCCAGGGGAGGTGCAGGTCAGGGGAGTGGTCACTCCCCTTTCCTTTGTCCAGTTTCGCCCCAGAGCAGGGCTAAGGGGTCCCCTGAACCGGTGTAGACTGGCTTATGCAGAATTGAGCACATCTGTGCCCAAGAAAGCATTTCCAGAGGCTGGGGGGAGGCTACTCCTCCCCTGCCTTCAGACCATTTTCCAAAGGGAGAGGGTGTCACACCCTCTCTCAGAGGAAGTTCTTTGTTCTGCCATCCTGGGCCAGGCCTGGCTGGACCCCAGGAGGGCAGATGCCTGTCTGAGGGGTTGGCAGCAGCTGCAGTGAAACCCCAGGAAGGGCAGTTTGGCAGTACCAGGGTCTGTGCTACAGACCACTGGGATCATGGGATTGTGCCAACTATGCCAGGATGGCATAGAGGGGGCAATTCCATGATCATAGACATGTTACATGGCCATATTCGGAGTTACCATTGTGAAGCTACATATAGGTGGTGACCTATATGTAGTGCACGCGTGTAATGGTGTCCCCGCACTCACAAAGTCAGGGAAATTGGCCCTGAACAATGTGGGGGCACCTTGGCTAGTGCCAGGGTGCCCTCACACTAAGTAACTTTGCACCTAACCTTTACCAGGTAAAGGTTAGACATATAGGTGACTTATAAGTTACTTAAGTGCAGTGTAAAATGGCTGTGAAATAACGTGGACGTTATTTCACTCAGGCTGCAGTGGCAGGCCTGTGTAAGAATTGTCAGAGCTCCCTATGGGTGGCAAAAGAAATGCTGCAGTCCATAGGGATCTCCTGGAACCCCAATACCCTGGGTACCTCAGTACCATATACTAGGGAATTATAAGGGTGTTCCAGTAAGCCAATGTAAATTGGTAAAATTGGTCACTAGCCTGTTAGTGACAATTTGAAATAAATGAGAGAGCATAACCACTGAGGTTCTGGTTAGCAGAGCCTCAGTGAGACAGTTAGGCACCACACAGGGAACACATACATATAGGCCACAAACTTATGAGCACTGGGGTCCTGACTAGCAGGGTCCCAGTGACACATAACAAACATACTGAAAACATAGGGTTTTCACTATGAGCACTGGGCCCTGGCTAGCAGGATCCCAGTGAGACAGTGAAAACACCCTGACATACACTCACAAACAGGCCAAAAGTGGGGGTAACAAGGCTAGATAGAGGCTACTTTCTCACACAACCCCCCCCCAAACGAAGGACAATAAGGCTAACCTTGGCCAGTTGAGACTTTATTGTCTAAGTGGTGATAAGTAGAGAGTAGCTCTGCAATAGACTGGTTACTCCCTTTATCATCCACTATATGGTTACTTCCCTGTGAGGATGTAAACCACCCTGTTTGAAGTTTTTTAGCTAAGCAACAATGTGAAGATGTATTTTCAGAGTTTCTATCAGTAAGTTTTAGTTTAGAGCAGTGGGAATTGTCCACTGAACCTATTTGTAGTGATGGAAATGCCAGACAGGGATGCTGTCTCAGAAAAGCCATGGCTGGGCAAAAACTTTGTCCATATGGCTGGAAGAGAGAACAGGGATGCTGTTTCTCTTGGGTTGGAGCAGGGCAGGGATGCTGTCCTATGAGCTCCACACTAGGGCAGGGATGCTGTCCTAAGTGTTGTGAGGCAGTGCAGAGCTTCTGCACTAAAGTTTCTCTGGGAGGGTTGGAGGGATGCTCCATGTTAACTAAAATGGTGCTCTTTTTCTCACCAATGTTAGTTATCCCACAGAGAGGTACTTCTACCTCAGGGAGTACAGCTTTGCCAGCTGATGCTTCCCTTGGAACAGGTGCCACCCCAGGAGAGGTTTCTCCCACCACAGGAATGGTATCCTGAATGGCAGGGTGGTTAGGGGATACTGTGATACCCTTTTTACCTGTTGATGGAGAGGGATCCTGAGTTTTCAGGCCTTCTCTCCTTTGCTTTTTCATTTCAGTAGAAATGAGAGGGAACAATTCCTCTGGGATGCCCAGCATGGCTGCATGGGCATAAAACTCTACATCAGCCCAACCTGAGGCCTCTAGGTCATTACCTAAGAGACAGTCTACAGGTAAGCTAGGTGATACCACCACCTGCTTAGGGCCAGTAACTCCACCCCAACTAAACTGAATTATAGCTAAGGGAAGAAACTTAGTGGAGTTATGGACATCAATAATCTTATACTGTTGTCCAATGATGTGTTGTTCAGGAGGCACTAGGTTTTCAGTCACCAAAGTGATACTGGCACCTGTGTCCCTGTAGGCCAAGGCCTCAACACCATTTATTGAAACTGTCTGCCTGTACTTATCCATTGTAAGGGGACAAGCAGCCAGTGTGGCAAGGCCAATGCCAGTAGGTGTGACAGAAACTGTCTTGGGACTGACTACCCAAGTTTCTATGATGGACCCATAAGTGAACCCAACTAAACCGTTTGCTTGACTGTTGCCAGCAGTCCCACCACTAGTACCACTACTGCTAGGGGCACTAGAGCTTGATGTATTAGTGGTGGTAGGCTCAGGGGGTTTACCTGGACAGGACTTATCCCCTGGCCTATGGCCTCTGTTTTTACACACAAAGCACCAAGGCTTTTTAATGTGTGCAGGTTGAGAAGAAGAGGAAGAATTTGTTTTATCCCCACCCTCTGAAGAGTGTTTAAGATTTGAAGTGGGATCTTTGGTTTTACCCTTATCCCCATGCTTATCTTGAGATTTTTCACCTTCTTTCTTCTTAATGTTCTCTTTGTCACCACCTGAATGAACTTTTCTGTTCACCCTTGTTCTGACCAATTTGTCTGCCTTCTTTCCCAATTCTTGGGGAGAGGTCAGATCAGAGTCCACCAAGTACTGGTGCAACAAATCAGACACACAATTATTAAGAATATGCTCTCTCAGGATCAAGTTATACAGGCTGTCATAATCAGTAACTTTACTGCCATGTAACCACCCCTCCAAGGCCTTCACTGAATGGTCAATGAAATCAACCCAGTCTTGTGAAGACTCCTTTTTGGTCTCTCTGAACTTTATCCTGTACTGTTCAGTGGTTAAGCCATAACCATCCAGGAGTGCATTCTTAAGTACTGTAAAATTATTGGCATCACTTTCTTTCACAGTAAGGAGCCTATCCCTACCTTTTCCACTAAATGATAGCCATAGGATAGCAGCCCACTGCCTTTGAGGGACATCCTGTACAACACAGGCCCTCTCAAGTGCAGCAAACCACTTGTTAATGTCATCCCCCTCCTTATAAGGGGGAACTATCTTATGCAGATTCCTTGAATCATGCTCTTTTGCAGGATGACTATGGGGAATACTGCTGCTGCCACCATGGGTTTCTAAACCCAGTTTCTGTCTCTCCTTCTCTACTTCTAAAGTCTGTCTATCCAAATCCAGCTGTTGCTTCTTGAGCTTCAGTCTGGTTTGTTCCACTCTCAATCTATTGAGCTCCCTTTCTAACAATCTGTCATCAGGGTGGGTGGGAGGGACATGCCTTGAAACAGAAGTATGGTGAGAATGGACAGAAGGAGACCTGTCCCTTACAGAGGGCACCCTAACAGCTTGGCTAACAGAAACATCAGTACCACTGTGGTGTGAATAAATGCTTTTGCTATGATGTGAGACAACACTATTTGTATGGTGTGGCTCTTCATCATTACCAACTATGCTAGACTGTCTAGTAATGGGCAGGCTAGGAAGTTTCTTTCCTGAATCTTTTCCTGGGGGAGTCCCTGGATCAGATTGGGAACCATTAGCTACTTTTTCAACAGATGGGGCACTTCTAGCCTTATCCTGTTCTCTAAGCATGTTAAGTAACAATTCCAAGGAAGGATTCTTCCCTACACTCAAACCTTTCTCTATGCAGAGACTCCTTGCTCCTTTCCAGCTAAGGTGATCATATGCAAGTTTGGACAGGTCAACATTTTGGCCTGTGCCAGACATTTTTAGAGAGAGTTAAAGTGATAGAAAAAGTGAAAAAAGTTTGTCAGAGCTTTTAGAAAGACAGAGAAAAAAAACTTTTTAAACTTTTTAGAACTTTTTAGGAAGTTAGAAGTACTTTTCTGCACTTAGAAAAGAGTGAAAAGAGGAAATGCAAAACTTTTTGGCAATGTGTATATACACTGAACTTGTTTTGTATATTTTTCTCTTATGAAAAGTACAATGACAAGAGTGGTAAGTAGTCTCAAAGCACTTATCCCACCGCTGCACAACCAATGTAGGAGGCTGGACTGGCTTGTAGTGAGTACCAAGGGGTACTTGCACCTTGCACCAGGCCCAGTTATCCCTTATTAGTGTATAGGGTGTCTAGCAGCTTAGGCTGATAGATAATGGTAGCTTAGCAGAGCAGCTTAGGCTGAACTAGGAGACGTGTGAAGCTACTACAGTACCACTTAGTGTCATATGCACAATATCATAAGAAAACACAATACACAGTTATACTAAAAATAAAGGTAATTTATTTTTATGACAATATGCCAAAGTATCTCAGAGTGTACCCTCAGTGAGAGGATAGTAAATATACACAAGATATATATACACAATAGCAAAAATATGCAGTATAGTCTTAGAAAACAGTGCAAACAATGTACAGTTACAATAGGATGCAATGGGGAAACATAGGGATAGGGGCAACACAAACCATATACTCCAAAAGTGGAATGCGAACCACGAATGGACCCCAAACCTATGTGACCTTGTAGAGGGTCGCTGGGACTATTAGAAAATAGTGAGAGTTAGAAAAATAACCCTCCCCAAAACCCTGAAAAGTGAGTGCAAAGTGCACTAAAGTTCCCCTAAGGACAAAGAAGTCGTGTTAGAGGAATAATGCAGGAAAGACACAAACCAACAATGCAACAACTGTGGATTTCCAATCTAGAGTACCTGTGGAACAAGGGGACCAAGTCCAAAAGTCACAAGCAAGTCGGAGATGGACAGATGCCCAGGAAATGCCAGCTGTGGGTGCAAAGAAGCTGCTACTGGACAGTAGAAGCTGCGGTTTCTGCAGGAACGCAAAGGGCTAGAGACTTCCCCTTTGGAGGACGGATCCCTCTCGCCTTGTAGAGTCGTGCAGAAGTATTTTACCGCCGAAAGAACGCCAACAAGCCTTGCTAGCTGCAAATCGTGCGGTTAGCGTTTTTGGATGCTGCTGTGGCCCAGGAGGGACCAGGAGGTCGCAAATTGGACCAGGAGGTAGAGGGGACGTCGAGCAAGAAAAGGAGCCCTCTTAGCAGCAGGTAGCTCCCGGAGAAGTGCCAGAAACAGGCACTACGACAATGCGTGAAACGGTGCTCACCCGAAGTCGCACAAAGAAGTCCCACGTCGCCGGAGAACAACTTAGGAGTTCGTGCAATGCAGGTTAGAGTGCCGTGGACCCAGGCTGGAGTGTGCACAAAGGATTTCCGCCGGAAGTGCACGGAGGCCGGAGTAGCTGCAAAAGTCGCGGTTCCCAGCAATGCAGTCTAGCGAGGTGAGGCAAGGACTTACCTCCACCAAACTTGGACTGAAGAGTCACTGGACTGTGGGGGTCACTTGGACAGAGTTGCTGGATTCGAGGGACCTCGCTCGTTGTGCTGAGAGGAGACCCAAGGGACCGGTAATGCAGCTTTTTGGTGCCTGCGGTTGCAGGGGGAAGATTCCGTCGACCCACGGGAGATTTCTTCGGAGCTTCTAGTGCAGAGAGGAGGCAGACTACCCCCACAGCATGCACCACCAGGAAAACAGTCGAGAAGGCGGCAGGATCAGTGTTACAGAGTTGCAGTAGTAGTCTTTGCTACTTTCTTGCAGTGTTGCAGGCTTCCAGCGCGGTCAGCAGTCGATTCCTTGGTAGAAGGTGAAGAGAGAGATGCAGAGGAACTCGGATGAGCTCTTGCATTCGTTATCTAAAGTTTCCCCAGAGACAGAGACCCTAAATAGCCAGAAAAGAGGGTTTGGCTACTTAGGAGAGAGGATAGGCTAGCAACACCTGAAGGAGCCTATCACAAGGAGTCTCTGACGTCACCTGGTGGCACTGGCCACTCAGAGCAGTCCAGTGTGCCAGCAGCACCTCTGTTTCGAAGATGGCAGAGGTCTGGAGCACACTGGAGGAGCTCTGGACACCTCCCAGGGGAGGTGCAGGTCAGGGGAGTGGTCACTCCCCTTTCCTTTGTCCAGTTTCGCGCCAGAGCAGGGCTAAGGGGTCCCCTGAACCGGTGTAGACTGGCTTATGCAGAATTGGGCACATCTGTGCCCAAGAAAGCATTTCCAGAGGCTGGGGGGAGGCTACTTCTCCCCTGCCTTCACACCATTTTCCAAAGGGAGAGGGTGTCACACCCTCTCTCAGAGGAAGTTCTTTGTTCTGCCATCCTGGGCCAGGCCTGGCTGGACCCCAGGAGGGCAGATGCCTGTCTGAGGGGTTGGCAGCAGCAGCAGTGAAACCCCAGGAAGGGCAGTTTGGCAGTACCAGGGTCTGTGCTACAGACCACTGGGATCATGGGATTGTGCCAACTATGCCAGGATGGCATAGAGGGGGCAATTCCATGATCATAGACATGTTACATGGCCATATTCGGAGTTACCATTGTGAAGCTACATATAGGTGGTGACCTATATGTAGTGCACGCGTGTAATGGTGTCCCCGCACTCACAAAGTCAGGGAAATTGGCCCTGAACAATGTGGGGGCACCTTGGCTAGTGCCAGGGTGCCCTCACACTAAGTAACTTTGCACCTAACCTTTACCAGGTAAAGGTTAGACATATAGGTGACTTATAAGTTACTTAAGTGCAGTGTAAAATGGCTGTGAAATAACGTGGACGTTATTTCACTCAGGCTGCAGTGGCAGGCCTGTGTAAGAATTGTCAGAGCTCCCTATGGGTGGCAAAAGAAATGCTGCAGTCCATAGGGATCTCCTGGAACCCCAATACCCTGGTTACCTCAGTACCATATACTAGGGAATTATAAGGGTGTTCCAGTAAGCCAATGTAAATTGGTAAAATTGGTCACTAGCCTGTTAGTGACAATTTGAAATAAATGAGAGAGCATAACCACTGAGGTTCTGGTTAGCAGAGCCTCAGTGAGACAGTTAGGCACCACACAGGGAACACATACATATAGGCCACAAACTTATGAGCACTGGGGTCCTGACTAGCAGGGTCCCAGTGACACATAACAAACATACTGAAAACATAGGGTTTTCACTATGAGCACTGGGCCCTGGCTAGCAGGATCCTAGTGAGACAGTGAAAACACCCTGACATACACTCACAAACAGGCCAAAAGTGGGGGTAACAAGGCTAGAAAGAGGCTACTTTCTCACAATCATGGAATTGTCTCACCTATGCCCAAATGGCATTGGGCGACAATTCCATGATCTTAGACATGTTACATGGCCATGTTCGGAGTTACCATTGTGACGCTATACATAGGTAGTGAGCTAGGTATAGTGCATGCGTGAAATGTTGTCTCCGCACTCACAAAGTCCGGGGAATTTGCCCTGAACAATGTGGGGGCACCTTGGCTAGTGTCAGGGTGCCCACACACTAAGTAACTTTGCACCCAACCTTCACCAGGTGAAGGTTAGACATATAGGTGACTTATAAGTTACTAAGGTGCAGTGGTAAATGGCTGTGAAATAACTTGGATGTTATTTTACTCAGGCTGCAGTGGCAGGCATGTGTAAGAATTGTCAGAGCTCCCTATGGGTGGCAAAAGAAATGCTGCAGCCCATAAGGATCTCCTGGAACCCCAATACCCTGGGTACCTCAGTACCATATACTAGGGAATTATAAGGGTGTTCCAGTATGCCAATGTGAATTGGTGAAATTGGTCACTAGCCTGTTAGCATAGAGAGCATAACCACTGAGGTTCTGGTTAGCAGAGCCTCAGTGAGACAGTTAGTCATCACACAGGGAACACATACATGGCACACTTATGAGCACTGGGGCTCTGGCTGGCAGGGTCCCAGTGACACATACACTAAAACAACATATATTCAGTGAAATATGGGGGTAACATGCCAGGCAAGATGGTACTTTCCTACACTAGGGGACTGAAGGGGTGGGGGAGGTGAGGGGAAGAGGTCAAGGTTGGACATGAAAAGTTTTTTGGACACACTGGAATGGGTAGATGGAGGGGGTTTTGGAGTGGAGGAAGAGGTAGTGGTTGTAGGAGGTGTACGTTTGCTGACTTTGGGTGAAGGTGCATGGGCTGGAGGCTGTCGTGAGGTGGACGGCTGTTGGGTGGGTGTGTGGCAGCGTTTGTGTACCTTGGGAGGTGGGCTCACAGACACACTAGGAGAGGACTCAGGGAATGTGTGAATGGTAGTGGGGGTGGTAAGTGCAAGTGAGCGGGTGTGGTGATGGGTGTGCTGTTCATGGACGTAGTGGCTGAAGATGTAGTGCATGCAGGTGTGAGTGGAGACTAGACAGGGAGGGAGGAGTCAGACGAGGAGGAGAGGGACACAGTGGAGGCAGTGGATGTTGGTATGTCTGCATGGGTATGAAGCTTGTGTGAGTGCCTGTGGGATGTGTGGCGCTTATGTTTGCCAGAGCTTCCCTTGTGTGTTGAGGTGTTTGCATGCTGGTCTGATGGTGTGCTTGGGATAGGCTGAGGTACAGGTGTTTTGGTCTGGGTGGAGTTTGTTGGAGGGGGGAGCTGGACACAGGGACAATGGCTGCCATCAGTGCTGAGGCCAGAGTCTGAAAAGCTCCCTGTTGGGCTGCCTGCCCAGAATGAATGCCCTCCAGGTATGCACTGGTCTGTTGCAACTGCCTCTCTACACCCTGGATGGCATTCAAAATGGTAGACTGCCCAACAGTGAGGGACCTGTGGAGGTCAATGGCCTCCTCACTGAGGGCAGCAGGGCTGAAAGGGGCAGGGGCTGAGGTGCCTGGGGTGAAGGAGATGCCCACCCTCCTGGGTGAGCGGCCACGGGGCACACGCTGAGGGGCTGCTGGGAGGGTGGTTCTGGTAGGGTGGGTGGCGGCTGTAGCTGTAGATGCGGTGGGCACAGAGGGGCCCGCCACCACAAGGGAGCTTCCATTAGAGGAGGAGTCTGTGTCGCTGGTCTCAGCTACTGTCCCTGCCGTGGAGCTCCCCTCGCCCTCCGTCCCACTGGTGGCTTCAGACTCAGTTGTCTCGCCCTCCAGGGCCATGTGGCATGCAGCTCCCTCCTGCTCCGGTGCCACTGCTCTTCCGCCTGATGATGCTAATGCACACAAGAACAGGGAGAACACAAAAAGGGGGGGAGACAGAAGAAAGACATGTTGAGTGCATGCAATACCGCTACAGTTGGCGGACACTACAGACACAGAAGCCCCCTGCACTACGCCGTGCACTTTGAGTTTCCTAATTAATCACAGGGAGACGGGGTACAAGGCCTATGCCCGATTGCTGCACACATGGAAGTCACAGGAGCCTGACTAGGTGTAGTTGGCTCTGAACACAGGTGGGGTGGGGTGCCACATGGCCTGCCTTACGAAGGGACCTTGCCTACTAAACTAGCCCTGGCCTAGGGGAACCCACAGCCCACGTCCCCCACCCAGACACCTCCAATGCGCGCAGAATCAGCTGAATGAGAGTGTACTCACCCCCCAGTGGCTGCTGTGATGTCCTCAAGCGCCCATCCAACTCCGGATACGCCACCACCAGGATCCGGAACATAAGGGGGGTCATGGTGCGACGGGCACCCCCCCACGTTGGGAGGCCATCCCCAGCTGGGCCTCCGCCGTCTTCTTGCTCCAGCGGCGAATGTCCTCCCATCTTTTACGGCAGTGGGTGCTCCGTCTGTGGTGGACCCCAGGGTCCGGACTTCCTTGGCAATGGCATGCCAAATATCCTTCTTCTGGTGGGCGCTGACCTACAGGAATAGTACAGGGGAAAAGGAGAAGATATAACCGTCCGCACCGTCACAGTCATTGGCCCGCATCCCTACCCTTGCCATGACGCACATGCACTCACCTTCGTTTCATGCACGCCTCATTCTCCACCCCCCTATCTTCCATCCACACCACTCCACACAGGCATTGCCCATTCGTCATGCTCACAGTGTACTTACCTGTTTGTCTGGAGGACCGTAGAGTATCGTTTACTGGGGAGGACTCCATCCACTATTTTCTCCAACTCCTCCGTGCTGAAGGCAGGGGCCCTTTCCCCAGACACATGAGCCATTGTCTCTTCCAGACTGAGGTCACAGCAGCACTTGCAGTGTAGGTCCTCTCCTGTCGAAGATCAGGTATCAAGTGAGTGAACAGAGAGAAAATGGCAGTGACATCCGCGGTGGTGCGTACCGTCACCGCCGGCATACATCGTCATTGGCTCCTGGGACCCATAGGGTCCAATGTTAACCAATGCAGGATTGCGCCGCGGTCTTCGACCGCCTACCGCAACGGTGTACCATGCCAGCGCAGTTACCTCATATCCCCTTGTCCCACATTAAAGGTCAGGCAGCCGCCATTTCAGGGGGGCACATGGCATTAATTTTAAATGTGTCACACATATCTAGGCCTTGCATACACACTAATACAGGCACATAGCGGATTAAAAAAATTGTAGAATAAAGTAGTGTTTTCGTACTTCAGTGTTGGCTGACTCTCTGCTCGCTGTTCTCTTCCATAGAGCACGTCCGCTGGGGCAGGTGACGAGGTGGCGGCATCCTCCGGTGTACAGACCGCTGGTGGACCTGTCGACAATGGAGGAGCGACATGTAATTGTCAGATACAGACTGGACCGTGCCACAATCCCGGAACTGTCTGCCCAGTTGGAGCCAGACCTGATGTCAGCTATCTGCCATCCCACAGGAATCCCCCCTCTAGTGCAGGTGCTGTCAGTACTCCATTTCCTGGCAAGTGGGTCTTTTCAAACTACAGTGGCCATTGCATCAGGGACGTCGCAGCCTATGTTCTCCAACGTGTTGTCCAGAGTGTTGTCTGCCCTGCTGAAACACATGCGCAGCTACATCGTTTTCCCTCAGGTGGAGGATTTGCCTACAGTGAAAGGTGACTTCTATTCCCTTGGACATATCCCCAACATCATAGGTGTCATTGATGGGACACATGTGGCCTTGCTCCCCCCGCAGGAGTGAACAGGTGTACAGAAACCGGAAGAGTTACCATTTAATGAATGTGCAGATGGTGTGTTTGGCCAACCGGCACATCTCCCATGTGAATGCCAGGTTTCCTGACTCAGTGCATGACGCTTACATTCTGAGGAATAGCAGCATCCCTTATGTGATGGGGCAACTCCAGAGGCACCGTATGTGGCTATTAGGTGAGGACATGGACCCTATACAGTGTGACTAGGTGTCTGGGTCTGGGGATGTCCCTAAGGGTTAGTGTGTGTCTAACAGTTGTCCCTCGACATTTGCAGGTGACTCTGGTTACCCCAACCTGTCATGGCTACTGACCCCAGAGAGGAATCCCAGGACAAGGGCAAAGGAACGCTACAATGAGGCCCATGGGCGAACTAGGAGGGTTATAGAGAGGACCTTCGGCCTCCTGAAGGCCAGGTTCCGGTGCCTCCATATGACAGGTGGTTCCCTATTCTACTCACCAAAGAAGGTGTGCCAGATCATCGTGGCCTGCTGTATGCTTCACAACTTGGCTTTGCGACGACAGTTGCCTTTTCTGCAGGAGGATGGTCCAGATGGAGGTGTTGTAGCAGCTGTGGAGCCTGTGGACAGTGAAGACAAGGAAGCAGAAGAAGAGGATATCGACAACAGAAATACGGTGATTCATCAATACTTCCAGTGAGACACAGGTAAGAAGACATCACTGCCTGCTACATCTGATACCGTTGTTCTACCTCTCATCTGTCTGTCACTTTCACCCAGTGAATGGACCCTGAGTTGTCACTTTCCCTTTCAGTTTCACAGATGTGGTTCCCACTGTGTGACATCTGCTTTGTTTCCGCATGGACTAGAGCTGTGTGACATAGGTATGTTGACAATACAATGGATATAGCAGTTTTCCACAGTCATTGCAAATACACATTTTCAAAAGCACAGACTGACTCCAGATTGTTTTGTGCTTTAAGGGTGTTTATTTAAGTGCTAAATATTGGAGGGTGTTGTAAAATGGTCAGGGGTGATGGTGGAGGAATGTCCATGGCAGAGTCCAGTCTATTAGTCTCACAGGTGCATTGTCCAAAGGGGCATATGAAGTGGAGCTGGGGCAGTTTAAGGATGGACAGGGTGACAAAGTGGGACAGAAGGATGACAATCAGGGTGGTCTTATTTTTTGGCGGGGTCTTGGCATTGTTCTATGTCTTTGTCCTGGATCTCAGGGACCGTTTGCGGGGTGGTTCTCCATCTGCAGGGGGTGGGGTGCTGGTGTTGTGGTCCTGTGGTGGTGCCTCCTGTCCACTAGCGCCGGCGGAGGTGGTGGGCAGTTCATCATCCAGGCTGGTGTCAGGGGCTCCTTGTTCTGTCACAGTGTCCCTCCTGGTGTTGACAAGTTCCTTCAGCACCCCTACAATGGTGCCCAGGGTGGTATTGATGAATTTGAGTTCCTCCCTGAACCCCAAATACTGTTCCTCCTGCAGCCTCTGGGTCTCCTGAAACTTGGCCAGTACTGTTGCCATCGTCTCCTGCGAATGGTGGTAGGCTCCCATGATGTTGGAGAGGGCCTTGTGGAGAGTGGTATCCCTGGGCCTGTCCTCCCCCTGTCACACAGCAGCCCTCCCAGTTCCCCTGTGTTCCTGGGCCTCTGTCCCCTGAACAGTGTGCCCACTGCCCGCAGGCCCCTGGTGTTGTTGGGGTGGTTGGTTAGCCTGGGTTCCCTGTAGTGGTGGACACACTGCTGCTTGATGTGTCCTGGGGACAGAGGGATGGGCCCGCTGGGTGGGTGCTGTGCTGGTGTTTCCAAAGGGGGGAGGCTCTGTTGTGGCTTGTGCCAGTGTGAGGGGAACCAACTGTCCCAAAGTCCCAGATGGGCCTGGCTGGTCATCTAGATCCAGTTGGACAGAGCTGCTGTCATCACTGTGGGCCTCTTCTGTGGGTGGAGTGGACATGTCTGAAACCTCCTGTCCGGTGACGTTGGGTAGGGGTCCTGCATGGGTGTATAGGCATGATTATTGCATCTGTGTGTGCCATGGTGTGCAATGGGTGTGTGACACTGTACCCCAGTGCTTGCATTCTTGTGTAGGACCTTGTGTGCTAAATGTTTAGGGGTGTGTGTGGGTATGTGCAGCAGCCATGCATTGGTGATGGGTGTCCATGCTTTGGTGTTGCATGCAGGGCTTGGTGTTGGGTTGGGTGGGTTGTGATAGTGGGACATATGTGAGGAGTTGGAGTGATGGGGGTGAGGGCGAGGGTGGGGGTATGTGATACCATGCAGGTAGGGTGGGGGATGAAGTAGTGAAAGATTTGCCTTACCAGAGTCCATTCCTCTAGCTACTACTGCGAGGCCCTCAGTTCTGGGGAAGGAGGTGGGGGTCTGCCGCCAGTCCTCTGAACTGCAATCTGGTGTTTTGAGACCACGGAACGTACCTTCCCCCGTAGGTCGTTCCACCTCTTCCTGATGCCATCCCTAGTTCTTGGGTGCTGTCCCACTGTGTTGACCCTGTCCAAGATTCTGCGCCATAGCTCCATCTTCCTAGCTATGGTGGTGTGCTGCACCTGTGATCCGAATAGCTGTGGCTCCACCCGGATGATTTCCTCCACCATGACCCTGAGCTCCTCCTCAGAGAACCTGGGGTGTCTTTACGGTGCCATGGGGTAGTGTGGGTGATGTGTGGGGTGGGCTGTGTTGTGATGTGTGGGGTGATGTTTAGGGGTGTGTGGTGTTTTGTGCGTGGATGTTGTGTGAGTGATGGTGTTGAGCGCCTGTGGATGCTAGTTTGTAGAGGGTGGTGTCTCTCTCTGGCCTTCAGTCGCAATTGTGGTCGTAAGGGTTTGTGGATGATGTGGGTGTGTGTTTTATATTGTATTGGGTGTGTGGGAGTGGTGTGTGTGTGTGTGTGTATCAGGTGTGTGTATTTCGATTTGTCCAATGTGGATGTGTTTTGTAGATGTGTGTATTTTGAGCGCGGCGGTGTGTACCGCCAATGGAATACCGCGGTTGAAAGACAGCCACGTGGATTCGTGGGTCGTGATAGTGTTGGTGTATTCCTGTTGGCGTGACAGTGTCCGTTTTGTTATCGCTAGTTCATCATTGACCTTTGGTGTGGCGGACTTGTGTGGGTGTCTACATTTTGGCGGATTCCGAGTTGTGGGTCGTCATAGCTGTGGCGGAATTCCGTGGCCGCGACTGTGTTTTGGCGATCTTCTGCATGGCGGTAAGCGGCATTTACTGTCAATGTTGTAATGACCCCCTTTGTTACAGTTACAGTGTTTCTTGGAGCAGGCTGCAGTTGACCCGAGGTCAGAAGAGTCTGAATTTGTTACAGAAGATTCCTGAAGGAAACTTGCAAGCAGAACCTAAGGAGAGACCCTAAATAGCCCTGAGAGGGGGATTGGCTATCTTATCAGGTATGGACCTATGAGGAGGGGTCTCTGACGTCACCTGCTGGCACCTGCCACTCAGAGCCCTCCAGAGTGCCACAACACCTTGCAAAGCAAGATGGCTGAAGTCTGGGACACACTGGAGGAGTTCTGGGCACCACCCCTGGGGTGGTGATGGACAGGGGAGCGGGCACTCCCCTTTTCTTTGTCTAGTTTCCCACCAGAGCAGGGGAGAAGGGGCTCCTGAACTGGTGTAGACTGGTTTATGCAAGAAGGGCACCATCTGTGCCCTTCAAAGCATTTCCAGAGGCTGGGGGAGGCTACCCCTCCCCAGCCTGCAACACCTATTTCCAAAGGGAGAGGGTGTAACACCCTGCTCTCAGAGGAAATGCTTTATTCTGCCTTCCTGGGACTGGGGTGCCCATACTCCAGGAGGGCACAACCCTGTCTGTGAGGTGGCAGCAGCTGTAGCTGCAGTGCAAGCCTCAGAAAGCTTGTTTGGCAGTACTGGGGGTCCATGGCAGAGCCCCCAGGATGCATGGAATTGGCTCCCCAATACCGAATTTGGAATGGGGGGACAATTCCATGATCTTAGACATGTTACATGACCATATTCGGAGTTACCTTTGTGAAGCTACATATAGCTATTGACCTATATGTAATGCACATGTGTAATGGCGTCCCCGCACTCACAAAGTCTGGGTAAATGGCCTTGAACAATGTGGGAGCACCTTTGCAAGTGTAAGGGTGCCCCCATACTTAGGCCCTCAATATACCCCTGGCGGTCGGTGCTAAAGCGGTGGTAATACCGCCAATCAGCCGGCGGTAAAAAAATGGGATTTGGACCTTGGCGGTTACCGCCATCCAACAACGCCACTTTAACACACCGACCGCCAGGGTGGTCACAGCCGCTGGGCTGAAGACTTTGGTCTCCAGCCCAGCGGCCATCATATTCCCACCCTCTGGATTACGACCCGGCCTACTGCAATGGTTTTCATGGTTTTTGTACCCACACGAAAACCATTGCAGTAGGCACTATCAGTGCCAGGGAATCCCTTCCCTGACACTGATAGGGGTCTCACCCGCCCCCTCCCCAGAGTCCTCCCCACCATCCCACACCCGCTCCTGCCCCTGCACACTCACAAGCGCACCCATATACACACATGCATACACACCTCTACCCACGCATGCACACATACAAACCTGCACACCAACATACCTTGTCACACACATGCATCCACAACACACAGCACTCACAATCACTCATTCACGCATGCATCCAATGTGACTCACACCCGCATTCACACATCCCAAAACAAAATCCCCCCCCACACATGCACACAACCCCCTCACCCCCCTCTCCGGTTGGAGAACCTGACTTATCTGCTTGCAGGTGGTCCTCCGGCTGGAGAAGGTCCGCAGCGCTGCTGTCAGCAGCAGCGTCCGCCAGCAAAACACCGCCAGGCCATATCATTGCTCATGATACGGTCTGCAGTGTCCTGTGTAAGAATTGTCAGAGCTCCCTGTGGGTGGCAAAAGAAATGCTGCAGCCCATAGGGATCTCCTGGAACCCCAATACCCTGGGTACCTCAGTACCATATACTAGGGAATTATAAGGGTGTTCCAGTATAGGCTCCTGATAGGCTCTTACCTGTGTTACTAGCCTATCCTCCTTCCTAGGTAGCCAAACCTCCTTTTCTGGCTATTTAGGGTCTCTGCTTTGGGGAATTCTTCAGATAACGAATGCAAGAGCTCATCAGAGTTCCTCTGCATCTCCCTCTTCACCTTCTGCCAAAGGATCGACCGCTGACTGCTCAGGAAGCCTGCAAAACTGCAACAAAGTAGCAAAGACGACTACTGCAACCTTGTATCGCTTCATCCTGCTGGCTTTCTCGCCTGTTTCCTGGTGGTGCATGCTCTGGGGGTAGCCTGCCTCCTTCTTCCACCAGGAGCTCGGTAGAAATCTCCCGTGGGTTGACGGAATCTTCCCCCTGCAACCGCAAGCAACAAAAGACTGCATCACCGGTCCTCTGGGTCCCCTCTCAGCACGACGAGCATGGTCCCTGGAACTCAGCAACTCTGTCCACGTGACTCCCACAGTCCAGTGACTCTTCAGTCCAAGTTTGGTGGAGGTAAGTCCTTGCCTCCCCACGCTAAACTGCATTGCTGGGTACCGCGTGATTTGCAGCTGCTCCGGCTCCTGTGCACTCTTCCAGGATTTCCTTCATGCACAGCCAAGCCTGGGTCCCCGGCACTCTAACCTGTAGTGCACAACCTTCTGAGTTGTCCTCCGGCGTCGTGGGACTGCCTTTTGTGACGTCGGGTGGACTCCGGTTCACTCCTCTCCTAAGTGCCTGATCCGGTACTTCTGCGGGTGCTGCCTGCTTCTGTGAGGGCTCCCTGAATTGCTGGGCGCCCCCTCTGTCTCCTCATCCAAGTGGTGACATCCTGGTCCTTCCTGGGCCACAGCAGCATCCAAAAACCCTAACCGCGACCCTTGCAGCTAGCAAGGCTTGTTTGTGGTCTTTCTGCGTGGGAACACCTCTGCAAGCTTATTCACGACGTGGGACATCCATCCCCCAAAGGGGAAGTTCCTAGTCCTCTTCGTTCTTGCAAAACATCAAGCTTCTTCCATCCGGTGGCAGCTTCCTTGCACCCTCAGCTGGCATTTTCTGCACACTCTCGACATTGTCGCGACTCTTGGACTTGGTCCCCTTCTCTTACAGGTACTCAGGTCCAGAAATCCACTGTTGTTGCTTTGCTGGTGTTGGTTTTCCTTGCAGAATCACCCTATCACGACTTCTGTGCTCTCTGCGGGTTGTAGGTGCACTTTACACCTACTTTACAGGGTCTTGGAGTGGGCTATTTTTCTAACCCTCACTGTTTTCTTACAGTTCCAGTGACCCTCTACAAGCTCACATAGGTTTGGGGTCCATTCGTGGTTCGCATTCTACTTTTGGAGTATATGGTTTGTGTTGCCCCTATACCTATGTGCTCCTATTGCAATCTACTGTAACTTTACACTGCTTGCATTACTTCCTTTTGCTATTACTGCATATTTTTGGTGTTGTGTACATATATCTTGTGTATATTTGGCATCCTCATACTGAGGGTACTCACTGAGATACTTTTGGCATATTGTCATAAAAATAAAGTACCTTTATTTTTAGTATATCTGTGTATTGTGTTTTCTTATGATATTGTGCATATGACACTAGTGGTATAGTAGGAGCTTTGCATGTCTCCTAGTTCAGCCTAAGCTGCTCTGCTATAGCTACCTTCTATCAGCCTAAGCTGCTAAAAACACGTCTTCTACACTAATAAGCGATAACTGGACCTGGTACAGAGTGTAAGTAACCCTTGGTACCCACTACAAGCCAGGCCAGCCTCCTACACCCAGCCCTGCTCTGGCGCGAAACTGGACAAAGGAAAGAGGAGTGACCACTCCCCTGACCTGCACCTCACAGGGGAGGTGCCCAGAGCTCCTCCAGTGTGCCCCAGACCTCTGCCATCTTGGAAAAAGAGGTGTTGCTGGCACACTGGACTGCTCTGAGTGGCCAGTGCCAGCAGGTGACGTCAGAGACTCCTTCTGATAGGCTCTTACCTCTGTTAGTAGCCAATCCTCCTTCCTAGGTAGCCAAACCTCTTTTTCTGGCTATTTAGGGTCTCTGCTTTGGGGAATTCTTCATATAACGAATGCAAGAGCTCACCAGAGTTCCTCTGCATCTCCCTCTTCACCTTCTGCCAAAGGATCGACCACTGACTGCTCAGGGTGCCTGCAAAACCTCAACAAAGTATCAAGACAACTACTAGCAACCTTGTATCACTTCATCCTGCTGGCTTTCTCGACTGTTTCCAGGTGATCCATGCTCTGGGGGTAGCCTGCCTCCTTCTTGCACCAGGAGCTCTGAAGAACTCTCCAGTGGGTCGACGGAATCTTCGCCCTGCAACCACAGGCAACAAAAGACTGCATCACCAGTCCTCTGGGTCCCCTCTCAGCATGATGAGCATGGTCCCTGGAACTCAGCAACTCTGTCCAAGTGACTCCCACAGTCCAGTGACTCTTCAGTCCAAGTAAGTCTTCAGTAAGTCCTTGCCTCCCCACGCTAGACTGCATTGCTGGGTACCACGTGATTTGCAGCTGCTCCGGCTCCTGTGCACTCTTCCAGGATTTCCTTCGTGCACAGCCAAGCCTGGGTCCCCGACACTCTAACCTGCAGTGCACAACCTTCTGAGTTGTCCTCTGGCAGAATGGTATTGGGGTGACAATTCCTAGATCTTAGACATGTTACATGGCCATGTTCGGAGTTACCATTGTGACGATATACATAGGTAGTGACCTATGTATAGTGCACGCGTGTAATGGTGTCCCTGCCGTGAACGATGTGGGGGCACCTTGGCTAGTGCCAGGGGGGGCCACACACTAAGTAACTTGCCACCCAACCTTCACCAGGTGAAGGTTAGACATACAGGTGACTTATAAGTCACTTATGTGCAGTGGCAAATGGCTGTGAAATAACGTGGACGTTATTTCACTCAGGCTGCAGTGGCAGGCCTGTGTAAGAGTTGTCAGAGCTCCCTATGGGTGGCAAAAGAAATGCTGCAGCCCATAGGGATCTCCTGGAACCCCAATACCCTGGGTACCTCAGTACCATATAGTAGGGAATTATATGGGTGTACCAGTATGCCAATGTGAATTGGTGAATTTAGTCACTAGCCTGTTAGTGACAAATTTGGAAAGCAGAGAGAGCATAACCACTGAGGTTCTGGTTAGAAGAGCCTCAGTGAGACAGTTAGGCATCACACAGGGAACATATATAGGGCACAAACTGAGAGCACTGGGGTCCTGGCTAGCAGGATCCCAGTGACACATAACAAACACACTGACAACATAGGGTTTTCACTATGAGCACTGGGCCCTGGCTAGCAGGATCCCAGTGAGACAGTGAAAACACCCTGACATATACTCACAAACAGGCCAAAAGTGGGGGTAACAAGGCTAGAAAGAGGCTACTTTCTCACATTCATCTTGGGAACTAGTAAACGGTCATTGTTGCAGGACCATGTTGTTGAACATGTTACTTGTCAGCAAGTGGTCAGTGCATTGTGGTTTTGTATACTGCCACATGTATTTCGATGAGGCATCTTGGTACCTTCGTTTGTCAGTAATTTTGCACGCAGGTTGGGCTGTCTTTATTGTCCACACTAATTTCATCTTGGCTTATCTATTCAAGAAAGACCTACTTTATTTGCCACATCACAGAGTGTACCATGTTCTGTAAGTTGATCCCTCCCAGGTAGGTAAACATCATTAGTGAATTGACAAACAGCAACATAATGTCATTGTGGACACTGGCCTAGTGTATGGTATTTCAGCAACTGGCCCTCCTGGGCTTTCAATTGATGTTACACCAACTACTACAAACATCCTCTCAGGTCCGTTAATGTTCATTGTGAGTGGATGTGGGAGGATGTATGTACAGATGTACACTGGGCAGGCATTTTACTTTGGGTAGACAATGCCTTCTGGCCTTGGCATAGCTGTCTCTGCCTATCCTCCCCACTCAGTATACAGATGGGATCCCCTCAGGTGAGTAGAGTTCAGTAGCTGAGTAGAGGGAGGAGGGTCATAGTAGGTGAGTACATAGTTGTGGCTGAGTGAAGTGACATTCCTAGTGCCTTCTGGCCTTAGCAATGCTGTCTTTGCCTGTCCTCCCCACACAGTATGCAGATGGGATGCCCGCGGATGAGTATAGTTCAGTAGCTGAGTAGAGGGAAGAAGGATGTAGTAGGCGAGTACACAGTTGTGGCTGAGTGGAGTGGTATCCCCAGTGCCTTCTGGTCTTTGCTTTTCTGTCATGGCCTGTCTTTCCCACACAGCATCCATTTGGTTGCCCCTCAGGTTGGTGCATTCCAATGTGGAGTTGTAAATGTGTGCATTTTTTAGAAGAATACTGTGTTCTGGTATTGGGGATTGTAGCACGGTGCCTCCTGGGATTTGTGGTGTTGTCAATCCCTGAGGTACACCCGGTTTACTGGTATGTTATCCCCCAGGTGGGTCTTATTAAAAGGTTGAAGGCCAGACAGGGTTCTATGGAAAGGTGGACCCTGGGCTTCTAAGTGGGGTGACATTAAAGGTGGATAAAGGTGAGCAGTGGGCAGGTATGACAGTACATTTGGGGGACAGATTTTGTAGTTGTGACTTACCGGACTCGACTCCCCCAGGTATTCTTGTCAAGTCTTCAGGATGCAGAATGGCCAAGACCTTCTCCCATTATGTGAATTGTGAGGCAGGAGGTAGGGGACCACTGCCAGTCTTGTGTACCTCCAGCTGACGCCTGGCAGCCATGAAATGGACCTTCCCCCTAAACAATGTTTAGCAATCCACTGTTATGTCACACCCCTACATCAGTGTAATGGCACAGCCACTGTGGCCTGCAATGAGAAAAAACATCAAGAGCTACATATAGGGCACATAGTAACATATTCAGCACAATGTGAAGGGAAAATGCAAGGATTGGCCTCAAGGAAATTTCACATCACCACACACAGGAGACCATTTGAAAAACATACCAGGCCAAATAGGTCCATTCTCAAGCTCAGAAAATTCCCCTCCCACTATCCAGGCAGTCTGGGCATGGTACCGACACAAACTACATTTGTACTAAACAGTACCTGAATCCATTTGATGGTCCATTCACATGTCAAACTAGCCACTTCAACCGGCCAATGACAAAACTCAGAAATGTCCACTTGAGGATGGCATGGGGATGAGACCTGGAAGGAAAAAAGTCACATACAAGGAGTTTATGCTAGCAAAGGCATTCATTAAACACAAAAGTCTGTTTCATCATCTGTAGTATCACTGACAGTGCAATATGACTGCACATATCAAAGGAGATGCTCAAGAGAGAGACATCTTCAAGTCTGATGTAGCCAGCAAATCTTTGTCCTATGATGCACTGCATAATATTAATAATCAAAAGAAGTGAACCCTTATACCATATCATTCCAGGCCCTCTGTGATCTTTCTCAACAGACCCTCAACCACGTATTCTACCCTCAACGGTGAGTTTTGCCACCGTGGGGTGATTTCGTGGGCAGCATCATCACGAGGTCTCCATTCACTTCAGTATCCTGTTATCCAAATGAACTAAAGGATATCTCACTGAGAAGGTGAGTGAAAGAATGTGAGTTAAAATTACCTCATATCCTAAATTCCTATTTATTAGTGTCCATAAAAAGGATAAGGGTAAGATTAAAAACAGGTGATGTTGTGAGGATCAGCAATGAATCCTATACAACTAAAAATGAAGGTCGACATGTTTCAGCCTGACACGGCCACTCAGGGTCCATGGCTTTCATCAGGGCCTATTGTTAATTAGATTACCTGCAACTTTCAAGCAATCACCAAATGTAGTTATGATCTGTGGTTCAATTAGTGCCGCAACATTGGGAGCGCAGAGGGGAATCTCAAATAATCAACAGACAAGGAGGAAAGAATAATCAATATTATTCATTATATTCTCAGCCCATTTACCCCTTGCCCACACCATAAAAGCTACATTTTGAGTGCATTAAAAAAAACATAACTTAGTTCTGCGTGAAAAAAGGGTGTAATTACCCAATTTTTTATGTACATTTATTGACTTAATCAACAAAAAAGCCTTTTTTAGGAATAAGTGACAGGGTGTCAACTTAGTTGAGTAGAGTCTACAGATAAAATTAGCAATCCGATGATGGTCTACAGCAGTCAAAATGGAAAA
The DNA here is from genome assembly GCF_031143425.1 of Pleurodeles waltl. Lineage (NCBI taxonomy): Eukaryota > Metazoa > Chordata > Amphibia > Caudata > Salamandridae > Pleurodeles > Pleurodeles waltl. The sequence goes on from NC_090447.1 coordinate 443,339,248, forward strand.
TATAGAAACTATATGCAAACAAGATATACAAAAAAGAAAAACTTGAGGTTTAAATACCTTAATGGGAGCTCTCCCTTTATCACACCACAGGATAAGGCCTCTATCAGTAGAAATATACATATATACACACAGAATAGTTATGTGTCGAGATAGATGACTGGACTTAAAAGGAAGCCTTAAAAAAGTCCAGCTGTAAGGAGAAGACTTACTTTTGGAGAAGCAATCCAAATCTTCCAAAGATCTGATCATAAGAAGAGGATATGGAGAGCCATCGCCAAGCAGTTGTGGACCCTGGGGGTCTACAGCCAGCAGAGCGCACACTGGCGGAAGAGATGGAGGACCTGAGTCGCTGGGCCTGGAGGACCGCGGAGGCCCAGCTGGGGATGTCCTCCCAACGGGACAGGGTGCCCGTAGGACAATGACCCCCATGATGGCCCTCATTTTGGCGGTGGCCTATCTGGCCTTGGGTGGGCGCTTGAAGGCAGCAGAGCAGCCACAAGCGGGGAAGTAGATACATGCAAGCCCCTTTTGCCAAGTGATTGAGTGAGGGACAGCCTGCCCCCGACAATGTAGCATATGGCATGTGTCATGTGTAACATATCTTCCGGCATCGAATTTTTTGAGAAAGGCCATGTGTCCTTAAATTGTGAGCTCATCATTTAGGACTTGGGACCTAGTACCATACTATGGTGTACCCTCAGTATGCTTGACCAGCAGTGAGCACGTATGTCAGTGTGAGGTGTCCAGCTAAGTGTTGCAAAAACCCTGGTGAATGGGACTGCACATAGGAACCACTCCAGACAAATGTTACAGTTCAATGGTGAGTAGGATGTGGGCCACTGTGATGCTATTAATTGTGTTTGACCAATGACTTTGTGTTTCACCACTGCGCATATTAGTTGCTCAATGTTCACCAGTAGCACATTATGGGGATCATTAAGACCTTGGGTAACCGCTGTGCGGCCGCCAATGCGGCTGCACTCCGGCGGCCCCCATAATGAAATTCCCGCTGGGCCGGCGGGCGCAAACCAAGTGTTGCGGCCGTGTGACGGGTGCAGTTGCACCGGTCGCGCTTTTCACTTTCTGCTATGCAGACAGTGAAAAGCTGGCCGGGGCCCTGTTAGGGGGCCCCTGCACTGCCCATGCCAGTGGCATGGGCAGTGCAGGGGCCCCCAGGGGCCCCAGGACACCCCTTACCGCCAGCCTTTTCCTGGCGGTGCAAACCGCCAGAAACAGGCTGGCAGTAGGGGTGTCATAATCTCCAGGGCAGCGCTGCTTGCAGCGCTGCCCTGGCGGATTATCACCGGCGGGGCTAAAACGGCGGGAAACCGTCAGCCCCGGCGGTGCGATCGCGGCGCTACGGCCACGGTCGTAATGAGGGCCTCCGTACCGCCAGCCTGTTGGCGGTACGGACGCTACATTACCCCTGGCGGTAATGACCACCTATATGTTTTGTTCAGTTTAGCTGCCTATTGGCTTTAACATGGAGTTAGCCATTACATTCTGTATTCAGTTTAGCCGCCTATTGGCTTTGACATGGCATTAGCCATTACATTTTGTATTCAGTTCAGCTGCCTATTGACTTTGACATGGCATTAGACATTATGGGGGTCATTACGACCTCGACGGTCTTTTCAGAAGACCGCCGAGGCCGCGGGAGACAGAATACCGCCATTGCCGGCGGTATTTCTGTCTCCTTATTATGACATTTCCGCTGGGCCAGCGGACGGTAACAGTGTTACCGTCCGCTGGCCCAGCGAAAATGTCACATCAACATTGCAGCCGGCTCGTAATAGAGCCGGCGGCAATGCTGATGTGCAGCGGGTGCAGTAGCACCCATCGCGCATTTCACTGCCCGAAATTCGGACAGTGAAATGCGTGACGGGGCTATGCCTGGGGGCCCCTGCACTGCCCATGCCAAGTGCATGGGCAGTGCAGGGGCCCCCAGGGGCACCCCAAATCCCCTTACCTCAGGCCTTTCCATGGCGGTGTGTACCGCCATGGACAGGCCGGCGGTCGGGGACTCATAATCCCCAGGGCAGCGGTGCTGGCAACGCTGCCCTGGGGATTATGACCGCCAGGCGGACTCCCGGCGGGAAAGTGGAGGGGCCGGCGGTATGGCCGTGGCAATTCCGCCACGGTCATAATTGCTGGCGGAACACCGCCAGCCTGTTGGCGGTGTTACAGTCAACATACCGCTGGCCGCCAGGGTCGTAATGACCCCCTATATTCTGTATTTGGTTTAGCTGCCTATTGGCTTTGACATGGCATTGGCCATTACATTCCGTATTCAGTTTAGCTGCCTATTGGCTTTGACATGACATTAGACATTACTTTTGATATTCAGTTTATCCGCCTATTGGCTTTGACATGATATTAGACATTACATTTGATATTTAGGTTAGCTGCCTATTGGCTTTGACATGACATTAGCAGCTTAGCTGCCTATTGGCTTTGACATGACATTAGACATTACATTTGATATTTAGGTTAGCTGCCTATTGGCTTTAACGTGGGGTTAGACATTGCAGTTGAGACATTACAGATGTCTATGTTTTTCCAAGCTGTGTTTTTCCACAAGATGAACCAAGCTGTTTTCTTCACACCAGACCTTAGCTGATAAGAGCACCTAGATTTTGTGTTTACCTCGCAATCCAGTCTGAGAGCGGAATTGCTCAGGAGAACTGGCCACTCTCCAAGGTTGTTCGGATCTCACACTGAGTTTGCTTTTAAGGATGACTCTGGGCTACAGTGAGTTAAATTTGAATCTGCTTGACTTCAGCTTGCTGGAGCTATTCGTCAGTTGCCAGTCCCCCGTTTGGGTAGATAATCTCTTTCTCGCAGTTGACCGGAGTCATCAACTTGCAGACCCCAGAAAGATGAAGCTTTAGGTCCTACCGCCTTGCCCATACAGTGATGAATTTGACTTTTATGCTTTGCTTTACAGTTATGATATATATTTGCTGTGTACATTGCAACTGAGAAGTACTGTGATATATTTTGCTTTCATTGCTGCGACTACTTTTAAACGTGTGCTTCCAATCTACTAATTTTGTCTCTCAGGAACTTGTGGGTGGGGGAGAATTAACAACAATAAAGGTCTTCTTTAAACTCAGAAGTGCATTCCAGAGAGGTTCTGTAAGCTCCGATAGGAGATAAGTTGGAAAGCAGAGCAGCCACTGTCCTCTATCATGTGTCTGGGGATATGTGTAGGTTGACATCTGCAAGCCAGGGTGAAGTCTTCTCCATTGTATGTTGTGTGCATGTGCCTCACAGCAGTCTGTGATGCATGGATGTCCATCATACATGTGACATTACTTACATGGCAAATGTATTGGCAGCTGTAGCAAGGGACTTCCCCTTGGTAACTGGGGAATTTGCACCGTCGTGGTTGATGTGTCATCATTGTAGCCAACATGCTTTGTGCCTACGTGTCTGGATCCGCCTCATTTCGTAGACAGTACATATCTATGTATGAGATTTAGGCATGTGGTAGCCATGGAGATGGCATGATATACCAAATCCCTCACATATGAGTCCATGGGGTCCTGTTGTAGAAGGATATGGTTGTCGATTTATCGTGATGTCCCAGACGAACGAGTTACTTACCTTCGGTAACGATTTTTCTGGTGGATACATTAGCTACCTGTGGATTCCTCACCTAATGAATACTCCCATGGCACCAGCATTCGACGGAAATCTTCTTACTAGTCTCTGCACGTCGACGAGGACGTCACTCTAGCCCACGCGACGCCGTCTGACGTCATACAGGCAATAAGAGGTCCTCGCCGACGTGCCAATGACAGTACCAACATTTTTTACGTGCATGAGAATAATAATAACCCAATGTAATGAAAGAGCAAAGCAACATCTCTTAATATTGTAAATCACACAACATTGCAATAAAATAGCTGTAGATTTAATATAACCTTCTTTTTTTTTTTTTTTTAACAAATAAATATATTTATACATACGAATCATGTATATACACAATATATATAGATTTATATATAAATATACACATATATACAAATATCATATATGCAAAATGTATTGCAACTTTGAAGACCAAAAGGAGCACACTCAAGGATTGCTTGGAGAGACCAAAAAGGCAACGGGGAGGCGGGTGGGACCGTGAGGAATCCACAGGTAGCTAATGTATCCACCAGAAAAATCGTTACCGAAGGTAAGTAACTCGCTCTTCTGATGGATACAACTACCTGTGGATTCCTCACCTAATGAATAGAGTCCCAAAGCAGTACCACGCCCGGCGGTGGGTGCCTAAATGGTCAAACCAAGAAATCCTGCAGCACTGACCGTGCAAAATGACCGTCCCTTCTGACCTCAGAGTCCAAACAGTAATGTTTCACAAAAGTGTGAAGGGACGACCAAGTTGCGGCCTTGCAGATGTCGACCACAGGAACACCCCTGGCCAAGGCCGAAGAGGCCGACTTAGCTCTGGTGGAGTGAGCTCTAATGCCCTCAGGCGGATCCTTCTTTGCCAAAGAGTAACAGATTTTAATGCAAAGAACAACCCACCTGGAGAGTGTTCTCTTGTGGACTGCCTTTCCTCTCCTCTTACCCACGTATCCGACAAACAGCTGATCCTCCAGCCTGATATCCTTCATTCTGTCAATATAGAAGCTCAACGCCCTTTTTGGGTCCAGGCGATGTAGTCTTTCTTCCTCCTTTGAAGGATGAGGCGGAGGATAAAACGTGGACAAAGTGATTGTCTGAGCCAAATGGAAGGGTGAAACAACCTTCGTAAGGAAAGCAGCCTTGGTCCTCAACACCACCTTATCCCCATAAAACGTTATATAAGGGGGTTTAACCGATAAGGCCTGCAACTCACTCACTCTCCTTGCAGATGTTATAGCTACCAGGAATACTGTTTTAATAACCAAATACCTTAAGGGGCAAGAATGCATAGGCTCAAAAGGGGACCCCATAAGGAAAGTCAGGACCAAGGACAAATCCCATTGAGGCATAACGAATGGTTTTGGAGGATATTGATTCAGAAGACCTTTCAAGAATCTGAGAACAATAGGGGATTTAAATAACGATGGTTGGTCTGGAAGACAAATGAAGGCTGACAAGGCCGACAAATAACCCTTAATGGTAGCCACTGCACAACCTTTCTGCGCTAGAGACAGTGCAAAAGACAAAACATGTGACAGATGAGCATGTAAGGGATCAATCTGTCTCTCTCCACACCACATAACAAATTTAGACCACCTATTAGCGTAGATAGATTTAGTGGAGTGTCGCCTGCCCGCTAAGATAACATCCACTACATCAGGCGGGAGAGAGAAGGAACTCAGGTTGCCCCGTTCAATCTCCAAGCATGTAGGTGCAGACTCTGGAGGTTGGGGTGTAAAACCTGCCCCAGCGACTGCGAGAGGAGGTCTGCCCTGAGAGGGAGACGGAGCAGAGGGCACAGTGAGAGTTGGAGAAGGTCGGAGTACCATACCCTCCTTGGCCAATCCGGAGCTATTAAGATGACTTGGGCCCGGTCTTGGCGAATTTTCCTCAACACTCGAGGAATCAAGGGTATGGGGGGAAACGCGTAAAGCAACTGGTCGCACCAGGTTATCTGAAACGCGTCCCCCAACGCTCCCTGCATCGGATACTGGAGGCTGCAGAATAACGGGCAATGCGCGTTCTCTAGAGTGGCAAACAGATCTATCCGAGGAAACCCCCATATCTGGAAGATTAGACAGACCTGATCTGGATGGAGACGCCACTCGTGGTCTGCCGAGAATTGGCGACTGAGACTGTCCGCACGTACATTCAAGACCCCGGCCAGATGATTTGCCACCAAGCAAATCTGATGGTCCTTTGCCCAGGACCATAGCCGAAGAGCTTCTCTGCAGAGAAGGTACGACCCTACTCCTCCCTGTTTGTTTATGTACCACATCGTGGTAGTATTGTCCGTCAGGACCTGTACCGACTGACCACGAAGGGATGGGAGGAAGGCCTTGAGAGCCAGACGTACAGCCCGTAACTCCAACAGATTGATATGAAACACCTGTTCCTCTGGAGACCAAAGCCCTTTGATCTCCAGATCCCCCAGATGAGCTCCCCATCCTAGGGGGGAAGCATCCGTTATGACCGTGGCCACTGGTGGCGACTGCGCGAACGGCTTTCCCTGTGAAAGATTGTTGCCCGCAATCCACCACTTCAATTCCACAGCAGCATCTCTGGAGATCTTGACAGTACCTTCTAAATCTCCCTTGTGTTGAGACCACTGCCTTCGGAGGCACCACTGAAGAGCCCTCATGTGCCAGCGAGCATGCGTGACCAACAGAATGCAGGAGGCGAACAGACCGAGCAGACGAAGGACCTTGAGGACTGGAACTACCGCTCCATTTCGAAACATTGGAACCAATTCCTGAATATCTTGAATCCGCCGAGGCGGAGGAAAGGCTCGACTCAATGTTGTATCCAGTACTGCCCCTATGAACAGGAGGCGCTGAGAGGGCTCCAGGTGAGATTTGGGCACGTTCACCGAAAAGCCCAGGTCGAACAACAACTGGGTTGTTGACTGCAGATGATGCGACACAAGCTCCGGGGACTTGGCTTTGATCAACCAGTCGTCCAAGTAAGGGAATACTGCTATCCCCTTCCTTCTGAGCTCCGCCGCAACCACTGACATCACCTTTGTGAAGACTCGAGGTGCTGAAGTAAGACCAAACGGGAGGACCGCAAACTGATAGTGCTGCGACCCTACCACAAACCGGAGATACTTCCTGTGCGACTTGAGTATCGGGATATGAAAGTAAGCATCCTGCAAGTCGACAGACACCATCCAATCTTCCTTGTTCAACGCCAAAAGCACCTGTGCTAGGGTCAGCATCTTGAACTTTTCCTGTTTGAGGAACCAATTCAAGATCCTCAGATCCAGGATTGGTCTCAACTGACCATCCTTTTTGGGAATCAGGAAGTATCTTGAGTAACAACCTCGACCCTTTTCCTGCTCTGGGACCAACTCTACCGCGCCCTTTGAAAGGAGGACTTGAACCTCCTGTTCTAGCAACAGGAGGTGTTCTTCTGAACAATAAGATCGGCGGGGCGGGATGAGGGGCGGGAACTCCCGAAAGGGAAGGGCGTAGCCTTTCCCCACAATGCCGAGAACCCAAGTGTCCGTTGTGATAGACTTCCACTTGTGGAGAAAATGCTGTAATCTTCCCCCTACAGGAGAGGAGTGAGTGGGAAACGGTGGAAGCCTAAGGCTGCTTCCCCTGCTGCACCCCTCCAGAGGACGAGGAAGAGGCAGAGTGCTGTTGAGAGGCTCCTCTGGTACGGCCCCCACCCCTCCCCCTCCCTCTAAATGACCTATAGGGGAGGGAAGAGGCGGGTTGCTGGAACCTCCCCCGAATGGAAGAGGAAGAAGAGCCACGCCCAAATCCCCGAAACCTCCTGAAAAATCTAGAAGAGGCAGAGGAAGAAGGAGCTTGCAGTCCTAACGATTTGGCTGTGGCTCTGCTCTCCTTAAATCGTTCCAAGGCCGAATCTGCCTTGGCTCCAAACAGTCTGTCCCCATCAAATGGGAGGTCCAGCAGGGTCGACTGCACATCCGCAGAAAACCCTGAGTTTCGGAGCCAGGCCTGTCTTCTTGCCACCACAGCCGTGCCCATCGCCCTGGCCACCGAGTCGGTCGTGTCCAGCCCAGACTGGATAATCTGGGTCGCGGCAGCCTGGGCGTCCGAGACCACATCCAAGAGACCCTGGGGGAGCTCCGTAAATGAAGACGAAATATCATCCATCAGAGCATGGATGTACCTCCCCAGAATGCACGTTGCGTTGGTGGCCTTCAACGCCAAACTGCATGATGAAAATATTTTCTTGGACTGCACATCCAGTTTCTTGGAGTCTCTGTCTCCAGGCACCGTCGGGAAGGAACCAGGCGCTGACTTTGAGGAACAGGAGGCTTGCACCACCAAGCTCTCTGGCGTAGGATGTCTAGAGAGAAAGCCAGGGTCAGATGGTGCAGCTCAATACCTCCTGGCCACAGCCCTATGAACGGCCGAGGAAGACACCGGCTTCTTCCACACCTCCAACACCGGATCCAGCAAAGCCTCATTAAATGGCAAGAGAGGCTCAGCTGCAGCAGAGGCCGGATGCAATACCTCTGTCAGCAAATTCTGCTTCGCCTCTGCCACCGGCAAAGGCAGGTCCAAAAAGCTTGCTGCCTTCCTCACCACAGCATGAAAGGAAGCAGCCTCCTCCGTATATTCCTCTGGAGATGAAAGGTCCCACTCAGGGGAAGTGTCCAGCCCACTGGCTGTATCCAGACCATGTAGTCCGTCTCCAGAGTCCTCAATCTCTCCCTCCTCTAAGACTCGCTGATACTCCTGCTCTTCTAAAAGACGGAGAGCACGCCTCCTCGAATGAAGTCTCTCCTCGATACGCGGAGTCGACATGGCCTCCGCCGACGTCGAAGAACGGCGCCGATCTCCAGAAGCATCTGACGCCGCGTCCGGCGCCACAGGCAGCTTCGGCGCCGAGGTAGGAGCCGGAGGACGAGGTCTTGGAGCCGATGGACCAACCGGAGTCACAGGGCAAAATCCTGACTTCGACGGAAGGGCAACCTCCGGGGCCGAAACATCCGAAGCCACCGGAGCGGCCACCGACGCCGGCACCGGCGCCGAGCCCACATTCCCAAAAGGGAGAAAGGGCATAAAGGGTGCCGGCCGAAGAGGCGCAGGATCACCCAACGAAAAGGCCAAGGGCCCCGAAGGACCAGCCGGAGCAGCTCCTGGAGCCATCTGCTGAAAGATGGTATACATCGCATTAAGAAACGCGGTACTATCGGCTCCAGGAGTGGGAAAAGCCGGATACTGGGGTGCCTGGATCGAGGGCGACCCCGACGCCGGCCTCGACGTCTGCGACGCCGGAGAAAACACAAGAGGCTGCACCACCTCAATCACCGACGCCTGACCAGGCGAAGTCGGTGACGCCGGAGAGGGCAACGGCGTCGATGGATGCGGCGTGACCGTGGGGCTGACCTCCCAAGTCCTCCGACGCCGAGCCGAAGGTGACCTCGAACGAGACTCCTTGCTGGAATGACGTCGTGAGTCTCTACGGCGCCGGCAGTCTCGATGACGCCGGTGAGACCTTGGCGAAGAAGACTTCTTATGATGTTTCTCCTTCTTCTTTGACTTTGCCATGAATAACTTGGCCTCACGCTCTTTGAGGGCCTTCGGATTCATGTGTTGACATGAATCGCAAGTCGAGACGTCGTGGTCGGAGCTCAAACACCATAGACAGTCGGAGTGAGGATCTGTAACTGACATCTTGCCCCCACACTCTCGACAGGGCTTGAAACCCGACTTCCTCTGAGACATTATTACGGCAGAGAAGACTGCGCAGCAGACAATACACTGTAACCACGAAGGTAACAGTAGCTCCCTCGAAGATAACCGTTTCGAATGCACGGAAAAAAGGGAACTGTCATCGGCACGTCTGCGAGGACCTCTTATTGCCTGTATGACGTCAGACGGCGTCGCGTGGGCTAGAGTGACGTCCTCGTCGACGTGCAGAGACTAGTAAGAAGATTTCCGTCGAATGCTGGCGCCATGGGAGTATTCATTAGGTGAGGAATCCACAGGTAGTTGTATCCATCAGAAAGGACCGTGTCACCATCATATGTCGTCAGACAGAAACATCCATGCCTCATGTTATGTTTTTAGTCATGTGTAACAGCAGTAGGCATGATGGATATGACAGGTAGGGGCAGGGTGTTGATCCACTTGATGTTGATTAGTACCCTTTATGCGGTATGATGTTTGTGGGTCCACAGAACTTATGTGTTGTTTTGGAATTGTGCTCTGACTGTATGGATGCATCATGGATCGACTTCTTGTGATGTCAGCATGACATGTGTATTGGGTCAGGGATTCCCCACAGACAGATGCCATGCTTATCATGTCTGTGAAGTGGGTAGTGATGTTATTTACCTTTGTAAAATGATATGGTGTCCTCCTGATAGTGACTGCAAGGTCTGTGTCCCTCCTTCTTGTACGGTACAGTTTGACACTACAGATACACTTAGTAGTACAGTTGGACATGGATGGGAGAAATTTGAGGGGCTTATCCTGGGTGTTACTAGACCATTATTGTGGGTATGTAGGAGACATATCTGCATGAGCAATAGGACCTGAGGTCCAAGTAGTTTGTTGAAACTTCAGAAGTGTGCCACATCTGTGGGAGCCATGAAAATACCAGCCTTGACTCATTTTGGTGAGGTGTGACTTGTGGAGCTGTACATTGTTATGTTCTGTCCCTAGTGAAATGGATGTTTTTAAGTCACCTAATCCAGGCATGGTGTGATTTAAGCATTGTTGGCTGCTGTTCATTAGCACCATCAGTGGTCCATGAGACATCGTATCAGTGCAGTTTAGATGTGTGTATAGGCATGTGCCAGTTTAATTGTTAGGGTACCTTACAGAGTGATCCTTAGTTTGGCTACTGGTTCCATGTGGTGTGCTGGAAGTTGCACAAGTTTGCTTTAGAGTGGTCACCTAGTTATGGTGTGTTTGGTGTATTAGGTAGACTACATCAATGTCATTGTAATTATGTGACACCAGAAACTGATATTGTGTTTATTTTGGAATTCCATATGGCATGCATGTTTTAGTATTGGCATATCATGGTGGTGCTTTGCTGTCACTTCATGCGGGTGGTCAGTTGACATGATGGTATGTTTTTGCCTCTCTGATTTGTAATTGCACTGTATTCATGCTGAGTTCATAACCTTACTTTTCACTTTTTCTGACAGCACCAGCACTGGCAGGTGAAGGAGACGGGACCGCGCCAAGTTGGGAAGCATCTAGCCACAGGACCTCAGGTCACGAGACCACTGACAGCGAGGGACCCAGTGGCTCTAAGGGTGAGGGGAGTGCCACAGGGGAGACTGGATCAACATCTTCATCCACGGATTCTTCCTCAAAGGGCCACTCCCTAGTGGTGGTGGACCCACCCTGTACAACCTTTGTCCACCACCCCCCATTCTATCACCACCCTCCCTGTTGCTCCTGTAGTGCTTTTTCTTTTATCTAGTTCTTAGCACTTACATAACATATCAGGAATGCACTTCTGAGTTCAAAGAAGACTTTCATTGTTGTTAATTCTTCCCCAACCACAATTTTTATGAATGACGAATTATTAGATTTCAAGCACACGTTAATCAAACAAAATATATCAGTTTGCAATATACACAGCAGGTTATATTTATAAGATATTGAATGCAAAGCAAAACAAATACTTCACCGTGTGGGAAACTATTTACAGCTTCATCTTTCTAGGGTCTGCAAGCTGATGACTCCCTGTCAGCTGCGAAAAAGAGATTTATCTACCCACACGGGATGCTGGCAACTGGCGCCAAGCTCCAGCACGAAGTCAGGCAGATCCGAATCTGAATCTCTGCAGCCTGTGACATTCGTTACAAAGGTGTGCCCCCTCCTCTCAGACTCGGGAAAACTGAGCAAGCCTTTGGAGACTGGCCAGGTCTCCGAGACTACTCCTCTTCCCAGGCTCAAGCGGAGAAAAACAACCAATGTACCCTCTCTTATCAGGTCTAGTCTACTGTGAGAAAAACATCTTGGTTCATCTTGTGCAAAAACACAGCTTGGAAAAATACAGCTTGGATTCTCAACTGCAATGTCTAACTCCACGTTAAAGGCAATAGGCAGCTAACCTAAATACCAAATGCAATGTCTAGTGTCATGTCAAAGCCAATAGGCAGCTGAGCTGAATACAAAATGCAATGTATAATATCATGTCAAAGCCAATAGGCAGTTAAGCTGAATATAAAATGCAATGTATAATATCATGTCAAAGCCAATAGGCAGCTGAGCTGAATACAAAATGTAATATATAATATCATGTCAAAGCCAATAGGCAGAATATCTAATAGCATGTCAAAGCCAATAGGCAGCTAAACTGAATACATCATGTCAAAGCCAATAGGCAGAATACAGAATGTAATGGCTAATGCAATGTCAAAGCCAATAGGCGGCTAGACTGGATACAGCATGTCAAAGCCAATAGGCAGAATACAGAATGTAATGGCTAATGCAATGTCAAAGCCAATAGGCGGCGAAACTGGATACAGAAAGTAATGGCTAATGCCATGTCAAAGCCAATAGGCGGCTCAACTGAACAAAACATACAATGTGCTACTGGTGAACATTGAGCAACTAATATGCGCAGTGGTGAAACACAAAGTCATTGGTCAAACAAAATTAAGCCAATAGGCAGGACATTCCGCCCTTTGACCAATGAATTTTTGTTTCACATATCTCTTGTTTCAAACAAAAACAAAAAACATCAGCACAAAAAAAACATTATCAGCAAATCAGATTTGAATGATCAAAGCAATCCCTGTAAAGCAATGAAAGTGAATTAACACATTGATCTCATAAACTTTTACATCAGATACGTCTACACAGAAAAGACTGCAACATTGTTAGCAATTTGATGTGGCATGAGTTCTACTCATGTAAAGGTGCACGGTCCATCTGAAAGGTTTTCTAGAAGGTAAGCAAAAGTCAGAGTTCCATACGAGAAGGGAAAGAAAAAAAAAAACAACACAGCTTAGTTCCAGTGGAAGAATGCAATCAAACAAGTTGAACTTGAACTGAAGGCGCAGTTTGCGCAAAATGGATCCATGGTGCTGGCACTTTACTCAGCCAGGTTCAGGTTGGGGGTTCGGTCCCTTCCCCGACCCCACACGCACACACCAGAAGGGGGACCACACAGCACACTCAGGGACAGTGGCGAAACGTGGTAGGATCTGCAAAAGAAACAAGTATGACTTTTCTTGCAAATAACATTTTTCATTTAAACTGCACCCTTCCTCTTTCTTTCCCTGTTTTATAATCAGCAGGACGTTTTTGGGGCCCTTTGTTATGATTTCTGCAGGTTCTGGAGGATCACTTGGGGCTTCAGCCCACACATCAGCACTGAGGTTTTTATCTGCTGCGCCACAGCTTCCCTTTTCTTGCACTGTCAGAAGGGCTGGGGCAGACTCCTTCTTTACCAAACCTCCATTCACTGCATTTTTGCCAATTTGGGCCATTCTGTCTCCAATTTGTATGAATGAATCAGATTATTTTCTAGTTATCAGCATAATTTTGATTTTTCCTTGGTAATTTGCAGCAATCACTCTCCCTAAAACCTGATCAATTTGCCATTTCTGTCCTGGTAACTTTCCTCTCCCCAACTGCTCTGTGACTGCTTGCATGACAGATTGCTTTTGTGCGTGCTGCACAGTTTTTATCAAATCTAGGGGAATGTGCATCTCTCTCATCTCTGCCCACCTGTAAGTGGCTTTTTCTCTCAGCTGTTCACATTTCTGGGGCACCCACTTAGCCATCCCCACTAAGGCAGAATTCTGGGTGTACACTTCTCTCTCTGAATTTTTCTCATTAACATCTGCAAGGTAATTGAACCAGTTAGGTGCAAGCCATGTGGAAAAACAAACAGCTAAAACATTAGCAATGAACCAAAAATCAGCGTAAAAATTACACATCTCACGTAGCTCTTGCTTTAAAATCTGGCACACATTGTACAACGCTGTTCCTTCTCCTGTGCCATAAGACAACATTTCAGTCAATGAATCATTAGTAAAACAAACATGCTTTTTATCTTCAGTGGACACGAATTCAAATGGTGCACACAATTTCACTAGTGACTCTTTTACCTGTGGTACTCTAGCCCTGTCTTGCAAGTACCAGATCCAGTGTATGATCCTAGCTAGGGGCACTATTTTCTTCCCTTGTTCTTGATTTACATGTACATCAGTGTTTGCACTCAATTTCACTGCGCAGAAACCTGAAGTCTGAATTATTTCATTTGCCAAATCACAAGCGCGCAGCTGCATATTATTTTTCCCAGTGACCATATGCAAAAGTGTTAGGATTTCACTCAAATGAGGGCTATTCTGTTTCCAAAAATCAAACAAGCTAATGAAACTCGGTGTCTCTTGCTCTAAAATCTTTTGTTTTACTTGTGCATTTTGCAACGGTAACTCGTAAATCACATACTGAGCTCTCTTGTCCGTGTTATCAGTTAAGGAATGCATTTTGGCTGCCAAAAACCCTGGTTCACACAAAGGATCAGAGCAGCTCGGAGCTGTCTTAACCCCCTCATTACTGGAATGGGACAAGAAAGATTCTTCTAAAACAGCATTTTTATCATGTAAATTCCTATTTTCATGTTCCAACTGCCTACATTTCTCCTGCATTTCTCTGTAAGCAGATCAAGGTATCCAGACCTTTCTGTCATCATTGCTTCCAAAAGACACATTTTCTAAATATGCACAACAGAAATTATTTCTCAAAGCACTATCAGGCAGTTTAGCTACACATGCATCTTCAAACATGGTCTGCCGTGCTTCTGTGATTCTCCAAACAGAAAACAATTTCTGTAATTCTCCAAACAACAAAAAAACAATTACACTTTTAAAGTGTGCACTTAGAAATCTATCAATTCGTCATGCCCCACTTCTTGTACCAAATGTAGTGCTTTTTCTTTTATCTAGTTCTTAGCACTTACATAACATATCAGGAATGCACTTCTGAGTTCAAAGAAGACTTTTATTGTTGTTAATTCTTCCCCAACCACAATTTTTATGAATGACGAATTATTAGATTTCAAGCACACGTTAATCAAACAAAATATATCAGTTTGCAATATACACAGCAGGCTATATTTATAAGATATTGAATGCAAAGCAAAACAAATACTTCACCGTGTGGGAAACTATTTACAGCTTCATCTTTCTAGGGTCTGCAAGCTGATGACTCCCTGTCAGCTGCGAGAAAGAGATTTATCTACCCACACAGGATGCTGGCAACTGGCGCCAAGCTCCAGCACGAAGTCAGGCAGATCCGAATCTGAATCTCTGCAGCCTGTGACATTCGTTACAAAGGTGTGCCCCCTCCTCTCAGACTCGGGAAAACTGAGCAAGCCTTTGGAGACTGGCCAGGTCTCCGAGACTACTCCTCTTCCCAGGCTCAAGCGGAGAAAAACAACCAATGTACCCTCTCTTATCAGGTCTAGTCTACTGTGAGAAAAACATCTTGGTTCATCTTGTGCAAAAACACAGCTTGGAAAAATACAGCTTGGATTCTCAACTGCAATGTCTAACTCCACGTTAAAGGCAATAGGCAGCTAACCTAAATATCAAATGCAATGTCTAGTGTCATGTCAAAGCCAATAGGCAGCTGAGCTGAATACAAAATGCAATGTATAATATCATGTCAAAGCCAATAGGCAGTTAAGCTGAGTATAAAATGCAATGTATAATATCATGTCAAAGCCAATAGGCAGCTGAGCTGAATACAAAATGTAATATATAATATCATGTCAAAGCCAATAGGCAGAATATCTAATAGCATGTCAAAGCCAATAGGCAGCTAAACTGAATACATCATGTCAAAGCCAATAGGCAGAATACAGAATGTAATGGCTAATGCAATGTCAAAGCCAATAGGCGGCTAGACTGAATACAGCATGTCAAAGCCAATAGGCAGAATACAGAATGTAATGGCTAATGCAATGTCAAAGCCAATAGGCGGCGAAACTGGATACAGCATGTCAAAGCCAATAGGCAGAATACAGAATGTAATGGCTAATGCCATGTCAAAGCCAATAGGCGGCTCAACTGAACAAAACATACAATGTGCTACTGGTGAACATTGAGCAACTAATATGCGCAGTGGTGAAACACAAAGTCATTGGTCAAACAAAATTAAGCCAATAGGCAGGACAGCTCCCCACCTAGCTGGCTGTGCCCGCTCACCCAAGAGGGTTGGTGTCTCCTTTGCCACAGGCACCTTTGCCCCTGTTAGCCCAGCTGTCCTCATTGAGGAGGGTATTGACTTCATGAGGTTTATCTCTGTGGATTAGTTGGCCATTGTGAATGCCATCCAAGGACTGGCAAGCCAGATCCAACAGAGCAATCCTTTCCTGGAGGGTATTCACGATGCAATGTCCAGTCACCCTGTGTCTACCGTCCCCCCTTCACCTTCTGCTTCCCAGTCCAATTCCCCCGTTCCCAGACCCAGCCAAAGCACACAAACAGACAGGCATGCATCCACCTCAACATCCAAGGGAGGCACAGACAAACATAAGCACCACAAGATACACCACTGGCACGCACACAAACCACATCCACCTGCAAACACAGCAACAGTCACAACTTGCCCTGACATCCCCACCACCCCCAGCATCACAGACACAACACCTGGTACACCTGCAGACACCACACAACCATTCATTGATCCAGCCACCACACCTATCCTGCCCGCAGACACCACCCCAGCATACCCTCAGACATCTGCCCCAGTCACCACACCCACAGACACCACAACCACTGACACTCCTACATGCAGCACATCCACCATAACAGTAGTCACCACCCAAACAGACCACCACCCACCCACCACACCATCCCTCAGCACCTCCACCCCCCTCAGCCCAAGATATATAAAAGCCCTCACTCACGCACCCAACAGACACCCATCACACACAAGCACACCTCCCACAAACACATACCCAAGACATCCACACCTAAACATCAGACAACCATTCTCTCACCATCCACACACAAACCCCCTTATGATGACCGCCCCTGTGTCTCTAAAAAGGTGTTCCTTTCTAACCTTAAACTTTTCCCTACTGTTCCCCACCCCGTGACACCCCCAAAAGATCTGTTTCCCTCAGCAAGGCCATCCCTTCTATCTCTAAGATCTCCCCTACCCCATCGTGCAAGCACCAATGCCACCCCCCAAGAAGAGGTCCACCCATCCCGAAAAGGTTCTCCCCCCCAAACCTAAGCCAAAACACACCCCACCCACGTCCAACCCCCCACCCCTTCCCACTCCCAATACACCCTGAGGTGCCTGCCCGCCCCCTTTATGCCCCTACATGTGGAGGTTACATGGTAGTCAGGAGTCAAGCTGGGGCACCATTTTGTTCCTTTGGTACAAGAACTTTGATAATTATGGACTGGCCAATGGCCTTGGACTTTCATACTGTTTTGCATTTTACCATTATTAAAGCCAACCAGTTGTTGTTTTTTTGGTTACATCTTTGTCCTGCATTCCCTCTTCTAGGTTTGAGTTGTTCCTGGCTGACAGTGGTTGTGAGACAGTGGGGGTCATTCTGACCCTGGTGGTCACCGACCGCCAGGGCCAACGACCGCGGAAGCACCGCCAACAGGCTGGCGGTGCTTCCCTGGGCATTCTGACCGCGGCGGTACCGCTGCGGTCAGAAACAGGAAACCGGCGGTGTCCCGCCGGTTTCCCGCTGCCCCAGGGAATCCTCCACGGCGGCGCTGCTTGCAGCGCCGCCATGGGGATTACGACCCCCTTACCGCCATCCTGTTCCTGGCGGTTTTCACCGCCAGGAACAGGATGGCGGTAATGGGTGTTGTGGGGCCCCTGGGGGCCCCTGCAGTGCCCATGCCAATGGCATGGGCACTGGTGGGGCCCCCTAACAGGGCCCCACTATGATTTTCAGTGTCTGCCAAGCAAACACTGAAAATCCAGACGGGTGCAACTGCACCCGTCGCACCCCTTCCACTACGCCGGCTCCATTCGGAGCCGGCATCCTCATGGAAGGGGGTTTCCCGCTGGGCTGGCGGGCGGCCTTCTGGCGGTCGCCCGCCAGCCCAGCGGGAAACTCAGAATTACCGCGGCGGTCTTTTGACCGCGCAGCGGTATTCTGTTGGGGGAACTTCGGCGGGCGGCCTCCGCCGCCCGCCGAAGTCAGAATGACCCCCAGTATTTTGTTGTGTGTGCTGCTTGCTGTGTCATATATTGTTTGAGCAGTATATGAGGTTGTGTGCAGTGATGTTGTCCCCAGGGGTAGGGTGTGTGATAGGTATGTGTATGTAGCTGAAATTATGGTGTCATGGTATTGTGTTGTGTTTGTAGTGATATGTGTTTGTTGTAGTGATGTGCATTGTGGTCCTGTATGGTGTATGCCTTATCCCCTGATGTGGCTATTGTGTACATGTGGTGTGTGTTGTAGAGTTTGGTCACATCGGACATGGAGTGTGTTGAGTTGTGCAAGTGTGCTTTGCTTTTGAGTGCATGTGACTATTTTAGGTGTGTGTCCCTAAGAGCTGGCTGGTGTCTTGTATGGTATTTAGAGTAGTGTATGCTTTGTAGCCTTGCGCTTACCTATATGTGTAACTGTGCATTACATTTGTTGTTGGTATTGCTTGTTCATGAAATCTGAGTGGGACCTGTTCGTGTGGCCATGTTCTTTTGGGCCTTGTTCAACATGAGATGTGTCCTAGTCGGGCCTCCTTCCTTGTATAGTTTTGCTGCTCCACTTGGTGCTGTGCCGGTCTTGTTGTGATGTGTAGCTTTTTCTGTATTGTCTGTTTGTGTCTGCATATATTTTGCATGGCATGATGGGTTCGATGTGCTGTGTGTGTGTGTCCATTGCTGGGTTGTATGATGGTGTTGCTGTGTGTGTTCCGTTACATGTGGATGTACATGTGTGTTGTATGTGTGTCCGGTCCTTGGCCAGTGCTAAGTGTGAGTATGTGAAATGTTTTTGTAGTTGTGTAGTTGTTTTGTTGTTGTTACGGGTTTATATGTTGTATGAAAATCTGGGGGCCTCTGCTGTGCATAAATGTGTGGTATTGATGTGTGGTGCGTGTGTGCGTGCTGGTGAAGTGTGCGTGATGTGTATGTGTGGTTGTCCTTCTGGCACTATGTGAGTGTGTGTGTCACTATGCTGTTACGTGTGTGTGCAGCCCTTTGCACCCCCTTCTCTATGTCATATTATGTAACTGTACAAATGTACACATTTCACATATGTAACAGGTGAGTGTGTGTACTTACGGTTGTTGTCCTCCTCATCGGCGATGATTCTGTTGTCTTTTGGCGAGCAGGAGCAGCGGGATGACGTCTAGTTGTGGTTCCATGGTGGCTCCGGATGTATATGGCTTCCTGGAGATGAGTGTCTCCTTTTATACTGTTCGTTTCATCCTGGTGCTCAGTGGTGGTTAGACCGCAGCAGTCACATTGGTGGAGTGCAACCTCCTAATAGGTCCGGCGGAAACATGGTCTCCGATAGACTGTTTGTGCCTCCAGATGAGTGCTACAGTCTGTGCTGGCTGGAGGTGCCAGCGGACCGCTGGCAGTCTACTGTGTGCACCACCGCCACACTCATAATTTAGGGGTTTGCTCCGCCAGCCTGTTGGATGTCGGACCACCAACATGGTGGTCATGGGACTGCCAAACTCGTAATGAGGCCCATAGTTTCCATCAATGTGCTTATAATTGCTTTCCTTTTCATGATGTGATATATCATGATATATATATTTTTTCTGTCTGTAAAAATTTTAATTGTATAAAGATTTACAGTTTTAAAATGTTTAATACGTTTGTTATTTATATATAAAACTATGCAACTTGTTTTCTTATTTATACTTACACAAATGTTCTTCTTAGATGGTTTATGTAGGAGGCTGGCCTGGCTTGTAGTGGGTACCAGAGGTACTTACACCTTGTGTCAGGTCCAGTTATCCCTTATTAGTATAGAAGAGGTGTTTCTAGCAGCTTAGGCTGATAGAAGGTAGCTATGGCAAAGCAGCTTAGGCTGAACTAGGAGACATGTAAAGCTCCTACTATACCACTGGTGTCATGCACAATATCATAAGAAAACACAATACACAGATATACTAAAAATAAAGGTACTTTATTTTTTTGACAATATGCCAAAAGTATCTCAGTGAGTACCCTCAGTATGAGGATGACAAATATACACAAGATACATGTACACAATACCAAATTTATGCAGTAATAGCAAAAGGAAGTAATGCAAGCAGTGTAAAGTTACAATAGATTGCAATAGGAGCACATAGGTATAGGGGCAACACAAACCGTATACTCCAAAAGTGGAATGCGAACCACAAATGGACCCCAAACCTATGTGAGCTTGTAGAGGGTCTCTGGGACTGTAAGAAAACAGTGAGGGTTAGTAAAATAGCCCACCCCAAGACCCTGGAAGGTAGGTGTAAAGTGCACCTACAACCCCCAAAGAGCACAGAAGTCGTGATAGGGGGATTCTGCAAGGAAGACCAACACCAGCAATGCAACAACAGTGGATTTCAGGACCTGAGTACCTGTAAGACAAGGGGACCAAGTCCAAGAGTCGCGACAGTGTCGAGAGTGGGCAGGAGCCCAGGAAATGCCACCTGAGGGTGCAAGGAAGCTGCCACTGGATGGAAGAAGCTTGGTGTTTTGCAAGAACGAAGAGGACTAGGAACTTCCCCTTTTGAGGATGGATGTCCCACGTCGTGTAGAAGCTTGCAGAGGTGCTCCCACGCAGAAAGACCGCAAACAAGCCTTGCTAGCTGCAAGGGTTGCGGTTAGGGTTTTTGGATGCTGCTGTGGCCCAGGAGGGACCAGGATGTCACCACTTGGATGAGGAGACAGAGGGGGCGCCCAGCAAGTCAGGGAGCCCTCACAGAAGCAGGCAGCACCTGAAGAAGTACCGGATCAGGCACTTATAAGAGGAGTGAACCAGAGTCCAAACGAAGTCAGAAAAGGGAGTCCCACGACGCCGGAGGACAACTCAGAAGGTTGTGCACTGCAGGTTAGAGTGTCGGGGATCCAGGCTTGGCTGTGCACATAGGAAATCCTGGAAGAGTGCACAGGAGCCGGAGCAGCTGCAAATCACGCGGTACCCAGCAATGCAGTCTAGTGTCGGGAGGCAAGGACTTATCTCCACCAAACATGGACTGAAGAGTCACTGGACTGTGGGAGTCACTTGGACAGAGTTGCTGAGTTCCAGGGAACACGCTCGTTGTGCTGAGAGGGGACCCAGAGGACCGGTGATGCAGTCTTTTGTTGCCTGCGGTTGCAGGGGGAAGATTCCGTTCACCCACGGGAGATTTCTTCAGAGCTCCTGGTGCAAGAAAGAGGCAGGCTACCCCCAGAGCATGCACCACCATGAAACAGTCGAGAAAGCCGGCAGGATGAAGCGATACAAGGTCGCAGTAGTCATCTTTGCTACTTTGTTTCAGTTTTGCAGGTGTCCTGAGCAGTCAGCGGTCGATCCTTTGGCAGAAGGTGAAGAGGGAGATGCAGAGGAACTATGGTGAGCTCTTGTATTCGGTATCTGAAGAATTCCCCAAAGCAGAGACCCTAAATAGCCAGAAAGTTTGGCTACCTAAGAAGGAGAATAGGCTAGTAAGAAAGGTAAGAGCCTATCAGAAAGAGTCTCTGACGTCACCTTCTGGCACTGGCCACTCAGAGCAGTCCAGTGTGCCAGCAACACCTCTGTTTCCAAGATGGCAGAGATCTGGGGCACACAAGAGGAGCTCTGGGCACCTACCCTGGGAGGTGCAGGTCAGGAGTGTGGTCACTCCCCTTTCCTTTGTCCAGTTTCGCGCCAGAGCAGGGCTGGGGGATCCCTAAACCGGTGTAGACTGGCTTATGCAGAGATTGGCAGCATCTGTGCCCATCAAAGCATTTCCAGAGACTGGGGGAGGCTACTCCTCCCCAGCCATCACACCTATTTCCAAAGGTGGAGGGTGTCACACCCTCTCTTAGAGAAAATCCTTTGTTCTGCCTTCCTGGGCCGGGGCTGCCTGGACCCAAGGAGGGCAGAAACCTGTCTGAGGGGTTGGCAGCAGCTGCAGTGGAGCCCCCGGAAAGGCAGTTTGGCAGTACCCGGGTTCTGTGCTAGAGACCCGGGGGATCATGGAATTGTCTCCCCATTGCCAGAATGGCATTGGGGTGACAATTCCATGATCTTAGACATGTTACATGTCCATGTTCGGAGTTACCATTGTGACGCTATACATAGGTAGTGGCCTATGTATAGTGCACGCGTGTAATGGTGTCCCCGCACTCACAAAGTCTGGGGAATTTGCCCTGAACAATGTGGGGGCACCTTGGCTAGTGCCAGGGTGCCCACACACTAAGTAACTTTGCACCCAACCTTCACTAAGTAAAGGTTAGACATATAGGTGACTTATAAGTTACTTAAGTGCAGTGGTAAATGGCTGTGAAATAACGTGGACGTTATTTCACTCAGGCTGCACTGACAGGCCTGTGTAAGAATTGTCAGATCTCTCTATGGGTGGCAAAAGAAATGCTGCAGCCCATAGGGATCTCCTGGAACCCCAATACCCTGGGTACCTCAGTACCATATACTAGGGAATTATTTGGGTGTACCAGTATGCCAATGTGAATTGGTGAAATTGGTCACTAGCCTGTTAGTGACAATTTGGAAAGCAGAGAGAGCATAATCACTGAGGTTCTGGTTAGCAGAGCCTCAGTGAGACAGTTAGGCCTCACACAAGGAACACATACATATAGGCCACAAACTTATGAGCACTGGGGTCCTGGCTAGCAGGGTCCCAGTGACACATAACAAACATACTGACAACATAGGGTCTTCACTATGAGCACTGTGCCCTGGCTAGCAAGATCCCTGTGAGACAGTGAAAACACCCTGACATATACTCACAAACAGGCCACAAGTGGGGGTAACAAGGCTAGAAAGAGGCTACTATCTCACACAACCCCCCCCCCAAACGAAGGACAATAAGGCTAACCTTGGCCAGTTGAGTCTTTATTGTCTAAGTGGTGATAAGTGGAGGGTAGCTCTGCAATAGACTGGTTACTCCCTTTATCATCCACTATATGGTTACTTCCCTGTGGGGATGTAAACCACCCTGTTTGAAGTTTTTTAGCTAACCAACAATGTGAAGATATATTTTCAGAGTTCCTATCCGTAAGTTTTAGTTTAGAACAGTGGGAATTGTCCACTGGACCTATTTCTTGTGATGAGAATGCCAGACAGGGATGCTGTCTCAGTAAAGCCATAGCTGGGCAAAAACATTGTCCATATGGCTGTAAGAGAGAACAGGGCTGCTGTTTCTCTTTAGTTGGAGCAGGGCAGGTATGCTGTCCTATGAGCTCCACACTAGGGCAGGGCTACTGTCCTAAGTGTTGTGAGGCAGTGCAGGGTTTCTGCACTAAAGTTTCTCTGGGAGGGTTGGAGGGATGCTCCATGTTAACTAAAATGGTGCTGTTTTTCTCACCAATGTTAGTTATCCCACAGAGAGGTACTTCCACCTCAGGGAGTACAGCTATGCCAGCTGATGATTCCCTTGGTACAGGTGCCACCCCAGGAGAGGTTTCTCCCACCACAGGAATGGTATCCTGAATGGCAGGGTGGGTAGGGGATACTGTGATACCCTTTTTACCTGTTGTTGGAGAAGGATCCTGTGTTTTCAGGCCTTTTTCCCTCCTTTGCTTTTTCATTTCAGTAGAAATGAGAGGGAACAATTCCTCAGGGATACCCAGCATGGCGGCATGGGTATAAAACTCTACCTCAGCCCAACTTGAGGTCTCTAGGTCATTACCTAAGAGACAGTCTACAGGTAAGCTAGGTGATACTACCACCTGCTTGGGGCCAGTAACTCCACCCCAACTAAGCTGAACTATAGCTAACGGAAGAAACTTAGTGGAGTTATGGACATCAATAATCTTGTGCTGTTGTCCAATGATGTGTTGTTCAGGAGTCACTAGGTTTTCAGTCACCAAAGTGATACTGGCACCTGTGTCCCTGTAGGCCTGGGCCTCAACACCATTTATTGAAACTGTCTGCCTGTATATATCCATTGTGAGGGGACAAGCAGCCAGTGTGGCAAGGCCAATGCCACTAGGTGTGACAGAAACTGTCTTGGGACTGACTACCCCAGTTTCTATGATGGACCCATAAGTGAACCCAACTACACCCTTAGTTTGACTGTTGCCAGCAGTCCCACCACTATTACCACTACTGCTAGGGGCACTAGAGTTTGATGTATTAGTGGTGGTTGGCTCAGGGGGTTTACCTAGACAGGACTTATCCCCTGGCCTATGGCCTTTATTTTTACACACAAAGCACCAAGGTTTTTTAATGTGTGTATGTTGTGAAGAAGAGGAAAACTTTGATTTATCCCCACCCCCTGAAGAGTGTTTAGGATTTGAAGAAGGATCTTTGGTTTTACCCTTATCCCCATGCTTATCCTGAGATTTCTCACCATCTTTCTTCTTGCCATCCTTGTCACCCCCTGTATGAACTTTTCTGTTCACTCTTGTTCTGACCCATTTGTCTGCCTTCTTTCCCAATTCTTGGGGAGAGGTCAGATCTGAGTCCACTAGATATTGGTGTAACAAGTCAGACACACAGTTATTCAGAATATGCTCTCTCAGAATATGATTATGCAGGCTTTCATAGTCAGAAACCTTACTGCCATGTAACCACCCCTCCAAGGCCTTCACTGAACAGTCAACAAAGTCTATCCAATCTTGTGAGGACTCTTTTCTGCTGTCTCTGAACTTAATCCTGTATTGTTCAGTGGTTAAGCCAAATCCATCCAAGAGTGCATCCTTCAAAACTGCAAAATTATTAGCATCAATTTCTCTAACAGTAAGGAGCCTATCCCTACCCTTTCCATTGAAAGATAGCCATAATATAGCAGCCCACTGCCTTTGAGGGACCCCCAGTACCATACAGGCCCTCTCAAGTGCAGCAAACCACTTGTTAATGTCATCCCCCTCCTTGTAAGGGGGAACTATCTTGTGCAGATTCCTGGAATCATGCTCTGTCACAGGATTACTTCAGGATTACTGCTGCTGCCACCATGGGGTCCAAACCCCAATCTCCGTCTCTCCTTCTCCAGGTCTGTTACAGAAATGAACTGACCTAACTGTCACCTATGAGACATGATGGGATACAGGGGGTACTGTTAGGTTCTTAAAGGGACAGTGCCAGTTGTCTCTTCTATGCTTCGCATTGCAGCCTACTTGCTAACAATGTCTCCTACTCCCATTTTTTCAATTTAAAAAGGTTTGTGAAAGATTTTTAATGGTCACCTTTTTGGAGTGACACATTTCTATACAATTGGCTTCTTTTAAAAAATGAAAATTCAACGAAATTTGGCAGCCACTTTAGCCTTCTTTTCGACTGCAAACATATAAGATATATGATACATATTTTTGTAATACATATATGTATACTTTTTAAAGTGCTCCATGATCCCCACATGTAGGCGGGACTATTTAGTGCTTATGACTTTGATGAGGAATCCCCTGGAAGAGAAGTTGTAGTTTAAATATAAGTTTTACCTACTTTGCAAAGTAGTTGTTGAACTATATATACTTCTGTTTTCAAGTCCTACTCAAAGAAACCAGCAGAGTTTCATCTTCTTGCAGCTTTTTTCGTTCGTTCGTTCGTTACTTTATTTAGGCAAATATTGCCATAAAAGTCAAGACATGAAATAAATACAACATACACATATACATTTCACAATTAAATATAAGATACAATACACACAATTAGCAAGAAATATATGGATGTCTCCATGATTAAGCAGTACCGCATATAAAAATATAAGTAACAGTTTATAAATTAATTAAAAGGCAGAACTAAAAAAAAAATTAATTCACTTGGATCGAAGAAACAGTGCATCATATACCTATACAAGGAAGGGAAAGATCGGGCCACCTAACAAAATATTACAGTTTGTGACCAAGTCGTTTTCTAATAAGGTACACATTGAATAAGAATCTACTCGTGCCAAACACCACTAATTGTGAAGTATTAGACTGGAATATGCGCTCTGCTTCTTTGTAGGATCTAACCCCCACATATTTACAAACGGGTTTGATCCGACAATCCCTTGGTTTCTTGTATACTGGGCAAAAGAAGAGTAGATGAACAACATCTTCTTTAGCCCCTAAAGTACAGAGAGTGCACAATTCACAACCTTTTACCCCTCCCCAATTGCATGTGTATGCATTAGTCTGTAAGACCCCATACCTAAACTGTAAGTATAGTGTTTTTGCCAGTGGAGGACCGATCTCATCCAAAAATTGTTCGAAATAAGGTGTATCTTTTATGTTCAAAAAATTCAAAGTCAAAGTACCAATCGATGAACTATGCAGTAGCTCTCCGTTGACATAAGACCAAAAGGTGTCCTTTACATATTTCCTAGTACATGTTGTCATATTCTGAGGAACTTCCCATAGGTGTGATAAACCTAATCTCTCAAGCCACTTAGATACATATTTTAACCAAGGGGTATTCATATGACCATCTATCTGAGTTAATTCAGTCAATCCACTCTTGTAATCACTCAACTCCGGGGTTACCCATAACCTAACCCAATACAGCAGTGGTCTTAATAATGCTTGATAGTCTGCTCTTTTAAGGTTAATATCGAGGAAAACAGGGACTAGAGGAGTTCTTGTCGGTATTTTGAGTAGCCTTCGTACAAAGTGGTTTTCCGTTTTTCCAAAGTTATTGTTGCAATAGTAGCCCCAGAGTTCAGCACCATAAAGGGCGGCCGATTGGGCCTTCGCTTTATATACTTCAAGTGCCGGTGAGATTGCTTTAGAGTAACTAGCTCCGTGTACTTTTAAAATAGGCATTGAGTTTTGTTTAAGGGATAAGATGCTTTTATCCATCTGTCCTTTCCAGGACAGGTTACTATCCAGCATTAACCCCAAATAATTAAAACTCCCTACCTGTTCCAGTTTTTGATTCTCCAAGGACAGATTATTCCTGAGGGATTTCTTGCGGTTTATGGACATATACTTAGTTTTGGTAGGATTTATTTCTAACCCCTTCCCCACACAATACTTCTGGAAAGAATCCACCAAATTTTGCAAACCTCTCGGAGTTTGAGAAATAAGGATGGTATCATCGGCAAATAATAATGCCGTAACCGGCTCACCACCTAGCTTCGGGGAGTCATGTACACAATTCCTTAAATAGCTCGGAATATCATTAACATATAATGAGAAGAGTGTAGGTGCTAACACACAGCCTTGGCGCACACCACGGTCTACAGGTATGGCTCTTGAGGTTTCACCTTCTTTTCCCCATCTAATTTTTGCATAGTTCCCTGTGTGTAGCTTGATAAGTTCTTTAAGTAGTTCCCCAGGGACCGCCATGTTCCTTAGTGTAATCCACAACAAATTGCGAGGAACAAGATCAAAGGCGGCCCTTAGATCCACAAATACCACATAGAGACTACCCTTCCTTATGTTTATGTACTTCCAACAGATGCACATAAACCTAAATACCTGGTCAACCATACTGATTTTTGTTCTAAAACCAGCCTGATATTTGGTTATTATTTTAGTCTCTTCAATCCAATCTAAAAGCCTATTTAAAATGTGTCTGGCATATATCTTTTGAAAAGTGTCTATTAAACTTATTGGGCGATAATTGCTTGGATCATAGCGATCACCTTTTTTAAAAATTGTTGTAATTTCTGCCCCTTTCCATGAATCGGGGATCGGTGTGCCTGCCGCAATGGAATTACTCAGATAATTTATATAAGGCCCCCACACATCCACATCGTATTTTAGTAGATCGCCGGGAATTTTATCAGGGCCTGGGGCTTTGCCCATTTTCACAGCTAATAAAGCCTTATTAGTTTCTTCTAGACTGAAAGATAATGGAGCGATACTCATTTCTAAGTTTGTCTCATAGTCCCCGAAGGGCAAACTCTCCTTTTTGCTAGCATAGAGCTTAGTGAAGTGATCACACCAAGTGTTTTCATCTAAATAAATATCCTTTGTTGATCTACCCTGCTTATTTCCCTTAGCGATTAAATTCCAGAACATGCTCTGATCCCGTAACTTAGCTGCACTCAAGAGATCCTCCCAAAAACTTTCATCCCATACTTTTTTTGCTTGGGCCATAGTGTTTTTGTAGGTTAGTCTACTGCTTTTTATATCCAAACAGTTCCCGGATTTTACTGCCTGGATCAGTCTTGATTTTGCTATTCGACAATCTTTATTATACCATGGGTTCGCTGTCTCAAGATGGTTCCTTATCCTATTACCATCTTTTTTATAAATTTTACTCACTAGTGGAGTTAGTGCATCTACCAGCTTAAGATGTAAATCAAGAACACCTTGTGTTCCCACTAATGCTGACTGTAAGTCTCCTACCGTTTCAGCAAATACATTGTAAATATTTATCAGCGTCTTTTCTGTTCCCAAGATATATGGCCATCTTAGAGCACGCCTGTTATTGGTTACCTCTAGCTCCGCGACCGTGGTATTTCATAGGGTCTCTTCTTCGGATCTAATAATAAATGGTTGAGAGTCTAGCCATAGTTGGAGGGGGAAATGATCACTCTCCGTCCTATGGTCTATCTTGAAATCAGTTATTTGGTCCCATATATTCCGGGTAGCCATTACAAAGTCTATATGTGACCTGAAATTTCCCTTAAAATAGGTTGGAGCTGCTTGTCTGTCTGATCGAAATCGACCATTACAAGCCCTTAGATCATGTACCACAGTCAACTGTAAAATCTGTAGGGCGGCTTTTGTGCTTTTAGCTGGACTTGCAGATTCTAAGGGCAAGATATCATTAGCAGCATCTTGTTCATCAAGCAATTTTTCCAACCCCAAGACAGGCTCATATTTACAGTTAAAGTCCCCACCAACTAACACCTTTACATTATCTCCTAATGAATCTAAAAAGGAATCCAAGAGTTCTACCACCTCTGATTCCTTGCTAGATGAGGATGGTCTATTATATATATTTATTAAATATATAGTTTCTTTCCCTCTTGTATCAATTTTAAGGCCTAGTAGGTCCGGAGAGGGGATGGATAATTGGGTGACAACTATTTCTAGAGTCACTTTAACCCAGATAACCAGCCCCCCTGAGGCTCTACCTCTAGTTGATGGAATAGCATAAGAACAGTATGTTTTATACCCCAACCTATGGGGGGTTTCTACCATCCAAGTTTCCTGTAGGAATATGATATCATAATTTTCAATATAGGAACACCATACCACGTCCTCAAGATTCCTGGCTAAGCCAGCTATATTCCAAGATATCAGTCTAATATTTGTTTTCCCTTTTACACAGGGTGAATCTAATACTACAGGTAAGTTATCTTTTTCTGTAACATCCTCTAGTTCGACTAAAGGATTTAATTCTTTGCCTTGGTTATAGTTTTTACTAACATCATTAACCTCCATTGACACTGCGAGGCACTTATCAGGTACGCCCAAACTGATTACCTCACTCAAAATAGAATAAGGGGATTTAACGCTATTTACCAATTTAACTGTCCATGAGTTTCTGGGGCTCGAAGGTACTAAAAGTTTCGGTTCTAAATGTTCTATACTCTGTTTTTGCTCCCACTTCTGGGTATATACTAACATTTCTGTGATAGATTTCCCTGCTTGCAGCTTTTTTAGTTTTAAAAGTTGATAAAATAATTTGCCTTATATATTGAGACTTAATTGTTTGTTTAAGTTTATTGGTTTAGTTTATTGTTTAATTTTCTTGGTTAGTTATCCTTTGGTTAGCATTTTTTCAGAATTTTTTTTCTATAGAGAAAATGAAGGTATTTTTATATTATGTTTAATATGTACTTAGATACTTTTGTTTACATATATAAATATATATATATTCATATTTAAATTGTTTATTTTATGGTTAAAACTGTACATGATGTTTAAAATTCATTGTAATTTTTTTGCTAAATGTAGAAAGTAGTTATTTTATGTGTAGTAATGATAGTGTAAATATTTTGGTGATAATTCTGTAGTCGATATTGGGTGGGGCGATATTTTTGATGTCTGAAAATAAAGCACTAACACAGAGAAATATTGTGTTGAATTAATTCACTTTACGTCCTGCAGGCGCATAAAACAAGTGCTCTACTCTACACTGCACTAGCAAAACCCATCATGAAACTATTCCAGGCGTTACTTGATGGCAGCCAGAAACATGAAGTTGCACTAAAGGGCAAACCTGCTTTGTACAGAGCAAATAAAACAGCTGGCTGCGGATGTAGAATGATGCCACTGAGAGGCCAAGAAGGGTGCAATGTACCAAGCAATTAGAGGCTACAAATAAGGGGTGTGCTTGTTATATGAACTTAACATGTGTTTCACTGTAACAGATTATCACAGTAGAAACAGACATCTATGTAACATGCTATTTCCACAGACTTCAATTGATTGACAGTTTATAATCTATATTGTTCTTTGGTTTCTTTTACATTGTTTGAAGTTACTGTTCATATCTGTCTGACACTCTCTATGGGAAGCTGTTCATTTCAAAATTACAGCTCCCCATGTAGGACAGTTCCTGAAAAGCATAGGGTGTTGCTAAATGAATATGAGACACACCAGAATGAATGTAGGATGTGTCAAAATAATTATACCTGGCAGAGTGAATCTGACTTGAACCAAAACAAATATGAAACCTGGCAGAGTGAATATGCTACTTAATGAATAGTATGAATAACTCACTCTCTAAATTGAATAAGAGTTATACTGAAATATATATTATTAATACTGAAATAAATATGGCCCGCACTGTAAACAATAAAGCAATCACTAAAACAAATACAATATTCATCACAAAGAATGGGATATTTCTTGAAATGACTGACATATACTAAAAGGAATATGACATATTGGAATGAATATGACAGATTGAAATGAATATAAGGCACTGAAATAAAAACGTAATATTCTGAAAAGAATATACAGTGCTTTGAAAATAATACAACTAACACTGAAATGAACATTACACATGTTGCATTGAATAGGAATTGCACTGAAATGAATATAACCCAGATTGCAATGAACATGAGATATACAGAAATGAAAAAGATGATTTAAAATTAATATGGCTTGTGTTGAAATTAATAAAAGCTCATTGAATTTAATTTGACATGCTTTCAAATGAGTATGACCAAAGCTGAAATTCTCATGACACTTGTCATAATGAATATGGCATGCACTGAAAGTAATATGAAACATATTAAAATGAATATGATATATGCTAAAATGGATAAGATGCATCATAACATTAATAATATACCAAGTGTTAATATGAATACGACAACCATTGAAATAAATATAACATTGATAGAAAGGAATATAATACATGTTAAAATTAATATGATTCGTTGAAATAAATATGAGTTTCATTGAAAAGAATATGACATGTTTTAAAATGACTGCGAGTAATGTTAAAATGAACATTACGTTTATAAAAATGAATATGATTTGCATTGAAAGTAATATGATACTCATTGACATGATTATGGTACGTGTTGCAAAGGGTATGACTCATGTTAAAATTAATATGATGTGTTAATATGAATGAGACATCCATTGAAAGGAATATGGCACATGCTAAAATGAATATGGCATGCATTGAAATGAATATGAGCCCCTTTGAAATTAATTTAACATACCTTAAACTGAATATGACCAATGCTGAAATTAAAATTAAACTTCTCAAAATTAATATGCTATGTTTTTAAATTAATATGACACACATCAAAATGAATATGGCATATACTGAAATGACTATGACCTATGATGAAATTAATATGACCCAAGTCAAAATAATTATGTCAGGTGTTGAGGTGAATATGACATCCATTGAAAGGAATATGACACATGTTAAGATGAATACAAACCACTTTGAATTGAATATGACATCTGGTGAAATTAATATGAACTGCATCCACATTAATATGACATTCACTAAAATGATTATGACACTTTTTGAAATGAATATGAAACTATGTGAGATAAATGTAGCATTCTTTGAAATGAATAAATCACATATCAAAATGAACACAAGCCATGTTTGAATGAATATGACTCCTGTTTAAATGAATATGGCTTGTATTGAACTGATGTAGATTTTGTTTCAAATTACTATTACATATTGAAATTAATATTACATATTCTGAAAGTATATGATATAAAAAATGAATTAACTTAAATTAATATATGTTTTTGACTATGTGCTGCATTTAATTTTTTCTGGCTTTAGGACTCTGTGCACTTTACAACTGCTGATCAGTGATAAAGTGCATGTGCTCTCTGTCTAAATTGTGCTGATGGTTGGTTTATCCATGATTGGCATATTTGATTTACCAGTAAGTCCCTAGTATAGTGCACCATGTGTGCCCAGGGTCTGTAAATCAAATGCTACTAGTGGGCCTGCAGCAATGATTGTGCCACTCACATGAGTTGCATGTAAACATTTTCTGAGACCTGCCACTGCAGTGTCTGTGTGGGCAGTTTTAAACTATCATTTCAACCTGGCAAGTGCACCCACTTTCCAGGCCCAAACCTTCCCTTTTATTACATGTAAGTTACCCCTAACGTAGGCCTAAGGCAGCCTCCTGGGCAGGGTGCAGTGTATTTAAAAGGTACAACATGTACTGATGTATTTTATGTTACATGTCCTGATAGTGAATACTGCTAAATCCGGTGTTCACTATTGCAATGCATATCTCTCCCAAACGGTAACATGGGGATTGCCTTGAAATACCTTTTATGTGTAATTTCCCACTGGGAACAGATAGAGATATGGAGTTTGGGGACTTTGAACTAACAATTTTAAATACATCTTTTGGTGAAGTTGTTTTTTAAATTGTAAGTTTGAAAATGCCATTTTTATTTATTCTGATAACTATGCCAGAGTTCCCTGGGGTTCGGCTGGTGACCTGACCCCAGCTTTTTCTACAATGCGAGGTGTGAGGCAGGGGTGCGTTCTTGCGCCCACCCTATTCCTATTGTTTATTAATGCCTGTATCCCATACCTCTTAGATTGTAATGGTGATGCCCCGAATTTGGGTGGCCAGAAGTTCCCCTGTCTTTTGTTTGCAGACGACACCCTGCTATTCTCGCGAACTGCCATGGGCCTTTCCAGATTGCTATCACGATTTTTGGAGTTTTGCAAGGACCATGGGTTGGAAATTAACTCAGTAAAAACTAAAAATATGGTCTTTGGGGACAATAGGTGTAAAATGAAGAGACCGGTATACCTAGATGGCGCTCCCTTGGAAAGAGTGGGTACTTTCGACTATTTAGGTATTAAATTGGAAGACTCACACCTTTGGCATGCACACCACCAGAAATCTTTATTGTGCCTGAAGCAAAGGGCGGGTGGCATCGTAAGATTTGCTTCTAGATCTCCCAAATTTGCAATGTCCCCCGCCCTCGAAAAATACAAATCTCAAGCCCGGGGGGGGGGGGGGGGGGGCCTATACGGTGCCGAACTTTGGGGCCATTGCAACCTGGTGGATCTGGCAAGGGCGTAAATTAAATTTTTGAAATCATTGTTAAAAGTTCCCTCAAGCACTCCATCTCTGCCCATCCGTATGGATTTAAATCTTTTTTCTATCTCGCAGATTGCCGCTTTAAGGCCTTTATTATATTGGATCCAGCTTTGGATAACAGACGCCCTTTCTCCATTTCGCTGTGAGCTTCTCAAACTGGTGGGCAGCAACACTATTAGTAAAACGAAATGGTGTGCCTATGTCAAAGAGTCCTTAACCCATCTAGGTTTAGGGTCCTATTGGTTGGACCCACTTTCCATTCCTAAAAATGCTGTGCAGTTATTGAAGGATGCTTTCTGGCATAACGTTCAGATTGTGCAATTTACTAAGATTGCCCCGCTGTCTATGTCTGATAATTATTTATCAATTAAATGCCATTATGAATTTGAGCCTTACATGGATATAGCACTATCTCCATTTGCGCGAGCTCTTTTTGTTAGATTCAGAATAGGGTCCCTCCCTCTGTGTTATCTAACGTACAAATGGCATTGTCCCACTAATAGATCCAAGCTTTGTCCGATGGGCTGCCAATGTGAAGAGTCTATTTCACATGTTCTTTTTTACTGTTATGCATATCACAAACAAAGAGCTTTTTGGATCATCCCGCTCTGCAAATCTATAGGCGCCAGGTCTTTTCTCCATGTTGAGAGAATTTTAAAATCTGATCCATCTGCCCAGGTAGTTTTACCAGTGGCAACATTTCTCGAATCAATCTGGCGCCTTAGATTAGCAATTTTAAAGAATAAGACTGGGTAGCTAATTTTTAGATCTATGTATGTATATTTATTGACTTTTTGATGTCTGATTTTAGCATTTAATTTTTAGGATAAAGACATTGTCCTATTGTATTATTGAACACCTATGGGTATAGGGAATAGGGTCCTTGCTGTGTGGTACATTCCAAATTTAGGAGACATATATTTTGATCATTTTGTTTGGATTTTAACTCCCTAATATCTTTTTTAAATTTTTATTGTGCTTATATTTTTAGTGTTCTACTAATCTTAAAAAATAAAAAATTTATGATTGTACTGTACTTTTATGGTATGTTTTTACTTACCGAAATAAAGTAAAATAAAAAAAAGGCAATTTTCTTGCTTAACCATTCTGTGCCTCTGTCTGTCTTTGCAACACACTTCTGGGTCAGGATGACGGTTGGGCTGTTTGTGAATTCACTCTAGACAGTCACATAAAGGGAGCTGAGGTGTGCCTTGCATATCCTGGTGGGTCTTCCTGAGCTAGGGTGGTGGAAAGAGCTGACACTTGCACCTGAATAGGGCTGTGCCTGTCCTTACACAAGGCAGTCTCCAACTCCTGGGAGTGTGTCTGAGGCCAGGGCAGGAAAGGCAGGGTCTTGGGCACTACAAAGACTTCTCTTTGAAGTTTGCCTACTTCAAAGTCAGAAATGGGTAGAAGTACTGGACCTCTGACCCCACAAAGTTAGAATACTTCTGTACTGAGCATATTCTGCCAGCAAGAAGAGCTGGATGGTGTAGGCAGGACTGCCACTTTGCCTGTTGCTTTTCTGTGCTGGCCTGCTGCTTGCTGCTTCTGTCCTGGGAGTGAAAGAGCTTGACTTTTCTTTCTACATCCTGCTTCCAAACATTCTCAACTGAGTTTGCCTCCTTTTAAGAAGTCTCAAAGACTTCATCTGCTAGCACCTAGGCTCTCTTGCTGAGCATCCTGACTTCCCAAGTGGTGCCAAATCCGGTTCCTGTGCCCTTAGGAGTGAGTTCTGGTGCAACCAAAAAGAAACCCAGTACATCAGCTCAAGCTCGACTTCGGAATCTGTGTCGCTGTCCAACTCCACACCGCTGCCTGCACCAGAGCTGTGGTCCCCACTGAGTGCAGTGACCAAGACCAACACCACAAGCCCGATTGTGCCACAGAACCTGCGAAGTTCTGCCACAATGTGAGTCCCGAGTGCCATGTCACTGACACCTGTGACTTCCGACTCTGCACAGCACCTGTGGCCCTGTGGTGTGATTGTGACACCGCAAAGTCAACACCTATTGCCTAGACCTGCTGGATTCATCGTTCCTGCCTCGTCATCAATGCTGCATCACCTCCCCTGCAACCGTAAGGAAGCAACACTTCACCTCCCCTTCATCACAGTAGGGAACGAACGCCTCACTTCCCTGGTAGCAGTAAGAAACCGACGCTGCACTGACTACATTGACGCCTCTCCTCCCTGGCACTGTGGAACATCTATGTTTACTCCTTTTCCAAGGTAGTATACCTGAGGTCCGTGCGACTCCGTGGCGTTGGACTGTTGGGAATCACTCCGTCAAGATGTTGTGATAGCCCCAGTTTAATTTATTGTGTTTCTAAGCGCTATACTAAGATTTAGGGCCTGATAACGAGTTTGGCAGTCGGACCTCCAGACTGCCATGTTGGCGGTCCCAAAAAGACCGCCGCCGCCACACCAGCAGTCCTCAGACCACCGTAGTCTGATTCATACAGATCCATCAAGCAAAAGAATCAGGATGACAGTGGCATGGTGGCTTGGATTTAGGCAGTCCAACCTCCAGTTCCTTCAGCACCACAGCCAACCACCGGGCCTATTACAATCACACAGTCATCGTGGCAGTTCCCTCGTGGCATTCAGCCAATAGCGGTCGACCACTGCAGTCCACGTTCAGCAAAGTAACAGGCAAGTGTACATTCGATGAATTAAAAAACAACACAGCTGACACACATTGGCCAAGTGGACACATCTGCAAAGGACACAGTAAAACACACCCCTTCACAGACCACAATCCTTTGCATTTCCACTGCAGCACAGCAAGACAGACCAAACAAAATTTCGTCCATTTTTGTCATAAGGCATTCTTTTTTTCCCCCATCTCATGTTACACCTTTCACACACATCGTCTATTTTTTCCCCCATATTCACTTGTCTTGTTTAGTTAGTCACTGTCACCCCCTTTAATTTCCAGTCATGTCACAGGCCAAAAACGCCATGATTTTCAGAGGATTAGTTGAGAGTCATGGTGGATGAAATCATTAGGGTAGAGCCACAATTGCTTGGAGCCAAAGTCCAGCACACTCCTCTCATTAGGAAACTGGAAATGTGAGACAGGCTAATCAACAGAGTGAATGATCTAGGCCATCCTGCACACAAAGGAGGACATTAGAAAGAGGTGGTAGGACCTCAGGGCAAGGCCGTTGCCTGGTCTTCAGGCAGCAGCTGGAGGCCAAGAAGACTGGTGGTGGCCCTCACAGGTCCCCGTTAAAGACTCTTTACCTGGGAGGAGAAGGTCTTGGCCATCCTGCATCCTGAGGCCTGGACAGGAATACCTGGGGGAGTGGAGACTGGTAAGTCACAGTACAAATAATGTCACAAAGCTGCAATGTCATGCATGCTCACAGCTCAGCTGTTGCCACTGTCTTGTTCATGTACCTCAACAAAATTCCATACCCAGAGTATCTGAGTTGTAGCACTGTGAATCTGTACAATTGGATCAAACATCACAGCTACCTTGGCCCATTACATACCATATGTCCAGATGGTGCCTGGAAATCTCACAATCACAAAAACACATTCCATGATTCATGGTATGTCCACAAATGTAAACTTATGCTCAAACCTAAATGTAGCCTGCATACAGATATGTAATGCCAAACATTTGTCAAGTGTTGGGGAGTAGAGAGAGTGCCCTGACTACAATTCTGGGGACGCATTGTTCTAGTAACTCCAAACACCAGCCCAGTGGTCACTTATCCAAATACTCGTGTTTGTGAACTCTCAATTGAAGTGCACTCACCTGGGAGGAAACAATTTGTCAAGTGTGTGTAGTAGAGAGAGTGACCGGACTGCAGCTCACAGGAGTCACGGTTTCAGTAACTCCAAAAACTAACTCAGTGGTCACTTGTCCAACTATCCCTGTTTGGTAACTCTCAATTGAAGTACAAGTTACTTACCTTCAGTAACAATATATCTGGTAGAGACATATTCTAGTTGCAGATTCCTTACCTTTGAATTTCCCCAGGTGTCAAACTGGATCCGGAGATTTCTCTTCGAGCAGTACCTCTGAGTGCCATCAGGTGGCGTCTGTCGACTCAGCGGGCGCCGTGCTCGTGTTGATCATGTAGCAGTCATATATAGGTACCACCCCAGTGCGCTGACGTCAGTTTCTTTTCACGACTTTCCATGCCAGTAGCGCGGAACCATGAAGAACACTGAGAGTGGTGCGCCAAAACTAGGGCCCTTAAGGGGAAGATCCTGTCCCTAGAAATCAGTTCGTAGTGCGGGGAGGATGGGTGGGTCAGTAAGGACTCTACAATTAGAATATATCTCTACCAGATATATCGTTACCGAAGGTAAGTAACTTGTACATCTGATAGAGACTTCTAGTTCCATATTCCTTACCTTTGAATAGATACCCGAGCAAAACCATCCCCGGCTGTGGGCTGCGAACCAAGATCACAGCAAGAAGTCCTGCAGGACTGAACGGCCAAAGTAGCCGTCCCTTCGGACCTGACTGTCCAGGCAGTAGTGTTTGGTAAAAGTGTGCAGAGATCCCCATGTCGCTGCCTGACAGATGTCCAGGAGTGGAACGCCCCGTGCTAGCGCTGTGGTAGCAGCAGTAGCTCTGGTGGAGTGAGCACGCAAAACTTCAGGACGTTACTTCTTAGCCAGAGCATAGCACATTTTGATGCATAAGAGCACCCATCGTGAAATGGTCCTCTTCTGCACCGCCTTCCACTTCTTTGCACCCACATATCCCACAAACACTTGATCGTCCACCCGGAAGTCTTTGGTACGATCAAGGTAGAACGCCAACGCTCTTTTTGGGTCCAGACGGTGGAGTCTCTCCTCTTCATGAGAGGGATGTGGGGTGCATAAAAGGAAGGCAAAGTGATGGACTGTCCGACATGGATGGGTGTCACTACTTTAGGTAGGAAAGAAACCCTTGTGCGAAGCACCATTTTTTCAGGATGTATGGCCAGGAAAGGTGGCTTAGATGACAGAACATCGAGCTTGCTTACTCTGCGGGCAGAGGTAATGGCAACTAAAAAGGCAGCCTTGATGGTAGTTGTGAAGCGGCTCGAACAGGGCACACATAAGGTACGTTAATACCAGGTTTAGATCCCATTACAGGGAGTGCAGAATTATTAGGCAAATGAGTATTTTGACCACATCATCCTCTTTATGCATGTTGTCTTACTCCAAGCTGTATAGGCTCGAAAGCCTACTACCAATTAAGCATATTAGGTGATGTGCATCTCTGTAATGAGAAGGGGTGTGGTCTAATGACATCAACACCCTATATCAGGTGTGCATAATTATTAGACAACTTCCTTTCCTTTGGCAAAATGGATCAAAAGAAGGACTTGACAGGCTCAGAAAAGTCCAAAATAGTGAGATATCTTGCAGAGGGATGCAGCACTCTTAAAATTGCAAAGCTTCTGAAGCGTGATCATCGAACAATCAAGCGTTTCATTCAAAATAGTCAACAGGGTCGCAAGAAGCGTGTGGAAAAACCAAGGCGCAAAATAACTGCCCATGAACTGAGAAAAGTCAAGCGTGCAGCTGCCACGATGCCACTTGCCACCAGTTTGGCCATATTTCAGAGCTGCAACATCACTGGAGTGCCCAAAAGCACAAGGTGTGCAATACTCAGAGACATGGCCAAGGTAAGAAAGGCTGAAAGACGACCACCACTGAACAAGACACACAAGCTGAAACGTCAAGACTGGGCCAAGAAATATCTCAAGACTGATTTTTCTAAGGTTTTATGGACTGATGAAATGAGAGTGAGTCTTGATGGGCCAGATGGATGGGCCCGTGGCTGGATTGGTAAAGGGCAGAGAGCTCCAGTCCGACTCAGACGCCAGCAAGGTGGAGGTGGAGTACTGGTTTGGGCTGGTATCATCAAAGATGAGCTTGTGGGGCCTTTTCGGGTTGAGGATGGAGTCAAGCTCAACTCCTAGTCCTACTGCCAGTTCCTGGAAGACACCTTCTTCAAGCAGTGGTACAGGAAGAAGTCTGCATCCTTCAAGAAAAACATGATTTTCATGCAGGACAATGCTCCATCACACACGTCCAAGTACTCCACAGCGTGGCTGGCAAGAAAGGGTATAAAAGAAGGAAATCTAATGACATGGCCTCCTTGTTCACCTGATCTGAACCCCATTGAGAACCTGTGGTCCATCATCAAATGTGAGATTTACAAGGAGGGAAAACAGTACACCTCTCTGAACAGTGTCTGGGAGGCTGTGGTTGCTGCTGCACGCAATGTTGATGGTGAACAGATCAAAACACTGACAGAATCCATGGATGGCAGGCTTTTGAGTGTCCTTGCAAAGAAAGGTGGCTATATTGGTCACTGATTTGTTTTTGTTTTGTTTTTGAATGTCAGAAATGTATATTTGTGAATGTTGAGATGTTATATTGGTTTCACTGGTAATAATAAATAATTGAAATGGGTATATATTTTTTTTTGTTAAGTTGCCTAATAATTATGCACAGTAATAGTCACCTGCACACACAGATATCCCCCTAACATAGCTAAAACTAAAAACAAACTAAAAACTACTTCCAAAAATATTCAGCTTTGATATTAATGAGTTTTTTGGGTTCATTGAGAACATGGTTGTTGTTCAATAATAAAATTAATCCTCAAAAATACAACTTGACTAATAATTCTGCACTCCCTGTATTTATTTATTTATTTTATTTTAAGAGTTTTCTATAGCGCTAGCAAGACCGAGAGGGTAACAGAGCGCTTTACAACAGAATAGAAAATAAACATAAGAAACACACATGAGTCAAGAGTCACATTGTAGAATGAGGATACATAGGGGTTCTCTTGAATAGAAGGGTGGTGATTCGAGGAAGGAGGGGTGGTGAGTGAGAGACCCTTATTGATGTGAGGGTTGGTTTAGGAGGAATTCTTTCAGTAGCTTCTTGAAGGTCATATGGGAAGGGTTAGATCTGATGTGAATGGGTAAGGAGTTCCATATTCTCGGAGCGTTGTTTTAGAAGGAGCATGACCGAGTTTTTTGCTTGTTAGGTTTCGGTAGGAAGAGGAGGAGAGAGTTTGTGCTTCTCAGAGATCTGGTTTGACCAGCTTTCACTAGCTTGTTAGCGAGGTATTCAGGTTTCCCAGTGTGAAGGGCTTTGTGTGTTAGGCAGGCAGTGCGGAACAGGCAACGGGCCTCAATCGATTGGGGCATGATGAATGGGATAGGAGGAAAGAGATGTGCAAAGCCTTTAAGAAACCTCCCAACAATAGGAGATTTAAATAAGGAAGGCTGATCTGGTAACCTCAAGAAAGCAGAGATAGCAGAAAGATATGCCTTAGGAGTGCCCAGGCTGGAACCCTGTTGGGCAAGGGAAAGAATAAAGAGGAGGACTTGAGAAAGAGGAGCAGATAGAGGATCGACAGATTTGTCGATGCACCATGCCACAAATTTCTTCCAACGACAGGCATATACGGTTTTGGTTGAGGGATGCCTGGCTGCCAAGATAACATTACAGACTTCAGGTGGCAGGTCAAAAGATGTCAACTGTTGCCGCTCAATCTCCACGCAAGGAGGTGGAGGGTGCACAGGTTCGGATGGTGGACCTTCCCCTGCTGCTGCGACAGAAGATCGTCCGGAAGAGGTAGTCTGATCAGAGAAGCTATAGTCATGCTCAACAGCACGGGATACCAGACTCTTCCTGTCCAGTCTGGAGCCACCAATATAACTTGGGCCCGGTCTTGCCTGATCTTCTTCAGAACTCTGGGCAGAAGTGGTGTGGGAGGAAAGGCGTACAGGAGGCCTGAATTCCACACACAACAAAAGGCGTCGCCAAGTGAGTGCCGCCTTGGAAACTCCAACGCGCAAAACAGCTGACATTGCGCGTTCTCTATAGAGGCAAACAAGTCAAACCAAGGTACTACCCACTGAAGGAAAAGACCTTGCACCACCTCTGGATGAAGACACCATTAGTGATCGACCACACATCGTCAGCTGAGTTCGTCTGCTCTGGCATTCAAAGAGCCCCTAAGGTGTTGATCCACGAGGGAAATGCCTGATGTTCCAGCCAATCCAGAGGCTAAGAGCCTCCTTACAAAGGGTCCACGACCCCAGTCTGCCTTGTTTGTTGCAGTACCCCATGGTGGTGGTTTTGTCTGTGAACACTTGCACTGCTTTCCCCTTGAGAGAGGGAAGGAATGCTTTTAATGCTAGTGGAATCGCTCGGAGCTCCAGATTATTGAAATGGAGCCCGGTTATCGCCAGAGACCAGAGGACTCTGATCTCCACCTCTTCCATGTGGCTGCCCCATCCCAGGAGTGACGCATCTGTCACGACTGTAAGATCTGGTTGGGGAAAGAAGAGGGATCTGCCCCAATCCTGATTCTTTAACCACCACTGCAGGTCTCTCACAGTTCCTTCCGAGATCTGGACCTTGTTGGAGAGATTCAGTTGATGCTGCGCCCACTGGAACTTTAGGTCCCACTGCAGAGCCCGCATATGCCATCTGGCCTTTTGAACTAGCAGGATGCAGGAGGCCATGAGGCCAGAAGCCTCTTAGTCATTCGCACCGAAATCCAGGATAGAGAATGAAACATCGGTATCATAGCCTGAATATCCTAGACTCGCTTTTCGGGAGGATATGCCTGAAACTGCACTGTATCCAGAACAGCTCCAATGAAAGGGAGAGTCTGAGAAGGAGTCAGGTATGACTTCGGCATGTTGATAGTGAACCCCAGCGAATACAAAAGTTTTGCCGTAGTCTGGAGGTGGGAGACGACTGTCTGGGGCGAGTTCGCCTTCAAAAGCCCATCGTCGAGGTAGAGGGAGACTGGGACCCCTATCCTGCGCCGATGAGCTGCCACCACTACCATCACTTTCGTGAACACCAGAGGGGCACTGGTAAGGCCAAAAGGGAGCATGGTAAACTGAAAGTGCTCATGACCTACCACGAATCGCAGGTAACATCTGTGGACCAGCAAGACGAGAATGTGGAAGTATGTGTCATGCAAGTCCAACGCCACCATCCAGTCTCCGGGATCCAGGGCAGATAGGACCTGAGCCAATGTCAACATTTTGAACTTCTCCTTTTTGAGGAAGATATTGAGGGACCCAAGATCTAATATAGGACGAAGACCTTTGCCTTTTTTAGCACCAGATAGTAGCGGGAATAGCAACCAGAACGTACTTCTGGCAACGGAACCCTCTCTATAGCTTCTTTGACCAAAAGGGCTTGGACTTCCTCGCGGAGAAGCGCCATATGATCCTCCGATATTCGATTGTATGAAGGTGGCATGGCTGGAGGAGGTGTCTTGAAGGGGGGGGAGTAGACCCTTCAGACAATCTGGAGGACCCACCTGTCCGAGGTAATGGATTGCCATTGGGGAAGGTGATGGAAGAATCTTGCCGCCAACTGGTTCCTGGTGTACACGTGGACTAGGAAGGTTTGGAGGCTGAAGAGAGTGCTGGGGTGGACTGGGCGACCCGCTGGCTCCCTGATCCCCAGGGCGTGGGATCCTGCATCCAACATGGGCTATACAGCATGCGTGGGTCGATGGCCGGGGGGGGACGCGGTTGGGTGCCCCTTCCATAGCCACAAAAGGGGCGAAAGGCAGACTGCTGGGGTCTAGGAGCGGGCGCGAGGCCAAGGGATTGGGCCGTGGCTTGGGAATCATTAAAGCACTTGAGCGCCGAGTCCGCCTTGTCTCCGAATAGAAGTGTGCCATCAAAGGGCATGTCCATCAAGGATTGCTGGACATCCCCTGAGAAGCCAGATGTTCTCAGCCAGGCGTGGCATCTCAATGCCACCGTTGATGCAACCGATCTTCCCAGAGAGTCAGTCGTATCCAGTCCACAATGAATCATGAACTTCGCTTCATCCCTCCCATCTGTTACGGCTTGGGAAAGGATAGTCCAGGCCTCCTCTGGAACTCTAAGAAGCACTTGCGTGACTGTATCCCAGAGAGTATGGACTAGTGGCCCAAAAGGCATGCAGTGTTCACGGACCGCAGTGCTATACTGTTGGAAGAAAACAACTTCTTCCCCAAGTTGTCCAGTCTTTTTGATTCCCTATCCGGGTGTGGGGCAGGGAATGCGCCAGATGAAGAGGAAGCCTGGATGACAAGGCTCTCAGGCGTGGGGTGTTGGGTGAGGAATTTTGGGTCTGTCGGTGCAGGCTGATAGCAGCGGGCAATCGTCCTATTCACAGGAGCCCCTGTGCTGGGTCTAGACCAAGTACCCAAAAGGATGTCTGTCAGTG
Source organism: Pleurodeles waltl (assembly GCF_031143425.1). Classification (NCBI taxonomy): domain Eukaryota; kingdom Metazoa; phylum Chordata; class Amphibia; order Caudata; family Salamandridae; genus Pleurodeles; species Pleurodeles waltl. The sequence goes on from NC_090447.1 coordinate 443,382,636, forward strand.
CCTCATTAAAGGGAAGAAGGGGTTCGGAAGAGGAAGACCCCAAGTGAAGCACGTTGGTTAGGATATTAGGCCTAACCTCCACAGAAGGTAGCTCGAGGTCCAAGACCTCAGACACCCTTCTCACCACCATGGCATATGAGGCACCCTCATCCGTAGCCACGTAGGAGGAGAGAGCATACCAGTATCAGGGGAGGTTTCTAGACTACTGGTATCACCCAAATCCTGCGCTCAGTCTATTGGGGGTCAAGCTGGTATTCTAAAGGGTCCAGCGTCCCCTCCAAACTCTCCCTGTATCCATACCCATAGGTATAAGGGTCTGGATCAACCCTGGGCCCAGGAGAGCCCATAGAGAATGGAATCGGTGTTTAGCGACGTTGTTCCAGCTCCAGGTCGTCGGGTATGAGGAAGGGATCGACGTTGATTGTGGGCCCAACCGACGTAGGGAGCGTTGGGGCCTGACCCGATGCCGGGGAAGGTCGCTGTGGCACGACCGGCATTGGGACAGATCTGTGATGGATCCGGAGGAGCCCTCTGGAGCCGTGGCCGAAGCCAATGACTTCGAACCTGAGGGGGCCCCCACCAACTCACCTGTGCCCGAGGGTGCTGAAGGTGGATCGGTCTGGCCAAAAATGAGGCACATTGCCTCATAACATTTTTGAGCTGGGCAGGGGTGGCTCCAGCTCCCTGGAAGTCAGGGAAGCGTGAAGCTGACCCAGATGAAGGCTCCGAGGACAGAGGCCTAGATCGTTGACGCTCTTCCCATGCCACAATGTCCGAGCAAAGGGGTGAAGTCGAAGAACGCTTGTCCTTCTTCGACTTCTTCTTTTTGTGACCCGAATGTCCAGATGACTTTGAGGACGAAGAGGGGTGGTCGACAGTGAGCGCAGCAGAGTTGAGTGTTGGGCCGCCATGAGCTTTAGGGACTGCTTCCTCAAAGCTTTCGGGTTCTTGGCACAACACTCGGAGCACGACTTCGGGTCGTGATTGCGCTCCAGGCACACTAGATTGGTCGGTGACATTGTTTGGTGACAGGAGTCGCAGGGCTTGAATATGGTCTTGCTGGACATCCCTCAACACAGCCACAAACTCGTCAAAAGAATTCTACAAAAGTGTCGACGTAGTCAAAATATGACTGAGGTAATTCTCTCCGGATCTGCGCATAGACTGGCGCATGAAAAAAGAAAGAACTGACGTCAGGGCACCGGGATGGTGCCTATATATGACTGCAACGTCATTACGGCAAACACAGCGCCAACAATGCGCGCAGAGTCCACCGACGCCGCCTGACGGCGTGCAGAGGTACTCCTGGAAGAAAACTCTCTGGATCCAGTCTGACGTCTGGGGAAATTCAAAGGTAAGGAATCTGCAACTAGAAGTCTCTATCAGATGAGTACTTACCTGGGACGATACCATTAGTATAGTGAATGTAGTGTAGAGAGTGCACTATAGGCCCTGTTCCAGTAACTCCAAACATCAGCACAGTGGTCACTAGTCCAAATGCCCTTGTTTGTGAACTCTCAATTAAAGTGTACTCACCTCGGAGGATACAATTTGTCAAGTGTGTTTAGTAGAGGGAGTGACCGGACTGCAACTCCCAGGAGTCACGGTTTCAATAACTCCAAACACCAGCACAGTGGTCACTTGTCCAACCATCTCTGTTTGGTAACTCTCAATTGAAGTGGACTCACCTGGGAGGGTACCATTTGTATAGTGTGTGCAGTGTAGAGAGTGATATGACTGCAAAGCACAATAGGCCCTGTTCCAGTAACTCCAAACATCAGCCAAGTATTCACTAGTCCAAAAACCCTTTTTTGTGAACTCTCAAAGTGTACTCACCTAGGAGGATAACATTTGTCAAGTGTGTGTATTAGGGGGAGTGACCAGATGCAACTCCCAGGAGTCACTGTTTCAGTAACTCCAAACTCCAGCCAGTGGTTACTTGTACAAATACCCCGGTTTGTGAACTCTCAATTGAGGTTTACTCACCTGGGAGGATACCATTTGTCAAGTGTGTGTAGCAGAGGGAGTGTTGCTTCCAGGAGGCACTGTTCCAGTAACTCCAAGCACAAGCCCAGTGGTCACTTACCCAAACATCATTGTTTGTGAATTCTCAATTGACATGTACTCTCCTACGGGGATACCATTTGTTAAGTGTGTGTACTAGAAGGAGTGACCTGACTGCAGCTCCCACAAGGCACTGTTTAAGTAACTCCTAACACCAGCCCAGTATTCACTTTCCCAAATATTACAGTTTGAGAACTCTCAATTGAAGTGTACTCACCAGGGGGATACCATTCATATAGTATGTGTAGTGTGGAGAATGATCTGAGAGCAAAGCACAAAAGGTCCTGTTCCAGTAACTCCAAATACCAGCCCTGTGATCACTTGTCCAAATACCCTTGTTTGTGAAATCTCAATTGAAGTTTACTCACCTGGGAGTGATCAAGCTACAGATCATGCTCGAATCAGAGACGTGTCTATCTACCTAGCTCCATCTTGATTTGCTAACCCAAGATTAAACTATTGAGGACAGGAATGACACCTTACCCAGTGTGTACAACAAGTATTTCTAAGGTCTCAAGATGCATCACCAGATTGGTATTGTCAGCAGACACACAGCACTGTGCACATGATGACTCCAATTACATATACAACAAAGTCCTGGGTTTGCCCACATCCCACTCAACTAGGCCACCTGGTCAAAGCCATATCATGCCTTTTCACTGCCTTGGCTGCACTAGTGGTAAAATTTCATTTTCAGGCCGTCTTCCAAAGTGCAACTGATCTGCACATCTCATCAGCTGTTTTAGTTAAATTGGGTTGGCATGCTTCACTCGCGTCATGTCAAATCACCCAATACCATGGTTACTTGGCACAATTGGATTACCTACCACTTAACTCTGTCCAAGGTTTCTTACTGTAACACAAAACCTTTGGAGGTAGATGTCACAATTTAACGAGTAACAAAGTATGCTTTTCATCAACAAGTGGATCTTCCGCTGGGCACATGGAGGCCACAGAGCAGACTAACATTAGACCCATGGATGAAGCCCTCAGTGACAATATCACTCCTGGGCTTGGACGTAGAGGACAGTTCTGGCCCATATGGGGAACCTGGTCAGACAGCAACAATGAGTCTCACTGTGCCCACAACATCACCTCCAAGCCCTGTCCCTTCAAAATCACAGGAAACCATTTGCTCCCAACCTGTGTATCTAGTACAGTTTCCACCATCTTTTGTTCCCAGTCCTGGATCCTGAGTTGCAGTGCAACACTTTGAACAATGATGGTCCAGGAACAAGTTGGAGAGGGCGCCCTGGGGTAAGGGCACAGGCCTGTGGGGGTAGGGTGTTTTAGAGGGATGCTCTGGGCCAGGGCGTGAGGGCACTGGGACTGCTCTTGGCCAGGACATCATCAGCCACGTCTTGGGGGCCTCTCAGGAGCCCCAAGGAGTCATGGGCCAGGTGTTGATCGAACTCCGGGAAATCAAGCAGCTACAGAGGGACATGCATAGTGACATGCATGAACAGATGGAGGCCCACAATTCCAATATGGCCTCCCTAACAGGAGTGTTGAGGGACATACACGCAACCCTGAACAGGGCTTTTCAAAACCAATCTTCCTCTTCCTTTGGCTCATCAACAGCAGGCACAACAACATAAATAGCAGCCAAAGGAAGGGAGGCCCTGCAAGAGGAACAACCAGCCACATACACCCCTGCCTCTGTAGCAGCTGATCCCCCCATAAGCGGGGATGTCCAGCAAACATTCCAGGAGGAACACCTACCACTGCCAGCAATAAAACTGTTCCTTAGGGTCCTCCTTTGTGTGTTACACATTCACTTTGTGGACTGATCCTGAATCACCTTCCATCTTCAAAGGGAGGAGTACGCTGGACTTCCAATGTTGTGGCAAACCTCTAATGATTTCATTCACCGTGACTGACCCCCTCACACATCTTCCTTTTCGGTTGATTCATGTCACGTATATTTTCTGTTAGCCGTAGCTTCACAATAAAATCACCCATCACTGACTTATTGTCTGCTGATTTTGCTTTCCTATTTAGCCATGTAGATATGTCAGATCATGTGAACCATACAATGATGATCCAAGGTACTTGTTCAAGTTGGGATATGTTGCATGTACACCGTTTCCAGCTCAGAATTACAACCATCCCACACAAACACATACGTACAAGTGTCTGGTCAAACTAAAACAAATTATTACAGTGCTTACCACATAGGCTGTTAATTTGTCTGAACTATTGGAAATCATAAATGATTGACTCATACTGAGTAAATTAACATATTTATAGGTACAGACCTCCAGATTACAGAATGAAGGAATTGATTTTTCAGACATTGTCCTGTAGAACAGTCAAACATTGAAGTGGTTCATTTCACCAGCTTGAGTCTTATCATATAACACACCAAAGTAATCCAACATCAAATAATCCAAGATTCAGGTATATACAGGTCATACAAATAGAGTGTTTAGCCAATGTGAATGGAAACTGACTTGGCTGTGAGCTAGGACTACATATTTTATGACCACATGATGAGACACATGATGCATCAGGCCCACTACAGGACACAAAACAAGTCTGTAGTGAACCCTAGTTTGTTTTAATGGGACAACAGGAGTTAGCTTAGCCTTTGGCTTGCAGACTCGTGTCCCCGTCACCTAGTGACTTTTAACCTACTTAGCTTTCTCTGTCTTAGACCATTTATTTAATTAATTCTTCTAAGGTGGCTGCCTTGTTGTATAGTTAGGCCATTTTGTTTAGATTTATGTTATCAGTGTCACTGCGCTAAGGCGTCAACTCCTGCGACAAAGACAAGCAAACTGTAGGTGCTCACATTAGAAATTACCGTCCCAATCATGCTGTGTTATCTATTGTTTTGGAACAACCTACATCAGGGGTCCAAGTAGATCTGTATAAATACATCACACTCTAGACAGATAATCAGAGGGATTCCGACCAGATACCATCGCTGCTATCGATGCTGCACAGCACCTTGACGCTGACTTGGACTTCGTGTTCTTCTGAAGTCTGAGCACAAGACCTCATTCCAAGGTAACAAGGGTTGGGGGCTCCTTCCAGGGACATGGCAATGGCAGATTAGGTTTAACATACCCAGCTCTTGTCTAGGTAGAAGGTCAGGCATATTATGGTAGGGTATTAGGACATATTACACACTCAATGTCTTTTTATGCTTTTGCAAGATGGTGGGGGTCTTTATAATCATGACCCTTGTCTTTACAATTCTATTTCTTGCACTGTTCATTATCCTAATTATTGCAGCCCATGCAATTTACCACAGTTTGCAGATTGTAATAAATAAAACATATTGAAACATTACTGCATCTTCGTTATTGCCTGTGTTTGAATGAGACATGATATAACTGTGAGAAAGGGGTGATCTCCTTTTAACCACAAAATTCCCTAAGGTGTCATACTTCTGAGTCCATGCGTAAAGGCTGCCACAAATCACCTTTAACTGTTTGGGTTTTTGGTGAGGTACTGCTAGTGAGCCGGAAGGGTTGTGACTACAGTTGCGACTTGTTGTAGGATAGGCATAGTCACCTACAAACATAAGTACGGTCATCCTCGAACCAGCAGTCTTTCCCAGAGAAAGACTCCAAACTACGACACGTCCAATGGGCACTTCTGAACTTACATCCTCTGTGCAAGCTGTATGGGCATAGGTCTCATACACCCAAACTATGTGGCCTACATTACCTGGAACAATCCATGTCCCCTTTGCATGTCAGAACAGCATCACATCCCTGCCAGTGTCACTCCTCGGAAATGCCCACATGAGGGTGTTATGGTGAAGGTACCTAAACAAAGAACAAAACAAGGAGTATAGGCTTGAAACTATACATATGACACAAGTCACAAAGCAAGCATCTGGAAAACAAACTACATTGCAATAATTCTGACAAAAACAAAGCAACATCATCAAGGTAAGGAATGTTCAAAAGCTATCTTATCAATATTTTTGCATAGTATCAGCTCCCTAACTGTATCAAAAACACTAAACTCAACATATTCTCAGAACCACGGTTCATTGTACAGTCACAGTCATGACATCACATGACAAACTAACACTCATGAGAAGTAGCTGTGCATGAGATCTTATCGCAAGTCAGCTCTTTCCTCTTCACCACTGTCATCTTCATTTGACATTTCATTATTCTCACCCAGTGGCACTGCAGGATGTACAGGACATTCTTCCGCAGGGCAATGTTTTGGAGCATGGAGCATGCCAGAGTGATCTGAAACACTTTCCCTGGTGAGTAAAGGGAGGCTCTACCAGTCTTATCCAGACAGCGGAATCTGGCCTTCAGGAGGCCAAAGGTCCGCTCCACTGCCCGCCATGCCCTTCCATGGGCCTCATTGAAGCAGACGTCCGCTGACATAGTTGATTTCCTCAGTGGCGTCAATAATGAAGGACGGTTTGGATATGCTGAGTCTCCTGTTAAGGAATGGGACATAAGTGCAACAAGAGTCACTCACTCCAAGATTGTAGCACCTGACGTTCAGTCGTGACTTACCAACAAGCTAGACCCTCTCTGGTTGCAGTTGTGACATCAGCTGTGGTATGGTGCTGTTCTGCATTACAAAGGAATCATGGGCTGATCCAGGAAAACGGGCACAACATTTCAGCTGTAGAGATCCGCCAAACAGACAACTTCCACATTCATGGAATGGAAGTTCTTTCTGTTGCAATGGCTCATTCAGTGGCCTGTGGTGGCACCAAGCTAACATGTGAGCCATCAATGGCCCCCAGCACATGTGGGATGATGGCAAAACGTTAGAAGTCTGCCTTCACTTTGGATAAATCCTCACGTCAAGGGAACCTGACATAGCTGTCAATATGTTTCAACAATGCTGATAGGAAATCTTTCAACACCAGAATGAACATAGGTTGGGACATACCACCAGATAGGGGCACTGTATGTTGGAAGGATCTTGTTGCCAGGAAGTGCAATACTGACATGACTTGTACAATGGGTGGTCTGCAGTATGGATTACTGTTAGCTGGCATCAGATCTGGCTCCAACTCATGGCATTAATTATTGTTTGCCTATTCAGACAGTACAGCTAGATGACGTGACATTCCTCCATGGTTTGAAGGTGTGGCAATGGACGGTGGATAGGAGGTTGTCGCATCCTCCCACTCCCAGGGTACCTATGTGTGAAAAGACATGATTTTGAACATTAGGCACTGTGTCCACAGCAGCATACATAATGGATGCCAACAAAATCATGTGACAAAGCATTTCTGACTGGATATACATGACACCCAGTACACATCAAAGCTGGCAACTACACAAGGGTCCAATGTGACCCCCATGGTAGTGAATACGTGTCCAAAACATGGATTTGGGTGACACCAAACTATTTGCTACAGAATTGCCACTCAAATTGTGACTGTATTTTCCGACCGCCAAAAATACCATCAGCGGTGGTGGCCTGTCCATCACCATCATATGCCATCTGTGCACTACAACACACTACACTGGTGTTTGTGAAGTCAGACCTACACAAAAAGACACACTGAGGATGTTTGTGGTTATATTAAACGTATATGGTTTTTGTGATGCATATAACAGGGCCTTATACAATCTTTCAACCTACCAAAATGGCAGATGCCTGTCCTACTCCATTGGACATCAAGAACCGCCCTTGGCCGCTGGCAGAAGTTGTCAGCATGGTAGGCCGTTTCAACCACAGCAGACACAGCCCTGGGCTAACGTTGTTGCCTGTGATGGTTGCGGCCCAATGGCTGTGTCAGTCGGCGGTGATGACTGCGTGCATGGTGTATGTGTACACTGCATTGTGCAAATCAGTAACTTGGCTTGACACTGCTACCAGCAACACTTTCACCGCTTTAGCTGCTGTGTGCTACCTCTGGGAGCAAGCATGCCACAATCAACAGGTTAAAGGGCCCCTGCCTTCACTCCAGTGGAGCTGGAGAGGCTTGTGAGCGAGATCCTTGCCTTGTATTGTCAGCTCTATAGCTCACCAGAGGAGCAGGTAAGTACCTCATAGACGCAATTGACTCTGTTCAACACCATTCTTTCTCTATTCACAGGGTCTAATGTGCCCCTGTGTGTCAGTTAGACTCCTTGTGTGCCTGTTGTTGCAGTATGTGTGGCACATAGTGCACGTATTGGAGAACAGTACTATATGTTGTGTTCATTCACATTGTGCGGTGAGATGTTTTTTGGAGCCATAGATCCTCCTTGTGTTGGATGCATATAGCTAGGCAAGGAGACTTTACTGCCATCCAATTACATTTATTTGTTAATGATGGTTGTAAATGTTAGGCAACATGTAGGAGCATGACAACATGTGCTGTGTATGCATCTTGTCTGAGTCATTTGAGAATATTGTAAGCAATGTGTATTGTGCCACAGATCTTTCACCCTTCAGCTAGCCTTGCCAAATTGTTGCCTGGAAGGCATATCATGACTCACTGTGCCCTTCAGGTTGCCACACAAGCTAAGAGCCTCATTGCTGACGGCCACATGATGTACTGTCATGCATGGAAGTGATGGAAATGTGAATGTCATGTAGGTTCTTTATTCTTAGGCTGCAGAGCTCAGGGCCTGTCAAATGTTTCTCCCAATTTGGGAAATAGTCCAGACTGTGGGAGAGTCACTGTGGCTATGCCACTGTGGCACTGTGCCCACGGCCAGCAGACTTGGAGATCCTGTTAGGTGGCCAATATGAGGCCCTAGTAGCAAAACTTCCCCTGAAACCCACCGTCCATTGACTAGATTAGGAACAGGTACTGAGGCAAATCCCTGAACTAGTCCATATGTGCATTTTGTATCATTGTCAATGTGTGTCTTTGACTTATGACAGCTTCATTACTCCAACAGCTCTTTTGTCACCATCACAGAAGTCATATTTGTCCTGTGCAGGCTTATTGCACATGACAGACCCTTAGTGCAAACAGTGTGTAAATTTCTGGTAGGACATGACGTGTCTCAGTAGCTTGGTTACATAGCAGAAACCGTGTAGGAGGCTGGCCTGGTTTGTAGTGGGTACCTAAGATACACCTTATATCAGGTCCAGTTATACCTTATTAGTGAAATATAGGTAGTGTTCAAGCAGCTTAGGCTGTCTAGAGGTAACTGTAGCAGAGCAGCTTAGACTGAACTAGGACACATGCAAAGCTCCTGCAATACCACTATTTTTACACAGTACTTTTACACAATAAAAGACAATACTCAGTGTTACCAAAAATAAAGGTACTTTATTTTAGTGACACAAGGCCAAAAATATCTTAGGGGCAATACTCCTTCAGGAGGTACGTATTATACACAATATATATATTAGTAACCAAAAGTAGGTAAGTAAACAGTCATAGAATAGTGCAAACAGTAGAAAATACAATAGGTTGCAATGGGCCTAGGGGCAACACAAACCATGCACTAAAATAGTGGACTGTGAATAACAAATTCCCCCCTAGGCAAGTGTAGTGTGTAGAGGGAGTGTGGTGTAGTGTGGGAGTGTAGAAAACACCAAAGGTAAGTAAAGTACCCCACCCCAGAGCCCAGGAAAGCAGGAGTAAAGTACAGCAAGTTTCCTCAGGACACACTTCAAGTTGTGATAAGAGATTTTGCAAGAACCAAGCATGACTGCAAGCAACAAACAATGGATTCCTGGACCTGAAGACCTGTGGAGAGAGGAGACCAAGTCCAGAAGTCGAAAAAGAGTCCAGGAAGGACAGGAGCCCCTGCCAACCTAGAAGAAGGTGCAAAAGTGGATTCTCCGGTCAGAAGAAAAGTACAGAAGAGCACCAAAGAAAATGGCTGCGGGATCCTGCTTGGTGCAGGTGATGTCTCACGTCGAGTTGTTGAATGCAGGCTGTTTGCGTCACTGGATTTCGCCAACAAGCCTTGTTTCAAGCAAGTATGCAGTTTGCGTCAAAAGGGGGCTGCCTGGACCCATGAGGCACCTGGGGGTCTCAACTCGGAGGCAGAGGGGGATATCAGCACTTCAGAGAGCCCCCAGAAGACCAGGCAGCACCCAGGGAGTCACTGAACACAGGGACAAAGAAGATGCAAAGTGCGGTCGTTGCAGCACATCAGAGGAAGGTCCCATGCTGCCGGAAAACAACTCAGAGAGCTGTGTGTCGCAGGATGGAGTGCTGGGGACCTGGGCTATGCTGTTCTTGAAGGATTCTTGGAAGAAGTGCACAGAAGCCCAAGGAGCTGCAGAAGACGCAGTGTACATGGGAACTGTCGCAACACAGGGAGGCAAGCTCTTACGTCCACCAAATTTGGACAGTCTGGATCACTTCGGTCCACCACCTGTGTTCCAGGGAGCATGCTCGTCATCAGGAGAGGAGTCCCAGAGTAATGGTTGTCGTCGCAGAAGGGTGTCTGCAGATGCAGAGAAGTGACTCCATCACTCCACAGGAGATTCCTTTGGTTCTTCTGGTGCAGGATGAAGACAAGCAGTCCTCAAAGCGTGCACACCTTGAAAACTGTTGCAAAAGCTGGCTGGAGCTGAAGTTGCAGGTCACAGGAGTCGTCCTGGATAATTTGTTGCAGTTACAGAGGTTCCTGGAGCAGTCTGTGGTTGATCTGTCAGTCAGAAGCTGAAGCAGAGGATGCAAAGGAGTCCTGGAGTAATCTTGCAAACCGAATCTGAGGAAACACCAAGAGGAGAGGCTCTAAGGGAGAGGGTGTAACACCCTCCTCCTAAAGGAAATGCATTGTTCTGCCTTACTGAGATTGAGCTGCTCAGTCCCCAGGAGGGCAGAAACCTGTCTGTGAGGTGGCAGCAGCTGGGGCTGCAGTGGAAATCTCAGAGAGCTGGTTTGGCAGTTCTGGGGGTCCATGGAGGAGCCCCCAGGGTGCATGGGATTGGTGACCCAATACCAGATTTGGAATGGAGGGACAATTCCATGATCTTAGACACCTCACATGGCCATATTCGGAGATACCATTGTGAAGCTACATATATGTATTGACATATATGTAGTGCACATGTGTAATGGCACTCAAGAAGACTGGGGAATTGGCCCTGGACAACGTGGAGGCACCTTTGCTAGTACAAGGGTGCCCTCACACACAATAACTTTGTACCTAGCCTTCAGTAAATGAAGGTTAGACATATAGGTGACTTATAGATTACTTAAGTGCAGTGAAATTGGCTGTGAAATAGTGCGTGTACCATTTCACTCAGGCTGCAGTGGCAGTCCTGAAGAAAGGTTTGTCTGAGCTCCTTATGGGTGGCAAAAGAAATGCTGCAGCCCATAAAGATCTCTTGGAACCCCAATACCCTGAGTACCTAGGTACCATATTCTAGGGACTTATAAGGGGGGGTCCAGTGTATCAATCAGAATTGGAATATGGAGTCACTAAACTATAGTGCCAAATTTGGTAAGTAGAGAGAGCATACGCACTGGAGTTCTGGTTAGCAGAACTTCAGTGACACAGTTAAGCATACTCACAACAAACACATAGGCCACAAACTATGAGCACTGGGGTCCTGGCTAGCAGGATCCCAGTGAGACAGGCAAAACACACTGACAAACAGGGTTTTAACTATGAGCACTGGGGTCCTGGCTAGCAGGATCACAGTAAGACAGTAAAAACACACTGACAAACACTCACAAACAGGCCAACAATGGGGGTAACCATGCCAGAAAGAGGCTACTTTCTCACAAACTGTACAATACATACCTTTGTATGTTGGAAGCCATCTATGTAGGTTAGAAGAATGAGTTACTTACCTTCGGTAACGCCTTTTCTGGTGGATACACTAGCTACCTGTGGATTCCTCACTCATTGAATTTTCCCCCTGCGCCAGCTTTCAACAGAAATTTTCTTCCTAGCTTCTGCATGTCGACGAGGACGTCACAATTGCCCACGCGACGCCGTCTGACGTCATACAGGCAATAAGAGGTCCTCGCCGGCGTGCCGACGTCAGTTCCCTTTTTTACGTGCCTTCTAACGACGGTTATTGTTTGAGGGAGCTACTGTTTCTACTCTGCGTAGTTACAGTTACTGTTACTGTTTCTTTCTTAGAAAAGAAAGCATGTCTCAACGAAAGTCGGGTTTTAAGCCCTGCAGGGAGTGCGGAGGCAAAATGTCGGTGACAGACCCACATGTAGACTGCTTGTGGTGCCTCAGCTCCGACCACGACGTGGAGAAATGTGACTCCTGTCAACGGATGAACCCGAAGGCGTTGAAGGAGCGTGAGGCGAAACTCTTTTTGGCGAAATCCAAGAAGAGGGAGAAGCGGCATCAGCGCAAGTCATTTTCTCCTAAGTCCCATTGGCATCATCGTGACTCCCGGCGTCGTCGCGAATCTCGGCGCCGGTCGAGTAGGGAGTGGTCGTGCTCGAGGTCGCCTTCTGTTCGACGCCGAAAGACATGGGAGGTTAGTCCCACCATCACTCCGCAGCCGCAGACGCCTCCTGCATCACCGGCTTTGCCGACTTCGCCTTTGAATCCACCATCTGTTTTTGAGGTTCCTCAATGTCAGGAGTTCTCACCGGCTTCTCAGACGCCGGGGCTGGCGCCGATGTCACCTCGAGCCCAGGCTCCGCAGTATCCGGCTTTCCCGGCCGCAGGTGCTGACAGTTCCGCATTTTTAAATGCGATGTTTGCCATTTTTCAACAAATGGCTCCAGGTGGTGGACCGGCAGGTCCTTCAGGGCCATTGGCTTTCAATATGGGTGCTCCGGCTCCTTTACGACAGGCACCTTTCATGCCCTTCCTTCCAATGGGAGGTGCTGGCTCGGCGCCGGTTCTTTTGGCGTCGACTTCACAGCCTGTGACGCTGAGTAGATCTCCTGTTCATCCTTTGCCTCATACGGCACCGAAGAAGTCCACGGCGCCGATGGATCCGGTGTCAGACGGATCCGAGGATTGGCGTCAGGCATCGATGTCGGCTGACGCCCTGTCGACGCCAAGGATTGAAGCCAGGCTACATTCAAGAAGGCTTGCTCTTCACCTCCTTGAGGAGCAGGAGTATCGGAAGCAGGCCCTGGAGGAAGGGGAGATTGAAGAACCTCTGGGAGATCTCCAGGGTTTGGATACGGCAAGTGGCTTAGACAACTCTCCAGAATGGGACTTAACATCTCCTGGAGAATATACAGAGGAGGCTGCTTCATTCCACTCTGTAATAAGGAAAGCAGCTGACTTTTTGGACCTTCCCTTGCCGGTGTCTGAATCTAAACCCAATATATTGACTGAGGTGTTACATCCTGCTTCAACGGTTGCAGAGCCACTTCTGCCATTTGATGAGGCTCTGTTAGAACCCATTTTAGAGATCTGGAAGAAGCCGGTGTCATCTTCGGCCGTTAATAGATCAGTGGCACGCACGTATCGTGTGGCTCCGGTGGATCCAGGCTTTTTGTCTAGTCACCCGACCCCAGAGAGCCTGGTGGTTCAGACTTCATGTTCATCTCAGACTGCCCCAGGCTCTTTTCCGGGGGTGCCTTCGGACAGAGACTCAAAGAAAATGGACCAATCTTCCAAGAAAGCTTTCTCACCATGCAGTATGGCTCTCAAGTCTACTAATGCCACATGCATTTTGGGCAGATACATCTACGCCCTAATGGAAGAGATAAAGTCGTCCCATGCGGAGGTGCCTCAGGAGGTGTTGAGTCTGGTTTCAGATGCTCAAGCTGCGGCAACCCAAGGAATCCAGTCGGGGCTGGACACTACTGATTTTGTGGCCAGGGCTATGGGCACTGCTGTTGCTACGAGGAGACACGCCTGGCTTTGTTCCTCTGGATTTTCATCTGATGTCCAGTCAGCCCTGCTGGATCTTCCCTTTGATGGGGATAAACTTTTTGGATCCAAGGCGGACTCTGCCCTTGAGAGATTTAAGGAGAGTAGGGCCACGGCGAAGTCATTAGGCTTGCAGGCCTCCTCTTCTGCTTCTTTGAGACTGTTCAGAAGATTTAGGGGGTTTGGTCGTGGCTCATCCTCCTCCTTTCGAGGCAGATTTCAACAGCAACCCGCCACTGCTCTCCCCTATAGATCATGCAGGGGTAGGGGTAGGGTCCAAACCAGAGGAGCCGCCCAGCAGCACTCTGCCTCTTCCTCTTCCTCTGGAGGGGTGCAGCATGGGAAGCAACCTTAGTCTTCCACCAATTCCTTCACATACCACTCCTGTAGGGGGGAGGTTATTGAACTTTCTCCACAAATGGGAGGATATAACATCAGACTCTTGGGTCACCAGCACTGTGGGGAAAGGCTATGCCCTTCCCTTTCGGGAGTTTCCTCCCCCCATCCCACCCCACCCATCCTACTGTTCAGAAGAGCATCTCCTGTTACTAGAACAGGAGGTTCTAGTCCTCCTTTCAAAGGGTGCAGTGGAGTTGGTTCCAGAGCAGGAGAGGGGTCAGGGTTGTTACTCAAGATACTTCCTGATCCCCAAGAAGGATGGTCGGTTGAGGCCAATCCTGGACCTGAGGATTTTGAATTGGTTCCTCAAACAGGAAAAGTTCAAGATGCTGACCTTGGCTCAGGTGCTTTTGGCGTTGAATGAAGGAGATTGGATGGTGTCTGTCGACTTGCAGGATGCTTACTTTCATATCCCAATTCTCAAGTCGCACAGGAAGTATCTCCGGTTTGTGGTCGGATTGCGGCACTATCAGTTTGCGGTCCTTCCGTTTGGTCTTACTTCAGCACCTCGAGTCTTCACAAAGGTGATGTCGTTGGTTGCAGCAGAGCTCAGAAGGAAGGGGTTAGCGGTATTTCCTTACCTGGACGATTGGTTGATCAAAGCCAAGTCTCCGGAGCTCGTGCTACGTCACCTGTGGTCGACAACCCAGTTGTTGTTCGACCTGGGTTTTTCGGTGAGCGTGCCCAAATCTCACCTGGAGCCCTCTCAGCGCCTCCTGCTCATAGGGGCAGTACTGGATGCAACATTGAATCGCGCCTTTCCTCCGCCTCAGCGGATTCAGGACATTCAGGCGTTGGTTCCAATGTTTCAAAGTGGAGCGGTCATTCCAGTCCTCAAGGTCCTACTTCTGCTCGGTCTGTTTGCTTCTTGCATTCTGTTGGTCACTCACGCTCGCTGGCACATGAGGGCCCTTCAGTGGTGCCTCCAAAAGCAGTGGTCTCAGCACAAAGGAGATCTCGAGGGATTGGTAAAGAGCTCCAGGGACGCTGCAGTGGATCTAAGATGGTGGGTTGCGGACAGCAATCTTTCCCAAGGAAGACCGTTCTCGCAGCCTCCGCCGATGACCACAGTAATAACGGATGCTTCCACTCTAGGGTGGGGAGCTCATCTGGGGGACCTGGAGGTCAAAGGTCATTGGTCTCCAGTGGAACAGATGTTTCACATAAATCTGTTAGAGTTGCGGGCAATACGTCTGGCTCTCAAGGCCTTCCTCCCTTCCCTTCGCGGTCAGTCGGTTCAGGTCCTGACGGACAATACTACCGCGATGTGGTATATAAATAAACAGGGAGGAGTAGGGTCGTACCTTCTCTGCAGAGAAGCTCTGCGAATATGGTCCTGGGCTAGGGACCATCGGATTTGCTTAGTAGCAAACCATCTGGCTGGAGTCTTGAACATGCGTGCGGCAGTCTCAGTCGGCACTTTTCGACCGATCACGAGTGGCGTCTTCATCCAGATCTAGTCCGGCAAATCTTCCAGATGTGGGGATTCCCTCGGGTAGATCTTTTTGCCACTCGGGAGAACACGCACTGTCCGTTGTTCTGCAGCCTCCCGTATCCGGTGCAAGGAACGTTGGGGGACGCGTTTCAGATGTCCTGGTGCGATCAGTTGCTCTACGCGATTCCCCCATACCTTTGATTCCTCGGGTTCTGAGGAAAATTCACCAAGACTGAGCCCAAGTCATATTAATAGCTCCGGATTGGCCAAGGAGGGTATGGTATTCAGATCTTCTCCAACTCTCTCTGTGCCCCCCCACCGTCTCCCTCACAGGGCAGACCTCCTCTCGCAATCACAGGGGCAGGTTTTACACCCCCACCTCCAGAGCCTGTACCTTCATGCCTGGAGATTGAACGGGGCAACCTGAGTTCCTTTTCTCTCCCACCTGAGGTAGTGGATGTTATTTTATCGGCCAGGCGACACTCCACTAAATCTATCTACGCTAGCAGGTGGGCTAAATTTGTGTGTTGGTGTGGAGAGAGGCAAATTGATCCCTTATGTGCCCACTTATCAGATGTCTTGTCTTTTGCCTTGTCCCTGGCACAGAGGGGTTGTACAGTGGCTACAATCAAGGGCTATTTGTCAGCCCTGTCAGCCTTTCTGTGTCTTCCAGACCAACCTTCTTTATTTAAATCTCCATTAGTATTAAGATTTTTAAAAGGTCTAATTAATAAGTTTCCTACCACTCCTTTCATTATGCCTCAGTGGGATTTAAATTTAGTCTTAACGTTTCTTATGGGCTCACCGTTTGAGCCAATGCATTCTTGCCCCATAAGGTTATTGGTTTTGAAGACTGTTTTCCTTGTTGCAATTACTTCAGCTAGAAGAGTGAGTGAGCTGCAGGCTCTTTCTGTTAAACCCCCATATACATCCTTCTATGTAGACAAGGTGGTGTTGAGGACCAAGGCTGCTTTCTTGCCGAAGGTTGTTTCACCCTTCCATTTGGGTAAGACTATTACTCTCTCCTCTTTTTATCCTCCGCCTCATCCTTCGAAAGAGGAAGAAAGGTTGCATCGTTTAGACCCGAGAAGAGCGCTAAGCTTCTACGTGGACAGAACGAAGGAGTTTAGATTGGAGGATCAACTCTTCATTGGGTACGTGGGAAAGAGGAGAGGAAGGGCAGTCCACAAGAGAACACTCTCCAGGTGGGTCATTCTTTGCATTAAGCTCTGTTATTCTTTGGCAAAGAAAGAACCCCCTGATGGAATAAGAGCTCATTCCACCAGATCTAAGTCGACCCCTTCGGCCTTGGCTAGGGGTGTTCCTGTGGTTGACATCTGCAAGGCCGCAACTTGGTCATCCCTCCACACTTTTGCAAAGCATTACTGCTTGGATTTGGAGGTTAGGAGGGATGGCCATTTTGCACGGTCAGTGCTGCAGGATTTCTTGGTTTGACCATTCAGGCACCCTCTACCAAGTGCGGTACTGCTTTGGGACTCTATTCAATGAGTGAGGAATCCACAGGTAGTTGTATCCATCAGAAGAATGAGTTACTTACCTCCGGTAATGCCTTTTCTGGTGGATACACTAGCTACCTGTGGATTCCTCACGGTCCCTCCCGCCTCCCCGTTGCCTGTCTGGTCTTACCAAATTATCCTTGGGTGAGCTCCTCTTGGTAGTTTATGGCTTTCATATATAGTGTATATATTTATGTATATAAGTACATATTTTTTTTAAAAAAGAAGAGAAAGGAAATTGTGAGATTGCTGTACATAGTATGTATGTTTATAATTTTGAGTATTGGCATTTTTGAGCTGATGTTTTTATCTATTTGGTATAATTAAATATTGTTGTATAAATGTTTGTTTCAATTGCCTATTCGTCTCAGAGGCACGTAAAAATTGTTGGTCATCCCTCCACACTTTTGCAAAGCATTACTGCTTGGATTTGGAGGTTAGGAGGGATGGCCATTTTGCACGGTCGGTGCTGCAGGATTTCTTGGTTTGACCATTCAGGCACCCTCTACCAAGTGCGGTACTGCATTGGGACTCTATTCAATGAGTGAGGAATTGGTACTGACGTCGGCACGTCGGCGAGGACCTCTTATTGCCTGTATGACGTCCTCAATGAGTGAGGAATCCACAGGTAGTTGTATCCATCAGAAACATATGTTCAAAAGAGTGTTCTGTGGTACAGGTACACACCACCAAAACCCACCCTGAAGTGGCATGAGTCTACATTTGTTAGGCCACATGTCCACACATGCCCAGGGAAGACACTTTCCATTTCCACCATGCCAGCCCTTTCATTGTCACTCAAGTGTAAGGGTGAAGTCTGTACTATGGAAGTTGCCTGTAGGGACTGCATGCAGTGAGCCAATCTTGCAGATTGTAAATGTTTGTCCAGTCAGGCCTTAGGAGTTTACCCTTAAGAAGCCACATTGGTGTGTACTGTTTCATTGTGGCTCACATCACAGTACATGTTGCAGGAGCAAGGGCTACCTGTTGTCAGTAGGCTCGCTTAGTCATTGTGGGCAATAAGATGGGTAGTGGATTAGTCTGCAGATGAATCCAAAAGTGTGAAATCATGTCCCTGTATTTATTGGCATGTGTACTTCACACTTGTGTTGTGTTGAAAAATTGCCCATTTTGTGCTTGGTGTTTCTGACATGTGACACAACCATTTGGGCAAAAACGTGTTTGTGATCGCTTGATTTGTCTCTTGCAACCATACAGGTAAATGTCCATCAGAAGAAGCAAATTTGGAAAGCCATCGCCCGGAAGGTGCAGACCCTGGTGGTCCATAGCCGGCGGAGAGCACTCTTGCAAGAGGTAGGAGGACCTGAGACACTGGGCCCGGAAGATCGCAGAGGTCCAGTTGGGGCAGCCCTCCCAATGTGGGCGTAAAGCACGTCGGTGCATGACCTCCCTCATGGCCCACCTTCTCTAGCTGGCATCTCCCCCTGACAATTGGGGATGGGCCATGTCTGACACACAAGATGAGTAACTATGTAGATATGTAATTTTGTGCATACTGATGTGCCTTGCCTGTTAGCCCAGGGACCTAGGACACAACTGAATACAATCCACACAAAAAACTGCTCTCCAGGGACAACACATGGCTGCGTACAGTGGTCAATCAAGTAATGTTTGTTGTTGTAGTGGGTCTAAATTCTATGCAACAGACCACTACCCCTCCATGTTACAGCCCAAAGAACAAAAAGGGATGGATCACTGTCCTCAGCCATGTGTCTGGTCAAGTGAGTAAATTGGCATCTACCTCCCCAGAGGCCACTTGTCTTCAGTGTGTAATGAGTGCTGGTGCCTCATTACTGTCTATCATGTGAAGGTAGCCATCATACATGTGACAGAGCATACATTGTTATTTGGGTGCAGCTACAGATCAAAACTTTCCCTTGGTAAGTGGGGATTATCCATTGACATGATTTGTGGCCCATCATTGTTGCCAACATTCCTTGTGCTTTCATGTTAGCGTGTGTGCCTTTCTTTTTTGACAAAATGTGTACACTGCTGTTTCATGCACGGTCTACCTGTGTTCATGGGATAATTTCAATACTCCCTCACATATATGTGTATGCAGACCTGTGTTTGGAATTGAACATATGCAACGGGCTACATTTCATGTGGTACTACAGACAGGAGTGTGTCACCATGGATTGTTGGCTCACACATACCCTCACCCATCAGTGCATGTCATTTGGCATGTACAACTGCAGTAGCAATGAGGGACATGACAGGTAAAACTGGAGTTTTTTTAAACACAATGTGCGTTTCCATGCCATTGATGTGGCATCCTGTAGCAAAGTGCACTGCACATGTGAAATCGGGAACGTTTGTTACCTGACTGTTGGCATGCATCATGGAGTGACTTGCTGTTATGATGGAACCACAGTGGTTGAGTACAACCATTCATCCACGGATATCTAGGTTTGCAGGACCAAAATAGAGACAGTAATGTAGATTCCCATTGGGAAACATGTTGAGGGAATTCTACAAGTACTTGCAAATCTCTGGGACTTTCCAACATACAAAGGACTAATGGCTTCTACTGATGCAATCAGAGTATGTCATTGTAAGGGATGCCATACAGTAGTGGTGATTTCGCTGGGGCTAGTTGATTCATTGTGTTGTGATATTTACAGAGATATCTCCCTGACAGTTTGCACATTTCCTCTACAGTGTACATTTCCATGCCAAATGTGTAGTAGATCTGAGAAACACTAGTACTACCTCGATTACTCAATTAGGACAATTTACATATGGTGAATTGTACATTGATGATATGTTTCCAGATTGAAATGTGTCTTTCCATGTCACCTTCTACAGGATACTGTAATGCATTTCTTATTGTTGTGTTATTGTGAATGTGACAAATAGATGTCTGCATGACCTTGTGTGGGACCTGTGGGAATGAACTTGGCATTAGCCTACTAATTTATGACACCAGGTAATTTAGGTATGCTCCATGAGGCAAAGCATTGAAGGTGATGTGGTCTCCTACTTCTTCAATGGTTACTGTGATTGTACAACCTCACCCAAGCCACTGGAGTTGTCTAAATTCCTGATTTTCCTGTGGGCAACTGTTGACAGTTCATGTGGCTTGCATGCACATGGTATAGTACATGTAGGAGACACTTTGATGTAGATTGTTGCTGGGCCCTACTTGACATCATGGTAATGTTTGCTAATCACAGTTGTTGTGCAAGTGTGATCAGGAACATGTAGTGACCCTTTTCATCTTTGTACTTGCAGCATCATCCTAGGCAAGTGAAGGAGACAGGGCGCAACCATGTGGTTAAGCATCTGGCCATGGTACCTCCAGTCATGACACCACTGACATGGAGGGACCCAGTGGCCCAGAGGTTTAGGGGACTGCTACAGAGGACACAGGATCAACCTTGTCATTTTCAGATTCTACCTCCAGTGGCTACTCCCTAGTAGTGGCGAACCCATCAGGACCTGCTCCTTTACTAACCTTGTCCAAGTTCTATCACCACCTTCCCCGTTGCTTCCCACCCAGTTGGCCATGCCTGTTTACCCAAGAGGGTGGGCGTCTCCTTTGCCCCAGGCACCTCAGCCCCAGCCCGTTACCCCTGCTGCCCTGAAGGAAGGGGCTACTGACCTCCTGAGAAGTATCTTTGTGGGGCAGACTGCCATTATGAATGCCATCCAGGGGTTGGCAAGTCAACTTCAGCAGACAAATGCTTTCCTGGAAGGCATTCATAGTGACATGTCTGGCCTACAGAGATCTTGTCAGGCTATGGCCTCCTCATTGACGGCAGCCATTAACCCCTACAATCCTCCCCCCACCACCTCCTTCTTCCAATTCCAAATTTCCTATTCCCCTACCTGTCCCAAGCACACAGACACATCCACAGGCACCCACCTCAACACACACAAGCAGCACACCTTGACATAAGCACCACAAGCCACACCTGTACACAGGCACTCAACATTCACCCCCAGACACTACATCAGTACCATTTCAACAGACACCCCCACCAACCGTGCCAACCCACACACGAAATCCACCATACCCGCAGACACCACCCCAACACCCACAGACATATTCACCACATCCACCATACCCATAGACACCACCCCAACACACACATCCATATCATCAGCCATACCCGCAGACACCACCCCAACAGACACACACACATCCACCAGTTCCACATCACCCAACACCTCCACCTCCCAGCCCCCCAAGACACACAAATACCCACACACCAACCAAGCACAAACATACCTCACACATGCACACACACACAAGGCATCTACACCCACAGACAAGCACACCACTCCCTCAATCTCCAAAGCCCCAATCCCTTCTGATGACCGTACCCATTTCCACAAAGAGTTTCCTTTTTTACCTATCCCTTTCCCCTGTGACCTCCAAACCCCCTCCCAAACCCAAGAGACCCCCACTAACATCCCAACCAATCCCTTCCACTTCCAAAATCTCCCTTGTCACACCTACCCCCTGCTAGCACCCATATCCCTCCCCCCAAGAGGAAGCACATCTCTGCGAAGAAAAAGCCCCCCCCTCCCCAAGCCAAACCCACCCATCTCAAATCCAACCTTACCGCACCCAAGGATGATCCCTGAGGTGCCTGCCTGGCCACTTGATGCCCCTTCCTGTGGAGGTTCCCTGGCAGTGACTGGAGTCAAGGTTGAGCACATTAATGTGCATGGACTCACATGGACTGACCAATGGCCTTTGCTCTTCAGCATTTGAATTGAATAAACCCTGGTTGTTGTTTTGTTGTGTACATATTTGTCCGGTCATTACTTTTCTACCTTTATGTTGTTCCTGACTAACTTGTGTTGTATGCCTACAGTTGTGTGTGTTTCACCCTAATTGTTGTTGTTTGCAACATCTGACTTTGTGGACAGTGCTGGTGTCACCCAAGACAAGGGTAGATGTTCACTGTATGGATATGTAGATGTTGATCCAATTGGGTTGTCATGTTTGCTAGGGTAAGTATTTTATCTTGTGTTGGCCAATGTCAGCATGTATGGTGTTAGATTTGACTGGCTGATATGCATTCTATATTTGTCTCATGTGTGGGAGCTAGAGTTTTGTTTGTCCACACAAGGAGGGTGTTCAGTTGTGCTAGCTTCATTTGCATTTGACTTGTCATGTGTCCATTTTGATGTGTGTACCTTGTAGCTATTACATCTAGATGTATGGCCCATGCTGTTGCTGTTGTACGTACGTTCTTGACATGCACTTACACATTTGGCAGATAGGCATGTCACTTGGCTCAAATATTGTTTGTCTCTGAGATACAGAAAGGGCCAGTTCCTGTGCAAATGCTGTTTTAGGGGTGTGTGCAAAGTGCAGCGTCCCTCCATGAGTGTTTCTGAAGCCACCTTTCTTATTGTGCAGGTATTGTTTGCATTGGCAGCTTTGGATATTTGTTTCACAAACTATTGTGCATCCCACTGACCTTCCATTGTGTTGCAATGTGAGTGGTTATGGAAGGGGCATTTGTGTTCCATGTCATATCCATACACATGTGTCCTCACTTTGACAACAGTCCAAGGCATGTGAGGAATGTGAGAACGTCAGTTGAAATGGTGGATGTAATGTTGCTGTGGTGTTGCTGTTGTGTGACATGATGTTCCATACACTTCACTGTCCCTGTGCCTGAGATGGGCAGACGTGTGTTTTTGTGGAGTGTGGTGGTGCAGTGTCAGTGACCTGCCCAAAGGGGGCATTTGATAACTGTGAATGTGTCATTCTTTGTGAAAGACTTCGACTGTGGACACAATGGCAAGTGTACTTGGTGCCCGTAGAGTGAGTCCCGTATCATGTGGATGACGGTGCAGCACTCTGTTCCTAAGCTTAATAACACAGATAGGTGTGTGTTCTTACTGTCTGTTGCGTCCACAGCGGCAGGACATATGTGATGGGCTCCTTGACAGCACAGAACGTGTAACACTTCCTGCAGGTGAGTTGCTTCCTTTATGCTCTCCGTTTCCATCTGCTGGGACATGGTGGTAGGACCGCCACAGTCACATTAGTGGTAGACAACATAATGTTTCTGGCAGAAACACCTGGTCTGTCATCCTGTTTGGCCTGTCTGACCACCACAGCAGTTTGAGCTGCCTGGCAGTTCCAGCGGAACTGCAGCGGTCTTTTCTCTATGGGACCGCCAGTATCGCAATACGGTGGTCCAACCACCAAACCGATGGCGGTCGGGCCGCCGCCATGGTGGTGCGCAGACCGCCAAAGTCATAATAAGGCCCTTAATTTTGAAAATGTTTACCTTTGCTTGTGTATGTTGGATATTTTGTTGTTTTGGTCTTGTTTTACTCAGATAACTATTGACTATTTTTCTAAACTGGTGTGGAGTACTTTTTGGTGTTTTCACTGTGTTACTGTGTGTACAAATACTTTGCACATTCTCTCTGAGATAAGCCTGACTGCTCATGCCAAGCTACCAAGGGGGTGGGCAGGGGTTATCTTAGCTGTGTTACTCCCTTCCCCTGACTAGAGTGAGGGTCTACCAACCAGAGACCCCATTTCTAACACCGCCCTTTACCTCTACGCGCACATACAAAATATGTTATTTACAAAAATACTTACCTGCATGATAAAGTACTGTGTGACAAATGTGAAAATATTTACCTGCGTTGTAAATGGATGCATATACTGGATGCATGGTAAAGGTTGGTCCCTTGTTTGGTATTCTGTTAAATGAGTGGTATATTAATTTTAGTTTATTCATTTTAGTGCACATCATATTCTTTCAGAATATGTAATATTAATTTCAATATGTAATAATAATTTTAAAGCAAATCAACATAAATTCAGTGCAAGCCATATCCATTTAAACAGGGGGTCATATTCATTAAAACATGGCCTGTGTTCATTTCAATATGTGCTTAATTCATTTCAATGCATGCTACATTTATCTCACATTTATCTCACATAGTTTCATATTCATTTCAAAAAGTGTCATATTCATGTTAGAGAATGTGATATTAATTTTGATGTGGGCCATATTAATTTCACCAGGTGTCATATTAATTTCAAAGTGCCTCATATTCATCTTAACACGAGTCATATTCCTTTCAATGGATGCCATATTCACCTTAACACCTGGCATAATAATTTTAACATGGATCATATCCATTTCAATGTAGGTCATATTCATTCTAATATATGCCATATTCATTTCAATAAATGCCATATTCATTTTGATGTGTATCATAGTTTCATTTTAATTTCAGCATTGGCCATATTCAGTTTAAGGCATGTTGAATTAATGTCAAGGGGGCTCATATCCATTTCATTGCATGTCACATTCATCTTAGCATGTGTCATATTCCTTTCAATGGATGTCTGATTCATATTAACACATCATATTAATTTTAACATGAATCATACCTCTTGTAACATGTATCATAATCAAGTCAATGCTTATCATATTACTTTCAATGCAAGCCCTATTCATTTTGATAAATATCATATTCATTTTAATGTTACCCATATTCATTTTAAAACATGTCAAATCCATTTCAATGAAGTTCATATTCATTTCAACTCATGTCATATTCAATTTGACATGTATTATATTCCTTTCAATCAATGTTATAGTTATTTCAATGGATGTCATATTCATATTAATACTTGTCATATTATTTTAAGATGCAACTTATCCATCTTAACATATATGATATTCATTTTAATTTGTGTCATGTTAATTTCAATATGTGTTATATTCATTTTTATAAATGTCATGAGAATTTCACCTTTGGTAATACTCATTTGAAGGCATGTCAAATTCAAGTCAATTGGGCTTACATTAATTTCAACATAAGCCATATTATTTTCACTTATCTTCTATTCATTTCTATATGTCTCCTATTCATTGCCATCTGGGTAAATTAACTGCAACATGTTTAAAGTTGTTTTCAGTGCATGTTATAATACTTTCAATGTGCATTATTTTCTTTTCAGAATATAATATATTACTTTCAGCACCTTGTATTCTTTTCAATCTGTCATATTCATTCCAATGTGTGTCATATTTCTCTTTGCATATGTCAGTAATTTCCAGAAATGTCCCATTCTTTTTTATGATTATTGTATTTGTTTCAGTGATTGCTTCATTGTTTACAGTGAGGCCCATATTAATTGCAGTATAACTGATATATATTTCAGTATATCTCTTATTCTATTTGGTGTGTTTGTTATCCATATTAATCACGAAGCAGTGTATTCACTCTGCCAGGTTTCATATTTGTTTTGGTTCAATTCAGATTCACTCTGCCAGGTATCATAATTATTTTGACACATAGTACATTCATTATGGTGTGTGTCATGTTCATTTTGCAGCATGCTATGCATTTCAGGAGGAGTCCTATATGAGGAGCTGTAATTTTGACATGAACAGCTTTCCATACCTCTCTACAGTTCTCCTTAATTTATGATAAGATAGCTCAGTAGGTTGTGGACTGCAGTTGTAAAATGGAACTGGCTAATCATCAAGCTGCAGTATCTTTGTTAGCCCTAGCGCTGAATGCTTTTCTGTACTGTCATTAGTCACTCAGCACTGAAGAAAAAGGGGCACCAACTATAATTTTCTAACAGTATGTGTTTGGAAAATGGGAATAGTAACTAGTTAGATATTTTGGTTAAAAGTGTAGGACATTTGCAACTTTCATGGGAAACATATTGTAATCTATACGTACTTTAAGAGTCTTGGGTCAGTCTCCGTCACCCACTGTCTTAATTTACTACATAACATTCAGTCTTTGGGCTGAGACAGTGTCAAAAATATGTTAGGTTATCCCACAGCTCTTTGAGTGTGTTCTATCGCCATCGGAATATGAGGAATAATTTAACATCACAAATCAGTTAGCGGGTGGGGCAATAGCACCGGAGAGCGAGCACCAACAAAAGCATGTGAAAAATTGATACTTCAGGAAAAAAGTGGGTTTATCTCCTGTATCATTCACTATTGCCATAATTACCTTTACTGTGCGCCTCCTACCTGAAAAAAATACATACTGGTAATACTTGTTTTTCAGTAGCATTTATTTTTCATATACTCATGCAGATTCCTTGGTACAAGGGCTTGCATGCCACACAAGCCTCAAATCTGTTGCCCACTCCATTTTTTATGAGCTAAATTCTGACCAGACATTGATCTTTTTTGCAAATGACACTGTACTTGAGTTTGAAACCTCCTACCGACTACTTGGGTAAGTCTTCACTAGCGGCCAAAGCTATTATTGAAGAACGAGGAGTTAATAAGCAGTACTTGAGCAATCCAATTGCAAGGGCAGCCAATCACTGCAGATGTCAGGGCTCCCCCTTCCATTTCCAAGGCATGTTAAGTGTTTGTCAGGCTGTGCAAATGCCTTCCTAATAGACTCTCAATATACCACGGTCTGGCAGCAAGCTGCTCCACATGCACATGTGCCTGGCAGCCTGAGCCCAGGTTTGCCAGGCTAAAGATCTCACAGTCCTGAGGGCATTGCATTTATCAGCCTGGCAAAGCCCTATAAGAATCCTTGCCCTGATGATGAGCCTGCCCTTCCGCGCTTTACGTTTAATCTCCGAAGTAACTAGGACTGACTGTCTATCAGTGGCACCTCAAGCTACCCTTTCCCAACTCATCTCAGAGTTTGGAGGGATCAGCAAGTTTCATTGACCCCCCAATCCGTGACTAGTTAGAAAAGGTCCTCCTGTCACTGACTGGTCTTTATCAAGGCTAGCCAATGGGAGGAGGAGGTAGGCTGTCTCTTTCTTTCTTCCTTTCAGACCCCTCCAGCTACTTACTGGTCATTGTGCTTCTCCCTCCTGCCACCCACTTGGCCCGCCTTAACGTCTATGGCCCGCCAGATAAGTGCTTTACTGAAGGTTTGAGTGTATGTATAAATATATGTGTCTTCAAGTGCATGCTTGTGAATGGGTGTGTGCTTGTGAATGGGCGGGTGTGAGTACGTGCACACTCGTGAATGAATGGGTGGGAGTGAGTATGTCTGGGCATGTGTGCTTGTGAATAAATGGGTGTGAGTATGTGTGCCTGTGTGTGCTTGGGAGTGGGTGGTGTGTAGATTAGTGTCTGCCCACCTACAGTCTTTATTAACCGGCTGCCCCTATCTAGTTGGAGTACTAATACTATAGAGGTTGAGACCTCTAAAAGAAGCAACAGTATACAAAGACACATTACTCTGCAGCATCTTGACAAAAGGGCTCACATTCTTTTCAGGTCAATGTCTTATTTTAGTCATGTTACACATAACATTTTTATCTTTAAATTAAGAACAACATGCATTGTTTAATTACCTTTCAATCCTTTATGCTCGCTAAGTTTGCTGTTAGTTCGAGGTCTGCTACTTGTAGCTAAATTACACTGTCCCCTCAAAAAATGACGACCATAATAATACTTGGAATTTGAAGCAACACTAGCTCCTAAGAAAATGAGATATTAGCCATGCTGTTAGAAATGTTCATCAAATACATTAATCATTTTCCAATATAACACCAATGAACCATGTCCCTTTGCTGGTTACTCAAATGGGTGTGAATAAAGTACACTTACCAGCAAAGTACTATTCAAGAGATACTGTAAACCATATGGAGACAATTATATTGCAGAGAGCAGGTAATGGGGATTAAAAAGTAACACGCAAAAGGGAGCCACTGTGACATTAATCCAGGATAATCATACATAGACCTAAATCAACTAAAGCTAAAATCAAATTTGTAAGTAAGTGTATATTTAGAATTCGTTTAGAATATTTATGAATCTAGATGCACACTAAGGATTCGTTTTTTGGGGTTATAGAAGAAAGCTGTGTGTCAATGATGAGAGACTTAGGAAACCACTAGCAAGATTTTAAATGTCCTCAGCATTGATTTTCAATGGTGTACTTCCTCTCTGAGTTCAAGTGGAAGCGTCAAAAGTAGTGGGCAGGAAATAGAGACATTCCCATTATGGAGAACAAGATTATACCTTTTTCTCTGAGAAGACAGCATTTAAGGAAAAAATACCAAATGTCAGTGATCATTGCATTAAATTCTTCATCACTAGATGATCCAAAAGGTTTCAAGTTGTATCGTCTTCGTTGGAAGCATGAATACAATAAAATGCCAATGGCTTGGTAAGAGAAACAAGCCAAACCTAAACTTACTCTTGGTTATTTCTGTAATATGCTTAGTTAACAATCTTTGTTATCAGTTCAAAAAACCTAATTCTGCAGGTTTTCAAACGTACGGTAAAATGAAGCTTTAGCTTTTCATATATGTGTGTGCTGTTTGTCACATTGTTTGGCATACAAGGTTATCGCTGTGCCTTTAAGGCTGCAGGATAACCTATTCATCCCAAAAGGCAAAGTTCCAGGAAGCTGAGCTTTAAAATCATCTTGATGTTTTAATACAACTTGCCTTCAAACCTACTCAATTATCAAGTCCAACAATCTCTTGGCATCCTGGAAGGAGGGTTGGTTGTTCATAAATTCAGCAAAGTAAGTATGTAGCTCGAGGATTTACTGAACATATTCAGTCTCCCAAGTTCAACTGGGTAAAAATCTAATCAGGGATCAGTGTGTAGAATTTCTCCTTCCTTATACATCTGTTTTCTGCAATCCACAATTGGTACGTAATCCATTTTGGGTCCCTTTTTTCAAATGAGGAAATACCTCAAAGAGATGCCTTTACCTTTATGCGATGTGGGATTGGTTCTTGGGCTCTTTTGCTTAGAACAGTATATGTTCCCTCCTTGAGAAGGCGAATCGGAAATGTCAGCGCTTTGTATGAAGGTAAAGAAGGAGATTATTCTTTGAAACAAAGAGCATAAATTTAGGAAGCTGGCTCTGTATATGCTATATCAAAATGAGATATAGGCCCTCATTACAACTCTGGCGGTCGGTGTTAAAGCAGCGGTAATACCGCCAACAGGCCGGCAGAAAAAAATGGAATCACGACCATGGCAGAAACCGCCAACATAGACAGCCACTTTAACACTCCGACCGCCACGGCGGTAGAAACAAACACCGCTGTGGTAACCGCCAACAGACAGGCGGAACACAAGGTTCCGCCCACTGTATTACAACACGCCTATCTGCCACCTTTTCCGGGGCGGTACCAACACTATCAAAAGCACGGCGGAAACAGGACTTGGAATGGAAACCACTCACCTCTCGACACCCAAAGAGGAACCAGGACGCCATGGAGCCCGAACTACAGGTTCTGCCCATGCTGGTCTACCTCCTCTTATATCAAGAGCAGGAAAGACGCCGGCGACGACCACGGTGAGTACTGCACCTAGCACACAGGGGAGGGGCGAGGGAAAAGAGAGTGACACACACACGTAACACGCAACACCCCCACCCACCACTCTCACCCACAACACCATACACACAAATACATGCAGCAACATTACATATACACCCCGTCACCCCCTGGAAGAACGCAAGGACAAAAGGAAATGATTGTAACGTGGGTAATCAATAAAATCAGATAGGGCAAATTACAAAATTTGTATATACAAATATGTACACCAACTGCACAAGTCCAAATGTAAATTAAATCATTGTCCGTGGATCAGTGTCCCAAAATGCATGGGCAAAGCCCACACAAGATACCTGACTCGAAACGGAGAGAACACTGCAGGGGCATCAGATTGAAAATAAACAGGCCCCTCAGGGGGAAGTGGGAGGGGGGGCACCTCAGCCGGATGAACGGACGATGCCACTGCTCCACGAGGGGGCTCCATGCCCACTGCTGTATCCTGGGGAGTACAAAGCCACAGTCTCACAAGTGGATAACAGTCTCCACTGGTTCTGGAGGGGGCTTGGTGCCCAGAGTGCTTCATCCTGCCAAGGACTGAGTTAGTGGATGTGATTCTCCCCCGGTTCTGGAGGGGGCCTGGTGCCCAGAGTGCTTCATCCTGCCAAGGACTGAGTTAGTGGATGTGATTCTCCACTGGTTCTGGGGGGGGGGGGAGGGCTTGGTGCCCAGAGTGCTTCATCCTGCCAAGGACTGAGGTAGTGGATGTTATTTTCCACTGGTTCTGGAGGGGGCTTGGTGCCTAGAGTGCTTCACATGCAGTGTGGCAGGTCCCATTCCCTCACCTTGAGGATTTGGTGGCTGAGCCTGGCCCTAGGGGAAGGACGGCGGGGGAGGTGTAGGGAAGAGGTCAAAGTTTGAGAGGAACAGTTTCTTAGACACACTGGGACGGGAAGATGGAGGGGGTTTGGGAGCGGAGGAAGAGGAAGTAGTTGTAGGAGGTATGCGTTTGCTGAATTTGGGTGAAGGTGCATGGGCCCAAGGCTGTTGTGAGGTGGATGGCTGTTGGGTGTGTGTTTGCCTGCGTTTGTGTAGTTTGGGAGGAGGCCTCACAGACACACAGAGAGGACACAGGGCATGTGTGAATGGTAGTGGGGGTGGTGATTGCAGGTGAGCGGTGTGTGGTGATTGGCGTGCTGGTGATGGAGGTAGTGGTTGAGGATGTTGTGCATGCAGGTGTGAGTGGAGACGAGACAGGGAGGGAGGAGGAGGACGTGGAGGAGGGGGACAAAGTGGAGGCAGTGGATGTTGGTGTGTCTGCATGGGAATGGTGCTTGTGTGAGTGCCGGTGGGATGTGTGGTGCTTATGTTTGCCATGTTCACTCTTGTGCGTTGATGAGTGTGCATGCTGGTCTGATGGTGTGCTTGGGATAGGCTGAGGTACAGGGGCTTGGGTCTGGGTGGAGGAATTTGGAGGGGGGAGGCTGGACACAGGGACAATGGCTGCCATCAGTGCTGAGACCAGAGCCTGAAATGCTCTCTGCTGGGCCGCCTGGTCAGAATGAATGCCCTCCAGGTATGCATTTGTTTGTTGCAAATGCCTTGCAACACCCTGGATGGCATTCAAAATGGTAGATTGCCCAACAGTGAGGGATCTCAGGAGGTCAATAGCCTCCTCACTGAGGGCAGCAGGACTGACTGGTGCAGGGACTGAGGTGCCTGGGGCGAAGGTGATGCCCACCCTCCTGGGTGAGCAAGCACGGGAAACACGCTGAGGGGCTGCTAGGAGGGCGGTGCTGGAAGGCGGAGTGGCGGCTGCACCTGTTGATGCGGTGGGCACAGAGGTGCCCGCCACTACAAGGGAGCTCCCATCAGAGGAGGAGTCGCTGTTGTTGGTGTATGCTTCTGTCCCCGTCATGGAGCTCCCCTCACCCTCCGTCCCACTGGTGCCTTCAGACTCCGTTACTTCACCCTCCAGGGCCATGTTGGATGCAGCTTCCTCCAGCTCCGGTGCCGCTGCTCCTCCGCCAGATGATGCTAATGCACGCAAGAACAGGGTGACAAAACAAAAAGGGGGGGGGGAGACAGAAGAGACACATGGTCAATGCATGCAACACCACTACAGTTGGCGGACACAACACACAGGGAGCAGCCCTATGCACTAAGCCATGCACTAACAGTTCAGGGGAAAAGCACATGCCCAACTCTGTCTAGACCCATTTCATGCACAGCTGGAACCCATGGGAGCGTGACTAGGTGTAGAGGGCAAATACCATCTTTGGGGTTGGAGTGGGAATGAGGCTGCAAAACAATGGATCTAGCTTTGCGCGTCTGCACTGGCCTAGGGGAACCCACAGCCCACCACTTCCACCCAGACACCTCGTCAAGCGCGCAGAGTCAGCTGAATGAGAGTGTACTCACCCCCTTGTGGCTGCCTTGATGCCCTCAAGTGCCCATCCAACTCCGGAAATGACACTGCCAGGATCCAGTACATCAGCGGGGTCATGGTGCGACAGGCACCCCTTCCACGTTGGGAGGCCATCCCCAGCTGGGCCTCCGCCGTGTTCTTGCTCCAGCGGTGCAGGTCTTCCCATCTTTTCCAGCAGTGTGTGCTCCGTCTATAGTAGACCCCCAGGGTCCGCAGTCCCTTGGTGGTGGCATGCCAAATACCCTTCTTCTGGTGGGTGCTGACCTAGAGGAAAAGTGAAGTTAGAATGGATGTTACTCTCCCGTACAGTTCTTCTCACACCTTGCCCACAAACCTCCCACCCTGGCCCAGACATACATACACACACACTATCCTCACATGCTGGCCTGTCCCCCCTCCCTCTTCCATCCACAACACTTCATACAATCATGTGCCATCCACCATGCTCACAGTGTACTCACCTGTTTGTCTGGAGGACCGTAGAGTTGCGTGTACTGGGGGAGGACCCCATCCACTGGTTTCTCGAACTCCTCCGAAGTGAAGGCAGGGGCCCTTTCCCCAGACACTGTAGCCATTGTTGCTTCCAGACACAGGTCACAGCAGCACTTGCAGTGTAGGTCCTCTCCTGTTGAAGGTCAGGTATCAAGTGAGGGAACTGCTAGAAAATGGTGGTCACGTCCACGGCGGTGCGTACCGTCACCGCCGGCGTACATCGTCATTGGCTCCTGGAACCCATAGGGCCCAATGTTAACCAATGCTGAATTGCACCGCGGTCTTCGACCGCCTACCGCAACGGTGTACAATGCCAGCGCAGTTACCTCATTTCCCCTTGTCCCACCTTACAGGTCAGGCAGCCGCCATTTCAGGGGGCCACATGGCAGGCCAAATAACTGCGTCACTCCTATTCAGGCCAGGAATACGGACAGACAAAGGCACATAGAGAAATTTTAACGTTTTTGCTAAACAGCCTTGTGATACCTAAGTGTTATATGAGCCTCTGCTCACCGTTCTCCTCCATAGGGCACGTCTGCTGGGGCAGGTGATGAGATGGCGTCATCCTCCGGTGTACAGACCCCTGGTGGACCTGTCGACAATGGAAGACAGACACATAATTATCACTTACAGACTTGATCGTGCAACAATCCAGGAACTGTGTGCCCAGTTGGAGCCTGACCTGATGTCAGCTATCCGCCATCCCACAGGAATACCCCCTCTAGTGCAGGTCCTATCTGTACTCCATTTCCTGGCCAGTGAGTCTTTTCAAACAACAGTAGCCATGGCATCAGGGATATCCCTGCCAATGTTCTCTTAAGTGTTGTCCAGAGTGTTGTCTGCTCTGCTGAAACACATGCGCAGCTACATCGTTTTCCCTCAAGTGGAGGATTTGCCCACAGTGAAAGCTGACTTCTATGCCCTGGGACATATCCCCAACATCATTGGTGTCATTGATGGTACACATGTGGCACTTGTCCCCTCCCTGCAGGAATGAACAGGTGTACAGAAACCGGAAGAGCTACCATTCTATGAATGTGCAGATGGTGTGTTTGGCAGACCAGTACATCTCCCATGTGAATGCCAAGTATCCTGGCTCAGTGCATGACGCTTACATTTTGAGGAATAGCAGAATGCCTTATGTGATGGGGCAACTCCAGAGGCACCGTGTGTGGCTAATAGGTGAGCCTAAAGTCCCCACACAGTTTCATTTATGTTTGGAGTATGTCTAACAGTTGTCCCTCTATATTTGCAGGTGACTCTGGTTACCCCAACCTATCATGGCTAGTGACCCCAGTGAGGAATCCCAAGACAAGGGCAGAGGAACGCTACAATGATGCACATGGGCGAACTAGGAGGATAATAGAGCGGACGTTCAGCCTCCTGAAGGCCAGGTTCCGGGGCCTCCATCTGACAGGTGGCTCCCTATACTACTCACCGAAGAAGGTGTGCCAGATGATCGTGGCCTGCTGTATGTTGCACAACCTGGCTTGGCGGCGGCAGGTGTCTTTTCTGCAGGAGGATGGGCTTCATGGTGGTCTTGTGGCAGCTGTGGAGCCTGTGGACAGTTAAGAAGAGGAGGCAGAAGAAGAAGATGTAGACAACCGAAACAACATAATCATGCAATACTTCCAGTGAGACACAGGTAAGAAGATGGAACTGCTTCCCACATCTCATACTATTGTAGGACCTAGCATAAGTCTGCCTTTTTACCTCTG
Source organism: Pleurodeles waltl (assembly GCF_031143425.1). Taxonomy (NCBI): domain Eukaryota; kingdom Metazoa; phylum Chordata; class Amphibia; order Caudata; family Salamandridae; genus Pleurodeles; species Pleurodeles waltl. The sequence goes on from NC_090447.1 coordinate 443,416,656, forward strand.
TGTAGTGACCCTGACTTGTCACTTTGGCTTTCCATTTCACAGATCTGGGTCCCAATTTATGCCCTCTGCTATGTTTACTCCTGGCCTACAGCTGTGTAACATTGGAATGTGAACAAGTACATTGACTACTATATTCCAGAGATTTTGCAATTACACATTTGTGAAAGCACAGACTGACTCCAGATTTGGGAGTGATTCAGGTGTTTATTTCTGTGCAAATAAGTGGAGGGGTGTGTGAAATGGGCTGGGGTGATAGTGCAGGAATGTCCATGGCAGAGTCCAGTCTCTTGGTCTCACAGGTGCATTGCCCAATGGGGCATTGGAAGTGGAGCTATGGCAGTTTAAGGTGGACAGGGTGACAAAGTGGGACAGAAGGATGACATTCAGGAGGGTCTTATTTCCTAGTGGGGGTCTTGGCAATGTTCTCTGTCTTGTTCCTGGATCTCAGGGACCGATTGCGGGGTGGTTCTCCTTCTACAGGGGGTAGGGTGCTGGTGGCCTGTTGGTCCTGTGGTGGTGCCTCCTGTCCACTAGCGCCGGCGGAGGTGGAGGGCTGTTCATCGTCCAGGCTAGGGTCAGGGGCCCGTTGGTGTGCCACTGTGTCCCTCATGGTGTTGACAAGGTCTGCCAGCACCCCTGTAATGGTGTTCAAGTCCTCCCTGATCCCCAGGTAGTGTTCCTCCTGCAGCCGCTTGGTCTCCTGAAACTTGGCCAGTACCGTGCCCATGGTCTCCTCGGAATGGTGGTATGCTCCCATGATGTTGGAGAGTGCCTCGTGGAGTGTCAGTTCCCTGGCCTGTCCTCCCCCATTGCACAGCAGTCCTCCCAGCTTCCCTGTTATCCTGTGCCTCTGTCCCCTGAACCGCATGCCCACTGCCACTGACCCCAGGTCCCTGATTTTTTTGGGTTGGTGGGTTTGCCTGGGTTCCCTGTAGTGGTGGACACACTGCTGATTGACTTGTCCTGTGGACAGAGGGATGGGCCCGCTGGGTGGGTGCTGTGATGGTGTTTCCTGAGGGGGGAGGCTCAGTGGTGGTTTGGGACTGTGTCAGGGGAACCGACTGTCCCGAGGTCCCTAATGGGCCGGGCTGGTCATCTTGATCCAGGCGTGCAGAGCTTCTGTCATCACTGTGGGCCTCTTCTATGGGGGGACTGGATATGTCTGGCACCTCCTGTCCGGTGACGTTGGGTATGGGTCCTGTTGGGGTGTAAATGCATAGTTTTAGTATCTGTGTGTGCAATCTTGTGCATTGGGTGAGTTACCCTCTACTCCTGTGCTTGCATCATTGAGTTTGCCCTTTTGTGATAGTTGGTTTGGGGTCTGTGTGGGTATCTGTACTGGACATGCTTTGGTGATGGTGGTCCATGCATAGGTGTTTCATGCAGGGCCTTGGTATTGAGATGTGTGGGTTGTGATAGTGGGACATTGTAGGAGGCTGGCCTGGTTTGTAGTGGGTACCAAGGGGTACTTACACTCTGCACCAGGTCCAGTTATCCCTTATTAGTGTAGAAGAGGTGTCTAGCAGCTTAGGCTGATAGAAAAGGTAGCTTAGCAGAGCAGCTTAGGCTGAACTAGGAGACATGTGAAGCACCTACTATACCACTGGTGTCATATGCACAATATCATAAGAAAACACAATACACATATATACTAAAAATAAAGGTACTTTATTTTTATGACAATATGCCAAAAGTATCTCAGTGAGTACCCTCAGTATGAGGATAGCAAATATACACAAGATATATGTACACAATACCAAAAATATGCAGTAATAGCAATAGAAAGCAATGCAAGCAATGTACAGTCACAATATATTGCAATGAGAGCACATAGGGATAGGGGCAACACAAACCATATACTCTAGAAGTGGAATGCGAACCACGAATGGACCCCAAACCTATGTGACCTTGTAGAGGGTCGCTGGGACTGTAAGAAAACAGTGAGGGTTAGAAAAATAGCCCACCCCAAGACCCTGAAAAGTGGGTGCAAAGTGCACCTAAGTTCCCCAGAGAGCACAGAAATTGTGATAGGGGAATTCTGCAAGGAAGACCAACACCAGCAATGCAACAACGATGGATTTCCAGACGAGAGTACCTGTGGAACAAGGGGACCAAGTCCAAGAGTCATGATCAAGTCGGGAGTGGGCAGATGCCCAGGAAATGCCAACTGTGGGTGCAAAGAAGCTGCCACCGGATGGTAGAAGCTGTGGATTCTGCAAGAACGAAGAGGGCTAGAAACTTCTCCTTTGGAGGATGGATGTCCCACGTCGTGAAGAAGTTTGCAGAGGTGTTTCCGTGCAGAAAGACCGCAAACAAGCCTTGCTAGTTGCAAGGGTTGCGGTTAGGGTTTTTGGATGCTGCTGTGGCCCAGGAGGGACCAGGATGTCGCCAATTGTGTGAGGAGACAGAGGGGTCGTCCAGCAAGAAAAAGAGCCTACTCAGAAGCAAGCAGCACCCGCAGTAGTGCCGGAACAGGCACTACAAAGAAGAGTGAACCAGAGCTCACCCGAAGTCACAAAAGAAGGTCCCACGATGCCGGAGGATAACTCAGGAAGACGTGCACTGCAGGTTAGAGTGTCGGGGACCCAGGCTTGGCTGTGCACAAAGGAAATCCTGGAAGAGTGCACAGGAACCGGAGCAGCTGCAAATCACGCAGTACCCAGCAATGCAGTCTAGCGTGGGGAGGCAAGGACTCACCTCCACCAAACTTGGACTGAAGAGTCACTAGACTGTGGGAGTCACTTGGACAGAGTTGCTGAGTTCCAGGGGCCACGCTCGTCGTGCTGAGAGGGGACCCAGAGGACCAGTGATGCAGTCTTTTGGTGCCTGCGGTTGCAGGGGGAAGATTCCATCGTCCCACGGGAGATTTCTTCGGAGCTTCTAGTGCAGAGAGGAGGCAGACTACCCCCAAAGCATGCACCACCAGGAAAACAGTCGAGAAGGCGGTCGGATCAGCGTTACAAGGTCGCAGTAGTGGTCTTTGCTACTTTGTTGCAGTTTTGCAGGCGTCCAGAGCAGTCAGCTGTCGATTCCTTGGCAGAAGGTGAAGAGAGAGATGCAGAGGAACTCTGATGAGCTCTTGCATTCGTTATCTAAAGAATTCCCCAAAGCAGAGACCCTAATTAGCCAGAAAAGGAGGATTGGCTACTTAGGAAGGAGGATAGGCTAGCAACACAGGTAAGAGCCTATCAGAAGGAGTCTCTGACGTCACCTGCTGGCCCTGGCCACTCAGAGCAGTCCAGTGTGCCAGCAGCACCTCTGTTTCCAAGATGGCAGAGGTCTGGAGCACACTGGAGGAGCTCTGGGCACCTCCCAGGGGAGGTGCAGGTCAGGGGAGTGGTCACTCCCCTTTCCTTTGTCCAGTTTCGCGCCAGAGCAGGGCTGGGGGATCCCTGAACCAGTGTAGACTGGCTTATGCAGAGATGGGCACCATCTGTGCCCATAAAAGCATTTCCAGAGGCTGGGGGAGGCTACTCCTCCCCAGCCCTGACACCTTTTTCCAAAGGGAGAGGGTGTAACACCCTCTCTCTGAGGATGTCCTTTGTTTTGCCTTCCTGGGCCAAGCCTGGCTGGACCCCAGGAGGGCAGAAACCTGTCTGAGGAGTTGGCAGCAGCTGCAGTGAAACCCCGGGAAAGGTAGTTTGGCAGTACCCGGGTCTGAGCTAGAGACTCGGGGGATCATGGAATTGTCTCCCCAATGCCAGAATGGCATTGTGGTGACAATTCCATGATCTTAGACATGTTACATGGCCATGTTCGGAGTTACCATTGTGACGCTATACATATGTCGTGACATATGTATAGTGCACACGTGTAATGGTGTCCCCGCACTAACAAAGTCCGGGGAATTTGCCCTGAACAATGTGGGGGCACCTTGGCTAGTGCCAGGGTGCCCACACACTAAGTAACTTAGCACCCAACCTTTACCAGGTAAAGGTTAGACATATAGGTGACTTATAAGTTACTTAAGTGCAGTGGTAAATGGCTGTGAAATAACGTGGACGTTATTTCACTCAGGCTGCAGTGGCAGGCCTGTGTAAGAATTGTCAGAGCTCCCTATGGGTGGCACAAGAAATGCTGCAGCCCATAGGGATTTCCTGGAACCCCAATACCCTGGGTACCTCAGTACCATATACTAGGGAATTATAAGGGTGTTCCAGTATGCCAATGTAAATTGGTGAAATTGGTCACTAGCCTGTTAGTGACAATTTGTACAGAGAGAGCATAACCACTGAGGTTCTGGTTAGTAGAACCTCAGTGAGACAGTTAGGCATCACACAGGGAACACATACATATAGGTCACAAACTTATGAGCACTGGGGTCCTGGCTAGCAGGGTCCCAGTGACACATAACAAACATACTGAAAACATAGGGTTTTCACTATGAGCACTGGGCCCTGGCTAGCAGGATCCCAGTGAGACAGTGAAAACACCCTGACATACACTCACAAACAGGCCAAAAGTGGGGGTAACAAGGCTAGAAAGAGGCTACTTTCTCACAGACATATGTGAGTTGATGGAGTGATGGGAGTGAGGGTAAGGGTGGGGGTACGTGTAGGCATGCAGGTGGGGTAGGGGATATGGTAGTTAAGATTTGACTTACCAGAGTCCAGTTCTCCTGCTACTCCTGCGAGGCCCTCAGGATGCAGTATTGCCAAGACTTGCTCCTCCCATGTTGTTAGTTGTGGGAGAGGAGGTGGGGGTCCACCACCAGACCTCTGTACAGCAATCTGGTGTCTTGAAACCACGGAACGCACCTTCCCCCGTAGGTCGTTCCACCTCTTCCTGATGTCATCCCGTGTTCTTGCATGCTGTCCCACTGCGTTGACCCTGTCGACGATTCTCCACCATAGCTCCATCTTCCTCGCAATGGAGGTGTGCTGCACCTGTGATCCGAAAAGCTGTGGCTCTACCTGGATGATTTCCTCCACCGTGACCCTGAGCTCCTCCTCTGAAAACCTGGGGTGTCTTTGAGGTGCCATGATGTAGTGTGGGTGATGTGTGAGGTGCTGTCTGTTGTGATATGTGGGGGGATGTGTTAGTGTGTGTTGTTTGAGGTGCGTGGATGTTGCATAAGTGATGGTGTTGTGTGTCTGTGGATGCTGGTGTTGTGTTTGCTAATCTCTCTCTCTAGCCTTCTTCCAAATTTTACTTTGTAAGGGTTTGGGGGTAATGTGAGTGTGTGTTTTATAGTGGTGTCAGTGTGTGGGTGTGGTGTGTGTATTTCGAATTGTCCAATGTGGTTGTGTTTTGTAAGTGTGTGTGTATTTTGAGCGCAGCAGTGTGTACTGCCAATGGATTACCGAGGTTGAAAGACCGCTGCGTTGATTCGTGGGTTGTGATAGTGTGGGTGTATTCCTGTTGGCGTAGCGGTGTGGGTTTTGCTATCGCCATTTCATCACTGACCTTTGGTGTGGCGGACTTGTGTGGGTGTCTGCATTGTGGCGGATTCCGAGATGTGGGTCGTAATACCTGTAGCGCAATTCCGCTGCCGCAAAGGTATGTTGGCGGTCTTCAGCACGGCGGAAAGCGGGATTTTCCGCCAGGGTTGTAATGAGGGCCATAGTGTGCACAGAGTCCAGGGGTTCCCCGAGAGGTTTGACAGAGGCAATAATAAATAATACTAATGCTCTATTTGTGGTAGTGTGGTTGAGCATTTAGGCTTATCAGAGGGTAGTGTTAAGCATTTGTTGTACACACACAGGCAATAAATGAGAACACACACTCAATGACATAACTCCAGGCCAATAGGTTTTTATGTAGAAAAATATTATTTTCTTAATATATTTTAGAACAACAAGATTCAAATTGCAGGTAAGTACAATAAATGTAAGGTACTTTGCAAAGGTATAGATAGAACTTTGAATCAGAACAGTAATGTATACCATTTGGCATAAAATGGCAATGAGCTATTTTAAAAGCAGAAAAATTCAACAGTTCCTGAGGGAGGTAAGTACAGGTTGGTTAATACGGTAAGTAAAGGACTTACAAGTTCAGTCTCCGGGGCATAGTCAACCCCAAACACCCAGCACAAGCAACACAGGGCCGGTCAGGTGCAGAGGTCAAAGAGGGGCCCAAATAACATAGTTGCCTATGGAGAAAGGGGATGCTCCGGTTCCAGTCTGCTAGCAGGTAAGTGTAGGAGGCTGGACTGGCTTGTAGTGAGTACCAAGGGGTACTTGCACCTTGCACCAGGCCCAGTTATCCCTTATTAGTGTATAGGGTGTCTAGCAGCTTAGGCTGATAGATAATGGTAGCTTAGCAGAGCAGCTTAGGCTGAACTAGGAGACGTGTGAAGCTACTACAGTACCACTTAGTGTCATATGCACAATATCATAAGAAAACACAATACACAGTTATACTAAAAATAAAGGTACTTTATTTTTATGACAATATGCCAAAGTATCTTAGAGTGTACCCTCAGTGAGAGGATAGGAAATATACACAAGATATATATACACAATAGCAAAAATATGCAGTATAGTCTTAGAAAACAGTGCAAACAATGTATAGTTACAATAGGATGCAAGGGGAAACATAGGGATAGGGGCAACACAAACCATACAAAAGTGGAATGCGAACCTCGAATGGACCCCAAACCTATGTGACCTTGTAGAGGGTCGCTGGGACTATTAGAAAATAGTGAGAGTTAGAAAAATAACCCTCCCCAAGACCCTGAAAAGTGAGTGCAAAGTGCACTAAAGTTCACCTAAGGACAAAGTAGTTGTGTTAGAGGAATAATGCAGGAAAGACACAAACCAGCAATGCAACAACTGTGGATTTCCAATCTAGGGTACCTGTGGAACAAGGGGACCAAGTCCAAAAGTCACAAGCAAGTCGGAGATGGGCAAATGCCCAGGAAATGCCAGCTGCGGGTGCAAAGAAGCTTCTACTGGACAGAAGAAGCTGAGGTTTCTGCAGGAACGAAAAGGGCTAGAGACTTCCCCTTTGGTGGACGGATCCCGCTCGCCGTGGAGAGTTGTGCAGAAGTGTTTTCCCGCCGAAAGAATGCCAACAAGCCTTGCTAGCTGCAAATCATGCGGTTAGCGTTTTTGGACGCTGCTGAGGCCCAGGAGGGACCAGGAGGTCGCAAATTGGACCAGCAGAGAGAAGGGACGTCGAGCAAGACAAGGAGCCCTCTCTGAAGCCGGTAGCACCCGGAGAAGTGCCAGAAACAGGCACTACGAGGATGCGTGAAACGGTGCTCGCCGAAGTTGCACAAAGGAGTCCCACGTCGCCGGAGACCAACTTAGAAAGTCGTGCAATGCAGGTTAGAGTGCCGTGGACCCAGGCTTGGCTGTGCACAAAGGATTTCCGCCGGAAGTGCACAGGGGCCGGAGTAGCTGCAAAGTCGCAGTTCCCAGCAATGCAGCCCAGCAAGGTGAGGCAAGGACTTACCTCCACCAAACTTGGACTGAAGAGTCACTGGACTGTGGGGGTCACTTGGATAGAGTCGCTGGATTCGAGGGACCTCGCTCGTCGTGCTGAGAGGAGACCCAAGGGACCGGTAATGCAGCTTTTTGGTGCCTGCGGTTGCAGGGGGAAGATTCCGTCGACCCACGGGAGATTTCTTCGGAGCTTCTGGTGCAGAGAGGAGGCAGACTACCCCCACAGCATGCACAAGCAGGAAAACAGTCGAGAAGGCGGCAGGATCAGCGTTACAGAGTTGCAGTAGTCGTCTTTGCTACTATGTTGCAGGTTTGCAGGCTTCCAGCGCGGTCAGCAGTCGATTCCTTATCAGAAGGTGAAGAGAGAGATGCAGAGGAACTCGGATGAGCTCTTGCATTCGTTATCTAAAGTTTCCCCAGAGACAGAGACCCTAAATAGCCAGAAAAGAGGGTTTGGCTACCTAGGAGAGAGGATAGGCTACTAACACCTGAAGGAGCCTATCAACAGGAGTCTCTGACGTCACCTGGTGGCACTGGCCACTCAGAGCAGTCCAGTGTGCCAGCAGCACCTCTGTTTCCAAGATGGCAGAGGTCTGGAGCACACTGGAGGAGCTCTGGACACCTCCCAGGGGAGGTGCAGGTCAGGGGAGTGGTCACTCCCCTTTCCTTTGTCCAGTTTCGCGCCAGAGCAGGGCTAAGGGGTCCCCTGAACCGGTGTAGACTGGCTTATGCAGAATTGGGCACATCTGTGCCCAACAAAGCATTTCCAGAGGCTGGGGGAGGCTACTCCTCCCCTGCCTTCACACCATTTTCCAAAGGGAGAGGGTGTCACACCCTCTCTCAGAGGAAGTTCTTTGTTCTGCCATCCTGGGCCAGGCCTGGCTGGACCCCAGGAGGGCAGATGCCTGTCTGAGGGGTTGGCAGCAGCAGCAGCTGCAGTGAAACCCCAGGAAGGGCAGTTTGGCAGTACCAGGGTCTGTGCTACAGACCACTGGGATCATGGGATTGTGCCAACCATGCCAGGATGGCATAGAGGGGGCAATTCCATGATCTTAGACATGTTACATGGCCATATTCGGAGTTACCATTGTGAAGCTACATATAGGTATTGACCTATATGTAGTGCACGCGTGTAATGGTGTCCCCGCACTCAAAAAGTTCAGGGAATTGGCTCTGAACAATGTGGGGGCACCTTGGCTAGTGCCAGGGTGCCCTCACACTAAGTAACTTTGCACCTAACCTTTACCAGGTAAAGGTTAGACATATAGGTGACTTATAAGTTACTTAAGTGCAGTGTAAAATGGCTGTGAAATAACGTGGACGTTATTTCACTCAGGCTGCAGTGGCAGGCCTGTGTAAGAATTGTCAGAGCTCCCTATGGGTGGCAAAAGAAATGCTGCAGCCCATAGGGATCTCCTGGAACCCCAATACCCTGGGTTCCTCAGTACCATATACTAGGGAATTATAAGGGTGTTCCAGTAAGCCAATGTAAATTGGTAAAAATGGTCACTAGCCTGTTAGTGACAATTTGTAAAGAGAGAGCATAACCACTGAGGTTCTGGTTAGCAGAGCCTCAGTGAGACAGTTAGGCACCACACAGGGAACACATACATATAGGCCTCAAACTTATGAGCACTGGGGTCCTGACTAGCAGGGTCCCAGTGACACATAACAAACATACTGAAAACATAGGGTTTTCACTATGAGCACTGGGCCCTGGCTAGCAGGATCCCAGTGAGACAGTGAAAACACCCTGACATACACTCACAAACAGGCCAAAAGTGGGGGTAACAAGGCTAGAAAGAGGCTACTTTCTCACACAACCCCCCCCCCAAACGAAGGACAATAAGGCTAACCTTGGCCAGTTGAGACTTTATTGTCTAAGTGGTGATAAGTAGAGAGTAGCTCTGCAATAGACTGGTTACTCCCTTTATCATCCACTCTATGGTTACTTCCCTGTGGGGATGTAAACCACCCTGTTTGAAGTTTTTTAGCTAAGCAACAATGTGAAGATGTATTTTCAGAGTTTCTATCAGTAAGCTTTAGTTTAGAGCAGTGGGAATTGTCCACTGAACCTATTTGTAGTGATGGAAATGCCAGACAGGGATGCTGTCTCAGAAAAGCCATAGCTGGGCAAAAATTTTGTCCATATGGCTGGAAGAGAGAACAGGGATGCTGTTTCTCTTGAGTTGGAGCAGGGCAGGGATGCTGTCCTATGAGCTCCACACTAGGGCAGGGATGCTGTCCTAAGTGTTGTGAGGCAGTGCAGGGTTTCTGCACTAAAGTTTCTCTGGGAGGGTTGGAGGGATGCTCCATGTTAACTAAAATGGTGCTCTTTTTCTCACCAATGTTAGTTATCCCACAGAGAGGTACTTCCACCTCAGGGAGTACAGTTTTGCCAACTGATGATTCCCTTGGAACAGGTGCCACCCCAGGAGAGGTTTCTCCCACCACAGGAATGGTATCCTGAATGGTAGGGTGGTTAGGGGATACTGTGATACCCTTTTTACCTGTTGATGGAGAGGGATCCTGAGTTTTCAGGCCTTCTCTCCTTTGCTTTTTCATTTCAGTAGAAATGAGAGGGAACAATTCCTCAGGGATGCCCAGCATGGCTGCATGGGCATAAAACTCTACATTAGCCCAACCTGAGGCCTCTAGGTCATTACCTAAGAGACAGTCTACAGGTAAGCTAGGTGATACCACCACCTGCTTAGGGCCAGTAACTCCACCCCAACTAAACTGAATTATAGCTAAGGGAAGAAACTTAGTGGAGTTATGGACATCAATAATCTTATACTGTTGTCCAATGATGTGTTGATCAGGGTGCACTAGGTTTTCAGTCACCAAAGTGATACTGGCACCTGTGTCCCTGTAGGCCAAGGCCTCAACACCATTTATTGAAACTGTCTGCCTGTACTTATCCATTGTAAGGGGACAAGCAGCCAGTGTGGCAAGGCCAATGCCACTAGGTGTGACAGAAACTGTCTTGGGACTGACTACCCCAGTTTCTACTATGGACCCAAAAATGAACCCAACTACACCCTTAACTTGACTGTTGCCAGCAGTCCCACCACTAGTACCACTACTGCTAGGGGCACTAGAGCTTGATGTATTAGTGGTGGTAGGCTCAGGGGGGTTTACCTGGACAGGACTTATCCCCTGGCCTATAGCCTCTGTTTTTACACACAAAGCACCAAGGCTTTTTAATGTGTGCAGGTTGGGAAGAAGAGGAAGAATTTGTTTTATCCCCACCCTCTGAAGAGTGTTTAAGATTTGAAGTGGGATCTTTGGTTTTACCCTTATCCCCATGCTTATCTTGAGATTTTTCACCATCTTTCTTCTTATTGCCATCTTTGTCACCCCCTGTATGAACTTTTCTGTTCACCCTTGTTCTGACCCATTTGTCTGCCTTCTTTCCCAATTCTTGGGGAGAGGTCAGATCAGAGTCTACCTGGTACTGGTGCAACAAATCAGACACACAATTATTAAGTATATGCTCTCTCAGGATTGTGTTATACAGGCTTTCATAATCAGTAACTTTACTGCCATGTAACCACCCCTCCAAGGCCTTCACTGAATGGTCAATGAAATCAACCCACTCTTGTGAAGACTCCTTTTTTGTCTCTCTGAACTTTATCCTGTATTGTTCAGTGGTTAAGCCATAACCATCCAGGAGTGCATTCTTAAGAACTGTAAAATTATTGGCATCACTTTCTTTCACAGTAAGGAGTCTATCCCTACCCTTTCCACTAAATGATAGCCATAGGATAGCAGCCCACTGCCTTTGAGGGACATCCTGTACAACACAGGCCCTCTCAAGTGCAGCAAACCACTTGTTAATGTCATCCCCCTCCTTGTAAGGGGGAACTATCTTGTGCAGATTCCTGGAATCATGCTCTTTTGCAGGATGACTATGGGGAATACTGCTGCTGCCACCATGGGTTTCTAAACCCAGTTTCTGTCTCTCCTTCTCTACTTCTAAAGACTGTCTATCCAAATCCAGCTGTTGCTTCTTGAGCTTCAGTCTGGTTTGTTCCACTCTCAATCTATTGAGCTCCCTTTCTAACAATCTGTCATCAGGGTGGGTGGGAGGGACATGCCTTGAAACAGAAGTATGGTGAGAATGGACAGAAGGAGACCTGTCCCTTACAGAAGCCACCCTAACAGCGTGGTTAACAGAAACATCACTACCAGTATGGTGAGAATAAATGCTTTTGCTATGATGTGAGACAACACTATTTATATGGTGTGGCTCCTCATCATGACCAACTATGCTAGACTGTCTAGTAATGGGCAGGCTAGGAAGTTTCTTTCCTGAATCTTTTCCTGGGGGAGTCCCTGGATCTGATTGAGAACCATTAGCTACTTTTTCTACAGATTGGGTACTTATGGCCTTATCCTGTACTCTAAGCATGTTAATTAACAGTTCTAAGGAAGGATTCTTCCCTACACTCAAACCTCTCTCTATGCAGAGACTCCTTGCTCCTTTCCAGCTAAGGTGATCATATGCAAGTTTGGACAGATCAACACTTTGGCCTGTGCCAGACATTTTTAGAGAGAGTTAAAGTGATAGAAAAAGATAAAAAGTTTGTCAGAGCTTTTAGAAAGACAGAGAAAAAAAACTTTTAAAACTTTTTAGAACTTTTTAGAAAGTTAGAAGTACTTTTCAGCACTTAGAAAAGAGTGAAAAGAGGAAATGCAAAACTTTTTGGCTATGTGTATATACACTGACCTTGTTTTGTATATTTTTCTCTTATGAAAAGTACAATGACAAGAGTGGTAAGCAGTCTCAAAGCACTTATCCCACCACTGCACAACCAATGTAGGAGGCTGGACTGGCTTGTAGTGAGTACCAAGGGGTACTTGCACCTTGCACCAGGCCCAGTTATCCCTTATTAGTGTATAGGGTGTCTAGCAGCTTAGGCTGATAGATAATGGTAGCTTAGCAGAGCAGCTTAGGCTGAACTAGGAGACGTGTGAAGCTACTACAGTACCACTTAGTGTCATATGCACAATATCATAAGAAAACACAATACACAGTTATACTAAAAATAAAGGTACTTTATTTTTATGACAATATGCCAAAGTATTTTAGAGTGTACCCTCAGTGAGAGGATAGGAAATATACACAAGATATATATACACAATAGCAAAAATATGCAGTATAGTCTTAGAAAACAGTGCAAACAATGTATAGTTACAATAGGATGCAATGGGGAAACATAGGGATAGGGGCAACACAAACCATATACTCCAAAAGTGGAAAGCGAACCACGAATGGACCCCAAACCTATGTGACCTTGTAGAGGGTCGCTGGGACTATTAGAAAATAGTGAGAGTTAGAAAAATAACCCTCCCCAAGACCCTGAAAAGTGAGTGCAAAGTGCACTAAAGTTCCCCTAAGGACAAAGTAGTCGTGTTAGAGGAATAATGCAGGAAAGACACAAACCAGCAATGCAACAACTGTGGATTTCCAATCTAGGGTACCTGTGGAACAAGGGGACCAAGTCCAAAAGTCACAAGCAAGTCGGAGATGGGCAAATGCCCAGGAAATGCCAGCTGCGGGTGCAAAGAAGCTTCTACTGGACAGAAGAAGCTGAGGTTTCTGCAGGAACGAAAAGGGCTAGAGACTTCCCCTTTGGTGGACGGATCCCTCTCGCCGTGGAGAGTCGTGCAGAAGTGTTTTCCCGCCGAAAGAACGCTAACAAGCCTTGCTAGCTGCAAATCGTGCGGTTAGCGTTTTTGGACGCTGTTGAGGCCCAGGAGGGACCAGGAGGTCGCAAATTGGACCAGCAGAGAGAGGGGACGTCGAGCAAGACAAGGAGCCCTCTCTGAAGCCGGTAGCACCCGGAGAAGTGCCAGAAACAGGCACTACGATGATGCGTGAAACGGTGCTCGCCGAAGTTGCACAAAGGAGTCCCACGTCGCCGGAGACCAACTTAGAAAGTCGTGCAATGCAGGTTAGAGTGCCGTGGACCCAGGCTTGGCTGTGCACAAAGGATTTCCGCCGGAAGTGCACAGGGGCCGGAGTAGCTGCAAAGTCGCGGTTCCCAGCAATGCAGCCCAGCGAGGTGAGGCAAGGACTTACCTCCACCAAACTTGGACTGAAGAGTCACTGGACTGTGGGGGTCACTTGGACAGAGTTGCTGGATTCGAGGGACCTCGCTCGTCGTGCTGAGAGGAGACCCAAGGGACCGGTAATGCAGCTTTTTGGTGCCTGCGGTTGCAGGGGGAAGATTCCGTCGACCCACGGGAGATTTCATCGGAGCTTCTGGTGCAGAAAGGAGGCAGACTACCCCCACAGCATGCACAAGCAGGAAAACAGTCGAGAAGGCGGCAGGATCAGCGTTACAGAGTTGCAGTAGTCGTCTTTGCTACTATGTTGCAGGTTTGCAGGCTTCCAGCGCGGTCAGCAGTCGATTCCTTATCAGAAGGTGAAGAGAGAGATGCAGAGGAACTCGGATGAGCTCTTGCATTCGTTATCTAAAGTTTCCCCAGAGACAGAGACCCTAAATAGCCAGAAAAGAGGGTTTGGCTACCTAGGAGAGAGGATAGGCTACTAACACCTGAAGGAGCCTATCAGCAGGAGTCTCTGACGTCACCTGGTGGCACTGGCCACTCAGAGCAGTCCAGTGTGCCAGCAGCACCTCTGTTTCCAAGATGGCAGAGGTCTGGAGCACACTGGAGGAGCTCTGGACACCTCCCAGGGGAGGTGCAGGTCAGGGGAGTGGTCACTCCCCTTTCCTTTGTCCAGTTTCGCGCCAGAGCAGGGCTAAGGGGTCCCCTGAACCGGTGTAGACTGGCTTATGCAGAATTGGGCACATCTGTGCCCAACAAAGCATTTCCAGAGGCTGGGGGAGGCTACTCCTCCCCTGCCTTCACACCATTTTCCAAAGGGAGAGGGTGTCACACCCTCTCTCAGAGGAAGTTCTTTGTTCTGCCATCCTGGGCCAGGCCTGGCTGGACCCCAGGAGGGCAGATGCCTGTCTGAGGGGTTGGCAGCAGCAGCAGCTGCAGTGAAACCCCAGGAAGGGCAGTTTGGCAGTACCAGGGTCTGTGCTACAGACCATTGGGATCATGGGATTGTGCCAACCATGCCAGGATGGCATAGAGGGGGCAATTCCATGATCTTAGACATGTTACATGGCCATATTCGGAGTTACCATTGTGAAGCTACATATAGGTAGTGACCTATATGTAGTGCACGCGTGTAATGGTGTCCCCGCACTCACAAAGTTCAGGGAATTGGCTCTGAACAATGTGGGGGCACCTTGGCTAGTGCCAGGGTGCCCTCACACTAAGTAACTTTGCACCTAACCTTTACCAGGTAAAGGTTAGACATATAGGTGACTTATAAGTTACTTAAGTGCAGTGTAAAATGGCTGTGAAATAACGTGGACGTTATTTCACTCAGGCTGCAGTGGCAGGCCTGTGTAAGAATTGTCAGAGCTCCCTATGGGTGGCAAAAGAAATGCTGCAGCCCATAGGGATCTCCTGGAACCCCAATACCCTGGGTACCTCAGTACCATATACTAGGGAATTATAAGGGTGTTCCAGTAAGCCAATGTAAATTGGCAAAAATGGTCACTAGCCTGTTAGTGACAATTTGTAAAGAGAGAGCATAACCACTGAGGTTCTGGTTAGCAGAGCCTCAGTGAGACAGTTAGGCACCACACAGGGAACACATACATATAGGCCACAAACTTATGAGCACTGGGGTCCTGACTAGCAGGGTCCCAGTGACACATAACAAACATACTGAAAACATAGGGTTTTCACTATGAGCACTGGGCCCTGGCTAGCAGGATCCCAGTGAGACAGTGAAAACACCCTGACATACACTCACAAACAGGCCAAATGTGGGGGTAACAAGGCTAGAAAGAGCCTACTTTCTCACAGTAAGTACCTGCGTCCTCTGGGAGCAGACCAGTGGGGTTTTGTAGAGCACTGGGGGGGTCCCAAGTAGGCACACAAAGTACACCCTCAGCGGCAGAGGGGCGGCCGGATGCAGTGGGAAAATAAGGCGTCGGGTTTGTAATAGAAATCAATGGAGGGTCCCGGAGGTCATCCAGACGTTGCAGGCAGGGCACGGGGGCTTCTGGGGCCAGCCACTGATGGGGCAAGGGTGAGGGCCACCTGCTGGTTACTACTGCACCAGTGGTTGGTTCTTCACGGGCCTGGGGGCTGCGGGTGCAGTGCTTCTGCCAGGCATTGGGTTTCTTCTTACCGGGGAATCGCTGTCAGGTGGGTCCTTGGGATTCCCTCCGCAGGCAGCATCGTGGAGGTGCAGAGAGGTTAGCCCAGGGTGGACACGTCGTCAGAGTTGCCTGGGGATCCTCTCTGTGTCTCTCTGGACACGGGCCAGGGGTGTCGGGTACAGAGTGGTGGGGACTCCTGCTTCTGGAGTGAGGTGTGAGTCCCTTTAAAGATGGTTTCTTCTTGCTGGTTTAGACAGGGTCGCTGTCCACTGGAGTTTTTTGGTCCTTTGTAGTTGCAGGGCAGTCCTCTGAGTCAGCAGAGGTCGCTGGGCCTGCAGGATGCATTGCTGTTGCAGGTTCTTTGAATCAGGAGACAGGCCGGTAGGGCTATGGCTAAAGCAGTTGTCGTCTTCCTTCTTCTCTGCGGGGTTTTCAGGTCAGCAGTCCTTCTTCTTTGTAGGTCATCGGGAATCTGATTTCCTGGGTTCAGGGTTGCCCCTAAATACTAAATTTAGGTGTGTGTTTGGGCTGGAAGGCAGTAGCCAATGTCTATTGTCCCTGAGGGTGGCCCCTGCCTTTGGGGAGGGGGGGCATCCTATTCCTATTGGGCTAAATCCTCCAAAACAAGATGGAGGCTTTTCTAAGGAGGGGGTCAAATCAGCTCTGGTCACCTTAGGGGTGAACCTGGCTGAGGGGGTGACTCCTCCTTGTTTTTCTCATTATCTGCCCAGACTTGCCACCAAAAGTGGGGCCTGTGTACAGGGGGCGTGCATCTCGACTAGCTGGAGTGCCCTAGGGCATTGTAACACCAGGCGTGAGTCTTTGAGGCTCACTGCCAGGTGTTACAATTCCTGCAGGGGGAGGTATGAAGCCCCTCCAACCAGGACAGGCTTTGTTCCTGGTCACAGAGTGCACAAAGGCACTCACCCCATGTGACCTGAAACTGGTCTGGAGGTGGCAGGCTGGCAGGGACCAGTCAGCCTGCACTAGTAGTTGGGCTGGCATGCAGGGGGCATCTCTAAGATGCCCTCTGTGTGTATTTCTCAATACATCCCACACTGGCATCAGTGTGTATTTATTGTACTGAGAAGATTGATACCAAACTTCCCAGTATTTAGTGTAGCCATTATGGAACTGTGGAGTTCGTGTTTGACAAACTCCCAGACCATATACTCTATATGGCTACCCTGTACTTACAATGTCTAAGAATTGGCTTAGACACAGTAGGGGCATAGTGCTCATGCAGCTATGCCCTCACCTGTGGTATAGTGCACCCTGCCTAAGGGCTGTAAGGCCTGCTAGAGGGGTGACTTACCTATGCCACAGGCAGTGGTTGTGGGCATGGCACCCTGAGAGGAGTGCCATGTTGACTTAGTCTTTTTCTCCCCACCAGGACACACAAGCTGTGAGGCAGTGTGCATGGGCTGAGTAAGGGGTCCCCAGGGTGGCATAATACATGCTGCAGCCCTTAGAGGCCTTCCCTGACCACAGCACCCATGATACCAGGGGTACCTTTTGCAAGGGATGTATCTGTGTGCCAGGGCTGTGCCAATTGTGGAGACAATGGTACAGTTTTAGGGAAAGAACACTGGTGCTGGGTCCTGGTTAGCAGGGCCCCACCCCACTTTCAATCAAATCTGGCATAAAAAAAGGCAAAAAGTTAGGGGGTAACCATGCCAACAGTGGCATTTTCCTACAATAACCATCTTGCACAATATTAGGTAATCATTTGTCTATGGTTGTGCTCTACCATACCTTGAGATTATAAGTAATTCTTTACCCTATTGGAATGATATACAATGAAAGGGAAGTGAGAAAGATTGTTCTGGGACATCTGACCAAGTGTCTTGCTGCTGTTGCATAACATGGCCTCTTGATGACCGCCTTTGGTGATACTGCCCCATTTTGCTGAGTCTGCTGATTTTGTTGTTTTTGAGGATGCCAAACTGGGTTTTGAACCCTCTGTGGATGGTATACAGGGGATAATCTTTGCTTGAATTGTGATTTGAATAGCTTTCTCCTCTCCATTAGGCCAACTGTCTGTAGGGTGTGCCTCCGCCTGCATTCCTTGCATCATCTTGTCATTGTTTAGGTCAAAGATGTAGGAGGCTGGCCTGGCTTATAGTGGGTACCTTGTGGTACTTACACCTTGCGCCAGGTCCAGTTATCCCTTATTAGTAGAATGGAGGTGTTTATAGCAGTTTAGGCTGTTAGAGGTAGCTATGGCAAAGCAGATTAGGCTGAACTAGGAGACATGCAAAGCTCCTACTATACCACTTATATCATATAGCACAATATCACAAGAAAACACAATACACAGAGTTACTAAAAATAAAGGTACTTTATTTTAGTGACAATATGTCAAAAGTATCTCAGAGGATATCCTCACTTAGGAGGTAAGTAATATACACAAATTATATGTACACAAACCAAAATCAGGTAAGTAACAGTTAGAAAAGTAGTGCAAACAATGTAGAATCACAATAGAATGCAATAGGTAGAAATAGGCCTAGGGGCAACACAAACCATATACTCCAAAAGTGGAATGCGAATCACAAATTGACCCCAGGCCTATGGTAGGTTGTAGAGGGTCGCTGGGACTGTGAGAAAACAGTAAGGGTGTCCAAAATACCCCACCCCAAGACCCTGACAAGTACGAGTAAAGTTACCCTTCTACTCCAGAAAGACAGTATTGTTGAGATAGGGGATTCTGCAAGAACCACAACTGCTACCAAAGCACTGAAGACGGATTCCTGGACCTGATGACCTGTAAAGGATGGGGACCAAGTCCAAGAGCCACGCAAGTGTCCGGGGGGCAGGATACCACTGAACCCCAGATGAAGTTGCAAAAGGGCTGCCTCCGGGTGGAAGATACCAAAGATTCTGTAACAACGGAAGGTGCCAGGAACTTCTCCTTTGCTCAGATGTCCCACGGTGTGCTGGAGGTTGCAGAAGTGTTTCCACGCCGAAAATACCGCAATCAAGCCTTGCTAGCTGCAAGAGTCGCGGTTAAGGATGTTGGGTGCTGTTGGGGCCCAGGAGGGACCAGGATGTCGCCCCTTGGAGGAGGAGACAGAGGGGCACTCAGCAACTCAGAGAGCCCCCACAGAAGCAGGCAGCACCCGCAGAAGTGCCTGAACAGGCATTTAGAAGACCTGAGGACAGCGGTTGACTCAGAGTCACAAAGGAGGGTCCCACGACGTCGGAGTCCAACTCAGCGAGTTGGGCAATGCAGGACGGAGTGCTGGGGACCCAGGCTAGGATGTGCACAAGGGAAGTCTTGGAAAAGTGCACAGAAGCTGGAGCAGCTGCAGATCATGCAGTACACAGGTTTGCTGTCTGGCGGAGGGATGCAAGGACTTACCTCCACAAAATTTGGACAGAAGGGCCACTGGACTGTGGGACACACTTGGACCCAGCTCCTGTGTTCCAGGGACCATGCTCGTCAGGATGAGAGGGGACCCAGAGGACCGGTGATGCAGAAGTTTGGTGCCTGCATTGGCAGGGGGAAGATTCCGTCGACCCACAGGAGATTTCTTCTTGGCTTCCAGTGCAGGGTGAAGGCAGACAGCCCTCAGAGCATGCACCACCAGGAAACAGTCGAGAAAGCCGGCAGGATGAGGCACTACAATGTTGCTGATAGTCGTCTTGCTAATTTGTTGCGGTTTTGCAGGCGTCCTGGAGTAGTCAGCAGTCGATCCTTGGCAGAAGTTGAAGAGGGAAGTGCAGAGGAACTCTGGTGAGCTCTTGCATTCGTTATCTGAGGAATAGCCCAGAGGAGAGACCCTAAATAGCCTAGAAAGGAGGATTGGCTACTGAGAAAGGCAAGCACCTATCAGAGGGGGTCTCAGATGTCACCTGCTGACACTGGCCACTCAGAGCTGTCCATTGTGCCCCAACACCTCTGAATCCAAGATGGCAGAGGTCTGGGACACACTGGAGGAGCTCTGGGCACCTCCCCTGGGAGGTGTTGGTCAGGGGAGTGGTCACTCCCCTTTCCATTGTCCAATTTTGTGCCACAGCAGGACTGGGGGATCCCTGAACCGGTGTAGACTGGCTTATTCAGAGATGGGCACCATCTGTGCCCAACAAAGCATTTTCAGAGGCTGGGGGAGGCTACTCCTCCCCAGCCCTTCACACCTATTTCCAAAGGGAGAGGTGTAACACCCTCTCTCAGAGGAAATCCTTTGTTCTGCCTTCCTGGGACCAGGCTGTCCAGGCCCCAGGGGGGCAGAAACCTGTCTGAGGGGTTGGCAGCAGCAGCAGCTGCAGTGGAGACCCCGGAAAGGCAGTTTGGCAGTACCAGGGTTCTGTGCTAGAGACCCGGGGATGCATGGAATTGTCCCCCAGAATGGTATTCCATGATCCTAGACATGTTACATGGCCATGTTCGGAGTTACCATTATGATGCTACATATAGGTATTGACCTATATATAGTGCACACGTGTAATGGTGTCCCCGCACTCACAAAGTCCAGGGAATTTGCCCTGAACAATGTGAGGGTTAGACATATAGGTGACTTATAAGTTGCTTATGTGCAGTGAAAAATGGCTGTGAAATAATGTGGACGTTATTTAACTCAGGCTGCAGTGGCAGTCCTGTGTAAGAATTGTCTGAGCTCCCTATGGGTAACAATAGAAATGCTGCAGCCCATAGGGATCTCCTGGAACCCCAATACCCTGGATACCTAGGTACCATATACAAGGGAATTATAAGGATGTTCCAGTGTGCCAATGAGAATTGGTAAAATTAGTCACTAGCCTGCAGTGACAATTTTAAAGCAGAGAGAGAGCATAAACACTGAGGTTCTGGTTAGCAGAGCCTCAGTGATACAGTTAGACACCACACAGGGAACACATACAGGGCATACATTATGAGCACTGGGGTCCTGCCTAGCAGGATCCCAGTGACACATAGGCAAAAACAAACATACATACAGTGAAAATGGGGGTAACATGCCAGGCAAGATGGTACTTTCCTACAAAAGAGAACAGAACCCAAGAAAGCTTAATTTAAAATCTTTTGCTGTGCTTTATTCTTTAAAGTCATCATGAGCAAACAGGATGATTGGTGTTGAGTGAGGCCACAGCTGCTTAAACTAAGCATGCACTTATAACTTGACTGGAGACCATGAAAAATGTTAAAGAAGTCTTGCTTTTGCTTCCTCAGGCCGGGTACCAGAAATCCTCTTCATAGATTTCAATAAAGTTGCACTGTAAAGTCCCACAAGGCCTGTTGCACTAGATGTTTTCACTTACATACCTCCACATTATACATCTTGCTACCCATTGTACCCTGCCTCTTGTACTTGCAATCTGATGGCATAGTTGTGTCCAGTGCTAAGGCATAGCATTTTCTCACTGATGATGTTAAGACCAAGTCTGATTTGGGGTCGCCTCTCAGAAAGAGAGGACCTTGAGGCTTTTATGTTTTTATTAGCTTCATGCAGCGTTTGATGTTGCTGGGGTCAGGAAATTCTTGGCAGCACTATCCATAAATCCAGGAAACACCATCAACATGGGAGAGCCTGGTAGAGAAGTCAGGGTACAGGAATTTGTATCACATCCTGAAGAAAGGTAAAATGGAGAAATGTATTTTTTTTGCTCTTATGCAATAGTGGCATCAGCAGAATTTCAGGAGGAAAAGAGTTGAAAAGGTAGTTGCAGCGTGTACTTCCTGAATATCTGAAGGAGCACATGGAGACGAAGGAGGCTACCTCAATTCAACAAGTGGCAGCAAAATATTCCTCTGACTAGATGAAAATTAGGAATTATCATCACCTCATGAGCCAAAGGCAGAGTTAGTGGTAATAAAGGTGTTTGCGCAGGATCTACTTGAGGAATTCCCAAGACTGGCGAGGAAGGGAGTCACTCTGTTGAGGCTCTGAAGAAGAGTAAACCCATCTTGTAAATGTTATCGTCAATATCAAAATCTGTAAGTCAACGCTGAGCACCTTCACTGCTACCACCTCAATCTTCAATAAAAGTGTTTGGAGTGTGAATGTTTAAACATGGGGGGCCTGGTTTAAGAAATGTGGTGCTGCACCCAATGCAGCACCACTTTTCTTGCGCCCCTTATCGCCCCCCTAACGCCAGCATGTGTGCGCTGTCTCTAAGATACAGCGCACCATGGCGGTAGTTAGGGAAACTAGCATCAACATTTTTTTACGTTAGTTCAGAGATTTGCAGGATTAGCGTAAAAAATGTTGATGCTAATCCTGGAAAGCCCATTGCGGCCCATTGTAAACAATGTGTCTCCTTTTAACGCCTGCTCTGAGCATTGCACCACTTTGTAAATTTGGTGCTTCGATTTTGGCCTCGTTGGGCCACATTAGCGTGAAAAAAATGACACTAATTTGGTGCAAGGAGGCGATAGGGGCTCTTAAATCTGCCCCCGAATGTCTTGGAACTGAGGGGCATATTTATACTCTGTTTGCGTCGGATTTGCGTCGTTTTTTTTTACGCAAATCCAACGCAAAGCTAACTCCATATTTATACTTTGACTCTAGACCCATCTAGCGTTGAAAATTCTTGGAGTTTGCATCATTTTTTAGCGTGGACACCTACCTTGCGTTAATGAGATGCAGGGTAGGTATTTGCGCCTTATTTAAACTCCCGTGCAAAAATTACGCACGGGAGGGGGCTGGCCTTAAAAGATGACGCAAAGCCGCATTTGCGTAATTTTTTGATGCCTGGTCAGGGCAGGCGTTAAGGGATCTGTGGGCTCGGAAGGAGCCCAGAGGGGCCCTCCCATGCCCCCAGGGACACCCCCTGCCACCCTCACCCACCCCTGGAGGACACCCATGGATGGGGGGACCCATCTCAGGTAAGTACAGGTAAGTAGAGGTAAGTATTTTTTTATATATTTTTAAGTGGCATAGGGGGGCCTAACTTGGGCCCCCCTACATGCCGCTGTGCCCAATGGCCATGCCCAGGGGACAGAAGTCCCCTGGGCATGGCCATTGGGCAGTGGGGCATGACTCCTGTCTTTGCTAAGACAGGAGTCATTTCCATGGTGGTTGTGCGTCATAAAGTGACGTGAGTCAGGTTAGCGTCAATATTTTTGACTCTAACCTGACTTGCACCATTTTTTGACGCACAACCCCCATTATTCCCTACACCAGCGCTGCCCGGTTCGTGTCATTTTTTTTTACGCTCACCAGGCAGCAGCGCCGGCAAGCATCATCCCATAAATATGACGCCCGGCTGGCGCGTTGGAATGGGGTTAGCCCGTGTTAAATGTTTTGACGCAAAACTGCGTTAGCGCAGTTTTGCGTCAAAAAGTATAAATATGGCCCTGAATGTCTCAATTTTGAGTGTCAAGGTTATCCATGCCTCACTGTCGAGGGTGTCAAAAACTTCTTAGCATAAACGTGGAGATAGACATTGGGTCGGCTTTCAACAGTGAGCAGTTTAGGATACCATGAATCCTTGACATCAGCACTATCAAATGTCGAACGGGTCCAATGTCCATGTTTGCAGTGGGAATATTTTTGCCCACTCTGCTACCTTGGTATCTGGTGGAGTTCTTGGAGGTAGAGAACTGAGGTTCACTTGAAGGAGCTCCTTCACTGGCTCCTCTTCTCTGATCTGCCTCTTGATGTCATCCTTAGTCCTTAGTGAATGCCGTCTTGTTGTTAAGAGTTTTCCAGGACATCCTCTGACACAAATGCATTCTTGCACAGTATAACAATTAGGTAGACAGACCACACAAACAGCTTGTGGGTCATTAGCCATTCTTTGCCTCTCACAGCCAGGGCACTTAACAAGCAGAGATGCTATGTTTGTCAAAAAAGGAATGAAGATGGGGACATTTTTTTCGGGATGAAAAACATTGATGAAAAACTCACAAGCCAGAAAAAGGAACTGGATTCCTTCAGCAATGCATAATTGGATAGCATAGGAGAAGTTACTGACTTCTTAAAGGAACATTCTGTTTTCAACTCTTTAAAGCTGTTGCCTATAAGGTTCCATTTTTATTCCTTTCAGCTAAGTCATTTAGGGGGTCATTACAACCTCGGCGGTCTTTTAACAAGACCGCCGAGGGACCGCCGTGCGGAAGACCGCCAGTAGTGGCGGTTTGCCGCTCGGCGTATTATGACCGTTGGCTGCCCTCTGTCGATTTTCCGACGGAGAGCCGCCAACAGCAATACTTGCGGGCGGCGGGGAAGTGGAGGTTGCTCCACCTCCACCGCCACGCCAACAGAACACCGCCAGCTAATCACGTCCTGTGATTCTGCGCGGCGGTGTTCTGTTGGCGGTGTGGTGTCGGCGGAGCTGTCGCCATGGCTCCCGTCCCCTCCCGGCGGATCGACGGAACAGGCAAGTCGATCGTCCGTTAGGCGAGGGGGGTGGAGGGGTGTTGTGTGTTGTGTGGGTGCATGGGGGTGTGCGACTGTGTATGTAGGGGGTGTGTGAGTGCGTGTATGCTTGCGGGGGTGTTATTTGTTTTGGGAATGGGTGCGTGTATGTCTGTGAGTATGTCTGTATGGATGTGTGCGTGTATGTTTGAATGTGGGTGTACGTGTCTGACTGTGTGTGTGGATGTTGGCCTGTATGTCGGTGTGTGCGCGTGTATGTGTGTTGGTGGTGCCTGCGTGCGTGACGGGTGTGTATGTGTAAGGTAATGTCGGGGTTCGGGGTGGGGAGGGGGGCCCTGCCACCTTTGGGGGGTGGCAGGGGTGGTGGGTGGTGTAGGGGAGGGAGTCGGGTGGGGTGTGGGGGAGACCCCTATCAGTGCCAGGGAATGAATTCCCTGAAACTGATAGTGCTTACCGCCATGGATTTCATGGCGGTTCCTACCGCTGAAAATCCACGGTGGTAAGCCGGGTCAAAATACCAGCGGCGGTATCGTGACGGCTGCCGGGCTGAAGACCCAGGTCTCCAGCCCAGCGGTCGTCTCCGCCCTGGCGGGCGGAACGGAGAACCGGCGGATGACCATGGCGGTAACCGCCATGGTCATGATTCCACAAAGTAAGACAGCCAGCCTGTTGGCGGTCTTACCGCCGATTTAACACCGACCGCCAGGGTTGTAATGACCCCCTTAATGTAGTTTAGAGGCAGCATATTGGGAATATACAGCAAAGAGGTTTTCTATTCATTATTTGAAGATTGTATCCATTGTTTAAAATGTGGCACTTACAGTACAATTACTTTTAGCATTTACTGTGTGTGTGGTACATTAACATATCTGAAAATTGTCAACCAACAACTGACACGTTTCCTCAAGGAGAACAACACACTGGACCTGCCTCAACCCAGATTCCGCAGCAACCACAGCACCGAAACCACCCTCATCTCCGCCACCGACAGGACCATACTTGACAATGGCGAAACCACAGCCCTCATCCTCCTGGACCTCTCAGCCGCATTCGGCACTGTCTGCCACCACACCCTACGCACACACATCAACAATGCAGGGATCCACGACAGAGCCCTGGACTGGGTCACCTCCTTCCTCACCGGCAGAACTCACAGATCCCGCCTCCGTCCATTCCACTCTGAAGCCACCAAAATCATTTGTGGCATACCCCAGGGATCGTCCTTCAGCCCAACCCTCTTTAACGTCTACATGGCTCCGCTCGCTAACATTGCCCAATTTCACAACCTCAACATCATCTCATATGCCGATGACACCCAGCTGATCCTCTCCCTCACCAAGGACCCCGCCATCGCCAAAACCAACCTCCACAAATGAATGAAGACCATCGCCAAATGGATGAAGAACAGCTGCCTGAAACTGAATTCCGACAAAACTAAGGTCCTTATCCTTGGCTCCACCCCCTCTGCATGGGATGACTCCTGGTGGCCTGCCACACTGGGAACTGCACAGACACCCACCGACCACTCACGCAACCTGGGATTCATCCCGGACTCATCACTATCAGTGACCCAGCAAGTCAACGCCATCTCCTCCTCCTGGTTCAACACCCTCCGTATGCTTCGGAAGATCTACAAATGGATCCCCACTGAAACCAGAAGGATGGTCACCCAAGCCTTCATAAGCAGCAAACTGGACTATGGCAATGCCCTCTACCCAGGAACCATGGCCAAGCTGCAGAAAAGACTGCAACGCATGCAAAACGCCTCCGCACGCCTCATCTTAGACATCCCCTGCCACTGCCACATCACAGCCCAACTGAGAGACCTACACTGGCTCCCCGTCAACAAGAGAATCACCTTCAAACTCCTCACTCACGCTTACAAGGCACTGTGACCAGAATACCTCAATAGACAGCTCTCCTTTTACACCCCGACCCGACAGCTTCGCTCCGCCAACCTTGCCCTCGCCACCGTCCTACACATCCACAGAAAGACCGCCGGTGGAAGATCCTTCTCCCACCCCGCCGCCAAGACGTGGAACACTCTTCCCACCCACCACGACAGACACAGGACCTAGTTACCTTCAGGAGACGGCTGTTCAAGCAGTAGCAGCCCCCCATCATTGCCTTGAAACCCTCACAGGTGAGTAGTGTGCTTTACAAATGCTCTGATTGATTGATCTGATAAAGAAGTGCTCCAGCATAGGGCAGGAATTATTTTAATGCTGGTGACTTCAATGAAGATATCCAAGATGGTGAACAAGGACTACAGGTAAGTAATGATCCCTTTTCTGTCGTAAGAGCTTAGTTGATACTCATAAACACTAAATAGACCAAGAAGATTTGAATTGGGACTTACAGCACCTAGATTGTGTACACATGCTTGGCCTATTTGAGCATCATCCTTTTGTAGCTAGACCTACTATATATTGGGGGAGAGTGGTGTGTTTATGACTGCAAACTTCAATAAAGATTCCTACAATGCAGAGCAAGAACTACAGGCATGTAACCTTTTTTCATCATAGGATCATCAATGATAGTCACAAATGCTTGAATAGCACAGCAAGCCAATTAGTCAAGGTAGAGGGTGCTGTACAATAATGTAAATATAAACATACATATATACTTATACACACATATATGTATGTGTGTGAATGAAAAACAAGTTACTTACCTTCGGATTATCAGATAGAGACATAGGGGGTCATTATGAACATGGCGGTAAACTGTAGGAGGCTGGACTGGCTTGTAGTGAGTACCAAGGGGTACGTGCACCTTGCACCAGGCCCAGTTATCCCTTATTAGTGTATAGGGTGTCTAGCAGCTTAGGCTGATAGATAATGGTAGCTTAGCAGAGCAGCTTAGGCTGAACTAGGAGACGTGTGAAGCTACTACAGTACCACTTAGTGTTATATGCACAATATCATAAGAAAACACAATACACAGTTATACTAAAAATAAAGGTACTTTATTTTTATGACAATATGCCAAAGTATCTCAGAGTGTACCCTCAGTGAGAGGATAGGAAATATACACAAGATATATATACACAATAGCAAAAATATGCAGTATAGTCTTAGAAAACAGTGCAAACAATGTATAGTTACAATAGGATGCAATGGGGACACATAGGGATAGGGGCAACACAAACCATATACTCCAAAAGTGGAATGCGAACCACGAATGGACCCCAAACCTATGTGACCTTGTAGAGGGTCGCTGGGACTATTAGAAAATAGTGAGGGTTAGAAAAATAGCCCACCCCAAGACCCTGAAAAGTGAGTGCAAAGTGCACTAAAGTTCCCCAAAGGACATAGAAGTCGTGATAGGGGAATTCTGCAGTAAAGACACAAACCAGCAATGCAACAACGATGGATTTCCAGTCGAGGGTACCTGTGGAACAAGGGGACCAAGTCCAAAAGTCACAAGCAGGTCGGAGATGGGCAGATGCCCAGGAAATGCCAGCTGTGGGTACAAAGAAGCTGCTACTGGACAGTAGAAGCTGAGGATTCTGCAGGAACGACAAGGGCTAGAGACTTCCCCTTTGGAGGATGGATCCCCTACACCGTGGAAAGTCGTGCAGAAGTGTTTTCCCGCCAAAAGACCGCCAACAAGCCTTGCTAGCTGCAAATAGTGTGGTTAGGGTTTTTGGATGCTGCTGTGGCCCAGGAGGGACCAGGATGTCGCCAATTGCGTCTGGGGACAGAGGGGGCGTCGAGCAAGACAAGGAGCCCTCTCAGAAGCAGGCAGCACCCGCAGAAGTGCCGGAACAGGCACTACAAAGAAGAGTGAAACGGTGCTCACCCGAAGTTGCACAAAGGAGTCCCACGTCGCCGGAGGGCCACTTAGAAAGTCGTGCAATGCAGGTTAGAGTGCCGTGGACCCAGGCTTGGCTGTGCACAAAGGATTTCCGCCGGAAGTGCACAGAGGCCGGAGTAGCTGCAAAAGTCGCGGTTCATAGCAATGCAGTCTGGCGTGGGGAGGCAAGGACTTACCTCCACCAAACTTGGACTGAAGAGTCACTGGACTGTGGGAGTCACTTGGACACAGTTGCTGGATTCAAGGGACCTCGCTCGTCGTGCTGAGAGGAGACCCAGGGGACCGGTGATGCAGTTCTTTGGTGCCTGCGGTTGCAGGGGGAAGATTCCGTCGACCCACGGGAGATTTCTTCGGAGCTTCTAGTGCAAAGAGGAGGCAGACTACCCCCACAGCATGCACCACCAGGAAAACAGTCGAGAAGGCGGCAGGATAAGCGTTACAGAGTTGCAGTAGTTGTCTTAGCTACTTTGTTGCAGATTTGCAGGCTTCCAGCACGGTCAGCAGTCGATTCCTTGGCAGAAGGTGAAGAGAGAGATGCAGAGGAACTCTGATGAGCTCTTGCATTCGTTATCTAAGGGATTCCCCAAATCAGAGACCCTAAATAGCCAGAAAAGAAGGTTTGGCTACTTAGGAGAGAGGATAGGCTAGCAACACCTGAAGGAGCCTATCAGAAGGAGTCTCTGACATCACCTGCTGGCCCTGGCCACTCAGAGCAGTCCAGTGTGCCAGCAGCACCTCTGTTTCCAAGATGGCAGAGGTCTGAAGCACACTGGAGGAGCTCTGGACACCTCCCAGGGGAGGTGCAGGTCAGGGGAGTGGTCACTCCCCTTTCCTTTGTCCAGTTTCACGCCAGAGCAGGGCTGAGGGGTCCCTGAACCGGTGTAGACTGGCTTATGCAGAAATGGGCACCATCTGTGCCAATGAAAGCATTTCCAGAGGCTGGGGAAGGCTACTCCTCCCCTGCTTTCACACCTTTTTCCAAAGGGAGAGGGTGTAACACCCTCTCTCTGAGGAAGTCCTTTGTTCTGCCATCCTGGGCCAGGCCTGGCTGGACCCCAGGAGCGCAGAAACCTGTCTGAGGGATTGGCAGCAGCCGCAGCTGCAGTGAAACCCCTGAAAAGGTAGTTTGGCAGTACCAGGGTCTGTGCTACAGACCCGTGGGATCATGGGATTGTGCCAACTATGCCAGGATGGCATAGAGGGGGCAATTCCATGATCATAGACATGTTACATGGCCATACTCGGAGTTACCATTGTGAAGCTACACATAGGTAGTGACCTATGTGTAGTGCACGCGTGTAATGGTGTCCCCGCACTCACAAAGTCCGGGGAATTTGCCCTGAACAATGTGGGGGCACCTTGGCTAGTGCAGGGTGCCCACACACTAAGTAACTTTGCACCTAACCTTTACCAGGTAAAGGTTAGACATATAGGTGACTTATAAGTTACTTAAGTGCAGTGGTAAATGGCTGTGAAATAACGTGGACGTTATTTCACTCAGGCTGCAGTGGCAGGCCTGTGTAAGAATTGTCAGAGCTCCCTATGGGTGGCAAAAGAAATGATGCAGCCCATAGGGATCTCCTGGAACCCCAATACCCTGGGTACCTCAGTACCATATACTAGGGAATTATAAGGGTGTTCCAGTATGCCAATGTGAATTGGTGAAATTGGTCACTAGCCTGTTAGTGACAATTTGGAAAGAAATGAGAGAGCATAACCACTGAGGTTCTGGATAGCAGAGCCTCAGTGAGACAGTTAGTCATCACACAGGTAACACTTTCAGGCACACTTATGAGCACTGGGGCCCTGGCTGGCAGGGTTCCAGTGACACATACAACTAAAACAACATATACACAGTGTAAAATGGGGGCAACATGCCAGGCAAGATGGTACTTTCCTACACAACCCCCCCCCCCAAAAAAAAAGAAGGACAAAAAGACTAGCCATGACCTGATGAGTATTCATTGTCTAAGTGGAAATATCTGGAGAGTCCATCTGCATTGGAGTGGGTCCTCCCAGGTTTATGTTCTATTGCATAGTCCATTCCCTGTAGAGCTATGGACCACCTCAACAATTTAGGGTTTTCACCTTTCATTTGTTTTAGCAAAAGTAGAGGTTTGTGGTCTGTCTGAATAATGAAGTGAGTGCCAAACATGTATGGCCTCAACTTCTTCAGTGCCCAGACCACAGCAAAGGCCTCTCTCTATATAGCAGACCAACACTTTTCTCTAGGGGTCAACCTCCTGCTGATAAAAGCAACAGGTTGATCCTGGCCCTCAGAATTGAGTTATGATAAGACTGCCCCTAACCCTAATTCATATGCATTAGTTTGAACAATGAATTTCTTGGAGTAACATGGGCTTTTTAGGACAGGTGCAGTGCACATGGCCTGTTTCAGCTCCTCAAAAGCTTTCTGACAGCTAGCTGTCCACAATACCTTTTTAGGCATTTTCTTGGAAGTGAGATCATTAAGTGGGGCTGCAATGGAGCCATAGTTCTTAATGAACCTCCTGTAATACCCAGTGAGGCCTAAGAAGGCTCTCACCTGGGTCTGAGTTGTAGGGGGAACCCAATCCATGATTGTCTGGATTTTCCCCTGAAGTGGTGCAATCTGTTCTCCACCTACTAGGTGTCCCAGATAAACCACTTACCCCTGCCCTATCTGGCACTTTGAAGCCTTGATAGTGAGGCCTGCCTTCTGCAGGGCCTCCAAAACTTTCCACAGGTGGACCAGGTGATCATCCCAGGTGGAGCTAAAGACAGCTATATCGTCCAGATATGCTGCACTAAAAGCCTCCAACCCTTGCAGGACTGTGTTCACCAACCTCTGAAAAGTGGCAGGTGCATTTTTCAAACCAAAGGGCATTACTGTGAATTGGTAGTGCTCTCCAATAGTCATAAATGCAGTTTTTGCTTTAGCATCCTCTGATAACTTGATTTGCCAATACCCTGCAGTCAAATCAAACGTGCTTAGATACTTGGCAGATGCCACTGTATCTATTAGCTCATCTGCCCTGGGTATAGGGTGAGCATCAGTTTTAGTTACCTGGTTGAGACCTCTGTAGCCAACACAAAATCTAATTTCCCTTTTACCATCTTTGGAATGAGGTTTTGGTACAAGTACCACAGGAGAGGCCCATGGACTTTCAGAGTGCTCAACCACTCCCAGTTCAAGCATTTTCTGCACCTCTTGTTTTATGCAGTCTCTGACATGGTCAGGCTGCCTATAGATCTTACTTTTGACAGGAAAAGATTCCCAGGAGGGCTTTTGCCACTGCAGGTGCTGTAGTGGTCCTTAGAGGAATTGCTTCAGGATATCTTGTGGCATGGTCCACTACCACCAAGATAAACCTATTGCCTGAAGCAGTAGGAGGGTCAAGGGGGCCAACTTTGTCAACCCCTACCCTTTCAAAGGGAACCCCAACCACAGGCAGTGGAATAAGGGGAGCCTTTGGAGTGCCACCAGTCTTGCCACTAGCTTGGCAGGTCACACAGGAGTTACAAAAGTCTTTTCTGTCCTCTGACATCCTAGGCCAGTGAAACAGGGGGACAAGCCTTTCCCATGTTTTAATCTGACCCAAATGTCCAGCCAAAAGAATGTCATGTGCCAGAGTTAGGAGGAACTCTCTGTACTGCGGGGGAATGGCCAATCTCCTGGCTGCTCCAGGTTTTGGGTCCCTTGCCTCTGTGTACAAGAGGTTGTCCTCCCAGTAAACTCTATGTAAGTCACTAACATCCCCATTTTGCTGTTTGACAGCTTGCTGTCTTAGACCCTCTAATGTGGGACAGGTTTGCTGTGCCACACTCAGCTCCTCCCTGGCAGGCCTCCCTCCACCCAAAAGCTCAGCAGTGTCTGCTGCTAGCTCCTCAGGTGAAGGTTCTGCACTGGGGGGGGAAATTCTTCTTCCTCAGAAGTAGAATCATCTGTAGAGGGAGTGATAGTGGGTAGGGATTTACCCTTACTAACCCTAGCTTTAGGGAGCACTTGGTCCATTGTTCCAGGATCCAAGTCACCCTGTCCTTTTTGCTTTTTGGCCTGAGCCCTTGTCAAAGCAAAAATATGCCCAGGAATGCCCAGCATTGCTGCATGAGCCTCCAACTCCACTTCTGCCCAAGCTGATGTCTGTAAATCGTTCCCTAGTAGACAGTCTACAGGTAAATCTGAGGCAACCACAACTTTCTTAGGACCAGTAACCCCCTCCAGTTGAGATTCACAACAGCCATGGGGTGGCTAAGAGTGTTGTTATGAGCGTCTGTCACTTGGTACTGGTGACCAAGTAGGTGTTGTTCAGGGTGTACCAGTTTCTCTATTACCATGGTAACACTGGCACCTGTGTCCCTGAAGGCTTGAACATCAACACCATTGATTAGGGGAAGTTGCTTGTACTTATCCATATTAAGGGGACAAGCAACCAAGGTGGCCAAATCAATGGCACCTCCAGAGACTAGCACAGCCTCTGTGGTCTCCCTAACAAGACCAACCCCAACTAAGTTACCAAAAGGAAGCCCAGCTACTCCCTTGGATTGGCTATTAGTAGGTTTGTTCCCACCACCACTGCTATTACTAGGGGCACTAGAGGTTGCAGTAGGGGTTGTGGTAGTGGGAGGCTTGGTGCTTTTCTTTGGACAACTGGCATCAGTTATCCAATGGCCTTTTACTTTACATAAATAGCACCATGGTTTCATCACTTGATTAGAAGAGGATTTGGACCCACCACCCCCACCAGAGTGTTTTTGTGGGCCTGATGAAGACTAATTTTTAGATTTGTCCCCACCCTTGTCTGAAGACTTACCATCCTTCTTCTTGCCATCCTTGTCACCCCCGTATGAACTTTTCTGTTCACTCTTGTTCTGACCCATTTGTCTGCCTTCTTTCCCAATTCTTGGGGAGAGGTCAGATCTGAGTCCACTAGATATTGGTGTAACAAGTCAGACACACAGTTATTCAGAATATGCTCTCTCAAGATTAGATTGTACAGGCTTTCATAGTCAGAAACTTCACTGCCATGTAACCACCCCTCGAAGGCCTTCACTGAATAGTCAACAAAGTCTACCCAGTCTTGTGAGGACTCTTTTCTGGTTTCTCTGAACTTAATCCTGTATTGTTCAGTGGTTAAGCCAAATCCATCCAAGAGTGCATTCTTTAAAACTGTAAAATTATTGGCACACTTTCCTTAGCAGTAAAGAGCCTATCCCTACCCTTTCCACTGAAAGATAGCCATAGGATAGCAGCCCACTGCCTTTTAGGGACCCCCTGTACCATACAGGCCCTCTCAAGTGCAGCAAACCACTTGTTAATGTCATCCCCCTCCTTGTAAGGGGGAACTATCTTGTGCAGATTCCTAGAATCATGCTCTTTCACAGGATTGCTATCAGGAATACTGCTGCTGCCACCATGGGGTCCAAACCCCAACCTCTGTCTCTCTTTTTCTAAGTCTAGGGAATCCCTGTCTAGAGCCAGCTGTTGCTGTTTAATGTCAGCCTGGTCTCTTCCACTCTCAACTTATCGAGTTCCCTTTCTAACATCTTGTCATCAGAGTGGGTGAGTTGGGAATGTTTTGACACAGAAGAAAGATTTGAATGAGCAGAGTGAGATCTGTCCCTAACAGTTGGCACCCTAACAACCTGGCCTCCAGGCACAAAAACATCCCTACTGTGATGGGAGCTTCTAGTACTACCAGCATTGCTAGGTGGTCAGCTAAGGGGCAGATTAGGAAGGGAACCCTGCAACACTCCCACTGGGGGCTCCCCAGAGTCAGAGTGTGAGCTATCTCCTAACTTCTCAATTGAACTGCCAGCTAAGGCCTTATCATTCTCAATGAGCATGTTAGACAATAATTCTCTAGGAGGGTTCTTTCCTACCACTAAACCTCTATCAATGCAGAGACTCCTTAGGCTCTTAAGGTTAAGGTGGTCATAAGTTGTATTGACCAAATTAAGAGGAGGTCCTACACCAGACATGATAGAAAAAGGTTTAGAGACAGATAAAAGGTAGAAAAAGTTTCAGGACTTTTTAAAGAACAGGAAAAAAAACTTTTTCATTTTTTTGGAACTTTTAGAAAGTTTAGAGGTACTTTTCAGCACTTAGCCAATAGTGTAAGAGAAGAAAAGCAAAACGTTTTGGTTAGGTGTACATACACTGAACTTGTTTTGTATATTATTTTCTTATGAAAAGTACACAATGACAAAGTGGTAAGTAGTTGCAAGTACTTATCCCACCGCTGCACAACCAATGTAGGAGGCTGGCCTGGCTTGTAGTGGGTACCAAGGGGTACTTACACTCCGTACCAGGTCCAGTCATCCCTTATTAGTGTAGAAGAGGTGTTTCTAGCAGCTTAGGCTGATAGAAGGTAGCCATAGCAGAGCAGCTTAGGCTGAACAAGGAGACATGCAAAGGTCCTACTGTACCACTGGTGTCATATGCACAAAATCATAAGAAAACACAATACACAGATATACTAAAAATAAAGGTACTTTATTTTTATGACAATATGCCAAAAGTATCTCAGTGAGTACCCTCAGTATGAGGATGCCAAATATACACAAGATATATGTACACAATACCAAAAATATGCAGTAATAGCAAAAGGAAGTAATGCAAGCAATATAAAGTCACAATAGATTGCAATAGGAGCACATAGGTATAGGGTCAACACAAACCATATACTCCAAAAGTGGAATGCGAACCACGAATGGACCCCAAACCTATGTGAACTTGTAGAGGGTCGCTGGGACTGTAAGAAAACAGTGAGGGTTAGAAAAATAGCCCACCCCAAGACCCTGAAAAGTAGGTGTAAAGTGTACCTATAACCCCCAGAGATCACAGAAGTCGTGAGAGGGGGTTTCTGCAAGGAAGACCAACACCAGCAAAGAAACAACAGTGGATTTCCGGACCTGAGTACCTGTGGAACAAGGGGACCAAGTCCAAGAGTCGCGACAATGTCGAGAGTGGGCAGATGCCCAGGAAATGCCAGCTGAGGGTGCAAAGAAGCTGCCACCGGATGGTAGAAGCTGTAGATTCTGCAAGAACGAAGAGGGCTAGAAACTTCCCCTTTGGAGGATGGATTCCCATGTCATGAAGAAGCTTGCAGAGGTGTTCCCACGCAAAAAGAATGGAAACAAGCCTTGCTAGCTGCAAGGGTCGTGGTTAGGGTTTTTGGATGCTGCTGTGGCCCAGGAGGGACCAGGATGTCGCCACTTGGATGAGGAGACAGAGGGAGCACCCAGCAAGTCAGGGAGCCCTCACAAAAGCAGGCAGCACCTGCAGAAGTACCAGAACAGGCACTTAGAAGAGGACTGAACCGGGGTCCACCCAAAGTCAGAAAAGGGAGTCCCACGACGCCGGAGGACAGCTCAGAAGGTTGTGCACTGCAGGTTAGAATGTCGGGGACCCAGGCTTGGCTGTGCACGAAGGAAATCCTGGAAGAGTGCACAGAAGCCGGAGCAGCTGCAAATCACGCGGTACCCAACAATGCAGTCTAGCGTGGGGAGGCAAGGACTTACCTCCACCAAACTTGGACTGAAGAGTCACTGGACTGTGGGAGTCACTTGGACAGAGTTGCTGAGTTCCAGGGACCACGTTTGTCGTGCTGAGAGGGGACCCAGAGGACCGGTGATGCAGTCTTTTGTTGCCTGCGGTTGCAGGGGGAAGATTCCATCGACCCACAGGAGATTTCTTCAGAGCTCCTGGTGTAAGAAGGAGGCAGGCTACCCCCAGAGCATGCACCACCAGGAAACAGTTGAGATGGCGGCAGGAGAAGCGATACAAGGTTGCAGTAGTCGTCTTTGCTACTTTGTTGTGGTTTTGCAGGCGTCCTGAGCAGTCAGCGGTCGATCCTTTGGCAGAAGGTGAAGAGAGAGACGCAGAGGAACTCTGGTGAGCTCTTGCATTCGGTATCTGAAGAATTCCCCAAAGCAGAGACCCTAAATAGCCAGAAAAGGAGGTTTGGCTACCTAGGAAGGAGGATAGGCTAGTAACACAGGTAAGAGCCTATCAGAAGGAGTCTCTGACGTCACCTGCTGGCCCTGGCCACTCAGAGCAGTCCAGTGTGCCAGCACACCTCTGAATCCAAGATGGCAGAGGTCTGGGGCACGCTGGAGGAGTTCTGGGCACCTCCCCTGGGAGGTGCAGGTCACGGGAGTGGTCACTCCCCTTTCCTTTGTCCAGTTTCGCGCCAGAGCAGGGCTGGGGGATCCCTGGACCGGTGTAGACTGACTTGTGCAGAGATGGGCACCATCTGTGCCCATCAAAGCATTTCCAGAGGCTGGGGGAGGCTACTCCTCCCCAGCCCTGACACCTTTTTCCAAAGGGAGAGGGTGTAACACCCTCTCTCTGAGGAAGTCCTTTGTTCTGCCTTCCTGGGCCAGGCCTGGCTGGACCCCAGGGGGGCAGAAACCTGTCTGAAGGGTTGGCAGCAGCAGCAGCTGCAGTGAAACCCCGGGAAAGGCAGTTTGGCAGTACCCAGGTCTGTGCTAGAGATTCGGGTGATCATGGAATTGTCTCCTCAATGCCAGAATGGCTTTGGGGTGACAATTCCATGATCTTAGACATGTAACATGGCCAATTTCCTAGTTACCATTGTGACGCTATACATAGGTAGTGACCTATGTATAGTGCACGCGTGAAATGGTGTCCCGCACTCACAAAGTCCGGGGAATTTGCCCTGGAGAATGTGGGGGCACCTTGGCTAGTGCCAGGGTGCCCACACACTAAGTAACTTTGCACCCAACCTTCACCAGGTGAAGGTTAGACATATAGGTGGCTTATAAGTTACTTAAGTGCAGTGGTAAATGGCTGTGAAATAACGTGGACGTTATTTCACTCAGGCTGCAGTGGCAGGCCTGTGTAAGAATTGTCAGAGCTCCCTATGGGTGGCAAAAGAAATGCTGCAGCCCATAGGGATCTCCTGGAACCCCAATACCGTGGGTACCTCAGTACCATATACTAGGGAATTATAAGGGTGTTCCAGTATGCCAATGTGAATTGGTGAAATTGGTCACTAGCCTGTTAGTGACAATTTAGAAAGCAGAGAGAGCATAACCACTGAGGTTCTGGTTAGCAGAGCTTCAGTGAGACAGTTAGTCATCACACAGGGAACACATACATGGCACACTTATGAGCACTGGGGCCCTGGCTGGCAGGGTCCTAGTGACACATACACTAAAACAACATATATACAGTGAAATATGGGGGTAACATGCCAGGCAAGATGGTACTTTCCTACAATGGCTCCTACTGCAACTTTGTTTCCACTTTCTGCAAAGACTACTGCAACCCCGAGCATCCGCCAGAGTCACTGGAACTCTGCCTGCACTTTGAAAGGCCAGAAAGTCGACCGTCTTTTGGAGCCTGCTTCCCATGGAATCTCCATGGCTCTGCAGCACAGGTGGTGGTTTTGTAGCTCTCTAGTGGTTTGGCCTATCTTCTCTGCAACTGAGAAGTTTGCGGTCCCTCGCTGGAGCGGCTTGGGTTCAAACCCTGTGGACCAC
Source organism: Pleurodeles waltl (assembly GCF_031143425.1). Classification (NCBI taxonomy): domain Eukaryota; kingdom Metazoa; phylum Chordata; class Amphibia; order Caudata; family Salamandridae; genus Pleurodeles; species Pleurodeles waltl. The sequence continues at coordinate 443,453,871 of NC_090447.1, forward strand.
GTCTGCTTGTCGTTGCCAAGGCCTGTTGGCTCATATGTCCAAAGACCTCCTTGCTCCAAGAAGCCTCAGCCTTCAGCACTCTCTAGCTCCAAGAATGATGTACACTCTGCAACTCCTATGACGTGGGTATCCCTCTTTGCTGCGCTGCTGAGGACTCCATGTGACTTCCTATTCCTGCTGCCAGAAGATCCTGCTGGGGAGGCTCCAATGATTCCTTCTGGCTCTCTCACTTGCTGAGGGCTGGCTCTGACCTACCTGCCAAGGTTGGGTCACCTGGACCTTGCTGTCCCTAAAAATCCAGCAAACTCTGTACAACACTACTGTGCATTTGCTAAGTCTTGTTGGTAGTCCCGCGGACCACTGACCCTGCTGCAAACCAACAACCGGCGTCAGACAGCTCATGGACAACTCCTGGGATCCTCCTGCATTGTATGGACTCCACAGTTGCACTTCTTCATCCACTGTCCTGCAGAAAGCATCACAGAGAAGAGTGGTCATTGCCCTCCTGCACTGCCTGGGCACCTCTGGGTCGTCTGGATTCCGTCCTCTCTTTCCTTAGGTCCTCTTCGTCTGCAATCCTCACCTACCTGGTCTACGGGCCGCAAAAACAGCTGGACAACCGAGGTCCCCAATGACTTTTTCTTCAGGTCCACAAACTTCTTCTGGGTATGGATCCAAATCCTCCTCTACCTCTAAAAAGAAACCCTGGTGCTTTCTTTGTAAAGAAAAAAGGCCATAGGACAGCTAATCCCAACTGTCCTAAGAAAAGCACCAAAAGTACTACTACTACTTCCCCTGGTGCCCCTAGGATTAGCACCAGTAGTGGTACCACATCCAAGGGTGTAGCTGGGTTCACCTTGGGGACTGCAGTGCACCCTGGCCTAGTCAGAAAAACACTAAGGCTGTCCTGGTATCAGAGGGTGGCATTGACCTTGCCACTTTGGCTGCCTGGCCTCCTAATATGAGGAAATACAGTGGGCATCCCCTCCCTAATGGTATTAAGGCAGAGGCTTACAGGGACACAGGTGCAAAGGTCCCCATGGTGACTGAAAAATTGGTGTCACCTGAGCAAATACTACTTGGGCCAAATTACCAAGTGACCAATGCTGATAAGATCACTAAGTGCCACCCCATGTCAGTTGTTAATTTTAGCCGGGAGCTGGGGGTTTACTGGCCCCAAGAAAGTTGTAGTGTCCTCATCCATTCTGGGCAATGGTTTGGAGACTTCAACATGGGCTGATGTGGAGTACAGGCCCATGCAGCAATGCTGGGCATCCCTGAGAGTGTGTTTACGGCAACTAGAGCTAAGGTCAAGAAACAGGGAGAACACAGAGCATAGGAGCCTGGAACAATGGCTCAGGAAGCTCCCAAGAACAGAGGTAGGAAGGGTAAAAAATTACTCTCTTCCCAGAACTCATGTAAGGATCAGTCTCCTTAGGGAGATGATCTTGCCCCTTGTGGGGAACCTGCACCATAGGAGCTTGGGCCTGACACAGCAGAGCTCTTGGAAGCAGGGGGGGCCTTCTATGGAGGAATTGAGTCTTGAGCAGAAATCCTGCCACTCTCTTGAAGGCCTCAGACAGCAAGTTGCTGCCCAAGAGGCAGGGGATGACAGTGGATCCTGCAGGATCTACTGGGAAGATTGCCTCCTTTACTCTGAGGCTACAGACCCCCAAGCCTGGTGCTACCAGGAGGTTGGCCATTCCTCAGAAGTTTAAGGAGTTTTTATTGACCCTGACACATGACAATCCCCTTCTAGGACATCTTTGTAAAGCACGACTTGGTACAGGCTTGTCCCACACTTTTACTAGCCCCACATGTCTGAACACACCAAGGAATTTTGTCACTCCTGTGTTATCTGCCAAGCCAGTGGCAAATCAGGTGGCACTACAAAGGCCCCTTGTTCTATTAGCAGTGGTTGGGTTTCCCATTGAAAGGCTGGGAATTGACATTGTTAGCCCCCTTGACCTTTATACAGCCTCTGAAAACAGATTTATTCTGGTGGTGGAGGATCATGCCACCAGGTACCGAGAAGCTATTCCGCTTAGGACCACTAAAGCGCCTGCAGTGGTCAAAGCCCTTCTAGGAATCTTTTCCATAGTGGGTTTCCCTAAGGAGATGGTGTCAGACAGGGGTGCAAACTTATGTCTGGCTTCCTGAAAGCAACGTGGAAGGAGTGTGGTGTAACTTATACATTCACCATCCATACCCATCCACAAGGAAATGGGTTAGTTGAAAGATTAAACAAAACCCTTAATGGTATGATCATGGGACTCTGAAAAACTCAGGAGGAGATGGGATGTCCTGCTGCATTGCCTTCTTTTTGCCTACAGAGAGGTTCCACAGAAGGGAGTGGGTTACAGCCCTTTAAGCATCTGTTTGAGCATCTAGTTAGGGGTCCTCTTTGTCTTGTAAAGGAGGGAAACAGGACATAGTAGATTATGTGCTAGGCCTATGGTCACATGTGGCTTGGTATATGAAGAAGGCCACTAAAAACCTTGCAGCTAGCCAAGAGCTGCAAAAGCAATGGCATGACCAAAAGGCTGTGCTGACTGCTTATCAGCTGGGACAGAAAGTGGAGGTCCTGGAACCTGTAGGGCCCAGGGCCCTCCAAGATAAATGGAGTGGTCCCCATACCATTGTGGAGAAGAAGGGTGAGGTCACCAGTTTGGTTGACCTGGACACTCCAAGAAGCCCCCACATGGTGCTTCATGTGAATTGCCTAAAGCCATATTTTGACAGGGCTGACATGAGCTTGCTCATGGCCCGTGATGAAGGACAGGAAGAAGAGAGTAACCCTCTCCCTGACCTTCTCTCCACAACCCTGTTTATGGCTCAGTGGATGTTGTAGTCTTTGCTGATTGCCTCACTGAAGAGCAACAAGCTGTCTGCAGCCAAGTTCTCAGTTTTCAGAACTCTTTTCCCAGACACCCAGCCAGACAAGCTGGTGTGCCCATGATGGGACACAGGTGATAGTCTGCCTGCTAAGAGCAACATTTACAGGCAGCCTGACTATGTCAGGGATTGAATCAGGGCAGAAGTCCAAAAGATGCTTGAGTTGGGGGTTATTGAGCCTTCAGACAGCCCTTGGGGTAATCCAGTAGCACTTGTGCCAAAACCTCATTCCAGGGCAGAAAGATAGAGATGAGGTTGTGTGTAGACTACAAAGGCCTCAATGCATTCACTAAGACTGATTCCCATCCTATCACCACAACAGATGAGTTGATTGATACTCGGGCTGTAGCCAAGTATCTCAGCACTTTTGATTTGACTGTAGGCTATTGGCAGATTAAATTAACTGATGCTGCTAAACCTAAAACAGCATTGTTCAGTCCTGGTGGCCATTATAACTTCACTGTGATGCACTTTGGTTTGAAAAATGCACCTGCCACATTCCAGAGGTTGGTGAATCAAGTTCTGGCAGGCCTGGAAGTCTTCAGTGCAACATATCTAGATTATATTGCTGTCTTTAGCTCCACCTGGGAGAAGCACCTGGTCCACTTCAGGTGTATGCTTGAGGCCTTGAAAAAGGCAGGCCTCACTATCAAGGATACCAAATGACAGATAGGGCAGAGCAAAGTTGGTTACTTGGGCCACCTGGTAGGTGGAGGCCAAGTTCAACCTTTACAGAGCAAAATCCAAACCATTGTGGATTAGGTTGCTCTAACTACTGAGACTCATGTCAGAGCTTTTCTTGGCCAGACTGGGTATTACAGGAGATTTGTAAAAGGACATGGCTCCATTGTAACCCCTTTGAATGATATCACATCCAAGAAGAAAGGTACAATGGACAGTTCGCTGTCAAGAGGCCTTTGATTCCCTGAAAAAGGCCATGTGCTCAGCTCTAATTTTCTAAAGCCCTGACTACTCCAAACAATTAATTGTTTAGACAGATGCTTCAGGAATAGAAATAGGAATAGGAGCAGTGCTATCTCAGCTTAATGAAGAGGGCCAGGATCACCAGTAACTTTCATCAGTAGAACGTTGACCCCCAGAGAGAAACGGTGGTCAACTATAGATATGGAGGCCTTGGCTGTGGCCTGGGCCCTCAAGAAGTTGAAGCCATACTGTAGGAGGCTGGCTTGGTTTGCAGTAGGTACCTAAGGTACTTACATCTTAGACCAGGTCCAGTTATCCCTTAGTAGTGAAATGTAGGCAGTGTTCTAGCAGGTTAGGCTGTCTAGAGGTAGCTGTAGCAGAGCAGCTTAGGCTGAAGTAGGAGACATGTAAAGCTCTTGCAATACCGCTGTAGTCACACAGTACTTACACACAAGAAAAGATAATACTCAGTGTTACCAAAAATAAAGGTACTTTATTTTAGTGACACAAGACCAAAAATATCTTAGAGGCTATACTCCCTTAGGAGGTAAGTATTATACACAAAATATACACTAGTAACCAAAATCAGGTAAGTACACAGTCATAAAATAGTGCAACTAGTGAAAATCACCATAGATCACAATGGGCCTGCGGGGAACACAAACCATATCTTAAAATAGTGGAATATGAATGCTGGTTTCCCACCTAGTCAGGAGTAGTGTGTAGAGGGCCCCTGGGATGTAAGAAAACACCAAAGGTAAGTAAAGTACCCCACCCCAGAGCCCAGGAACACAGGAGTAAAGTACAGCAAGTTTCCTCAGAACACACTAGGAGTTGTGGTAAAGGATTATGCAAAAACCAAGCAAAACTGCATGACACCAACGATGGATTCCTGGACCTGAAGACCTGTGGATAGAGGAGACCAAGTCCAAGAACAGCTGAAGAATCCAGGAAGAACAGAAGCCCCTGCTAACCCGGATAAAGGTGAAAAAGTGCATTCTCCGGTTGGAAGAAAAAGTCAGAGATGCACCAAAGAAGACAGCTGCAGGTTCCTGCTTTGTGTAAGAGATGATGTCCCACGTCGAGTAGAAGGGTGCAGCCTGGGTTTCGTCATTGGATTTCACCAACAAACCTTGACTGAAGCAAACGATGCGTTTGGCGGGAAAAGGTGCTACTTGGGCCGAGGAGGGACCTGGGGGCCTCAACTTTGTTTGAGGAGACAGAGAGGGCTCTCAGCACTTAAGAGAGCCCTCAGAAGACAAGGCAGCACCCACTGGAGTCCCAAGACACGGGAACAAAGGAGTTACAAATCGTGGTCGTCGCAGCATTACACAAAGGGATACCACGCCGCTGGAGAACAACGCAGGGAGCTGAGAGTCGTAGGATAGAGTCCTGGGGACCCGGGCTACGCTGTGCACAGAGGATTTTTTTGAGAAGCGCACAGAAGCCCTAGGAGCTGCAAAACATGCAGTGCACAGGGGAACTGCCTGGCTCGGATAGGAAAGTGCTTACCTCCACCAAATTTGGACAGTTGGACCTTTGGACAGTCAGGGTCACTTCGGTCCACCACCTGTGTTCCAGGATCCACGCTCGTCATCAGGAGAGGGGACCCAGAGTATTGGTTGTTGCCGGCAGGTGCCTGCTGAAGCAGAGAAGTGACTGTCACTCCACAGGAGAGTCCTTCGATTCTTCTGGTGCAGGATGAAGACAGGCAGTCCTCAGAACATGCATAACCTGGAAACTGTTGCAGTTGCTGGCAGGAGCTGAAGTTAAAGAGTTACAGTAGCCTTCTTGGATACTTTATTGCAGCTGTAAAGTTCCTAGAGCAATTCTGCGGTTGATCCGACGGTAGAAGGTGAAGCAGAGGTTGCAGAGGATTCCTGCTGGAGTCTTGAAAAATGAATCTGAGGAAACACCCAGAGGAGAGACCCTAAATAGCCCTGAGAGGGAGATTGGTCAGCTAACCAGGTAAGAACCTATCAGGAGGGGCCTCTGACGTCACCTGCTGGCACTGGCCACTCAGATCCTCCCAGAGTTCCCTGACCATCCTGAAAACAAGATGGCAGAACCTAGGGACACTCTGGAGGAACTCTGGGCACTACCCCTGGGGTGGTGATGGACAGGGGAGTGGGCACTCCCCTTTCCTTTGTCCAGTTTTGTGCCAGAGCAGGGACTGGGGGTCCCTGAACCGGTGTAGACTGGATTATGCAAGGAGGGCACCATTTGTGCCCTTCAAAGCATTTCCAAAGGCTCTGGGAGGATAACCCTCCCGTACCTGTAACACCTATTTCCAAGGGGAAAGGGTGTAAAACCCCTCTCTTAAGGAAATTCATTGTTCTGCCTTCCTGGGATTGAGCTGCTCAGACCCTAGGAGGGCAAAAGCCTGTCTGTTAGGTGATAGCAGCTGGGGCTGCAGTGGAAACCTCAGAGAGCTGGTTTGGCAGTACTGAGGGACCATTGTGGAGCCCTCAGGGTGCATGGAATGGCCCCCTGTAGGAGGCTGGCCTGGCTTGTAGTGGGTACCAAGGGATAATTACACTCTGTACCAGGTCCAGTTATCCCTTATTAGTGTAGAAGAGGTGTTTCTAGCAGCTTAGACTGATAGAAGGTAGCTATAGCAGACCAGCTTAGGCTGAACTAGGAGACATGCAAAGCTCCTACTATACCACTGGTGTCATATGCACAATATCATAAGAAAACACAATACACAGATACACTAAAAATAAAGGTACATTATTTTTATGACAATATGCCAAAAGTATCTCAGTGAGTACCCTCAGTATGAGGATGCCAAATATACACAAGATATATGTACACAATACCAAAAATATGTAGTAATAGCAAAAGGAAGTAATGCAAGCAGTGTAAAGTTACAGTAGATTGCAATAGGAGCACATAGGTATTGGGGCAACACAAACCATATACTCCAAAAGTGGAATGTGAACCACGAATGGACCCCAAACCTATGTGAGCTTGTAGAGGGTCGCTGGGACGGTAAGAAAACAGTGAGGGTTAGAAAAATAGCCCACCCCAAGACCCTGCAAGGTAGGTGTAAAGTGCACCTACAACCCCCAGAGAGCACAGAAGTCGTGATAGGGGGATTCTGCAAGGAAAACCAACACCAGCAAAGCAACAACAGTGGATTTCTGGACCTGAGTACCTGTGAAACAAGGGGACCAAGTCCAAGAGTCGCAACAGTGTCGAGAGTGGGCAGATGGCCAGGAAATGCCAGCTGAGGGTGCAAAGAAGCTGCCACCGGATGGAAGAAGCTTTGTGTTCTGCAAGAACGAAGAGGACTAGGAACTTCCGCTTTGGAGGATGGATGTCCCACGTCTTGAAGAAACTTGCAGAGGTGTTCCCACACAGAAAGACCGCAAACCTGCAAGGGTCGCGGTTACGGTTTTTGGATGCTGCTGTGGCCCAGGAGGGACCAGGATGTTGCCACTTGGATCAAGAGACAGAGGGGGCGCCCAGCAAGTCAGGGAGCCCTCACAGAAGCAGGCAGCACCCGCAGAAGTACCAGAAGAGGCACTTGGAAGAGGAGTGAACTGGAGTCCACCCGAAGTCAGAAAAGGGAGTCCCACGACGCCGGAGGACAACTCAGAAGGTTGTGCACTGCAGGTTAGAGTGTCGGGGACCCAGGCTTTGCTGTGCATGAAGGAAATCCTGGAAAAGTGCACAGGAGCCGGAGCAGCTGCAAATCACACGGTACCCAGCAATGCAGTCTAGTGTAGGGAGGCAAAGACTTACCTCCACCAAACTTGGACTGAGGAGTCACTGGACTGTGGGAGTCACTTGGACAGAGTTGCTGAGTTCCAGGGACCACGCTCGTCGTGCTGAGAGGTGACCCAGAGGACCGGTGATGCAGTCTTTTGTTGCCTGCGGTTTGCAGGGGGAAGATTCTGTCGACCCACAGGAGATTTCTTCAGAGCTCCTGGTGCAAGAAGGAGGCAGGCTACCCCCAGAGCATGCACCACCAGGAAACAGTAGAGAAAGCCAGCAGGATGAAGCGATACAAGGTTGCAGTAGTCGTCTTTGCTACTTTGTTGCGGTTTTGCAGGCGTCGTGAGCAGTCAGGGGTCGATCCTTTGGCAGAAGGTGAAGAGGGAAATGCAGAGGAACTCTGGTGAGCTCTTACATTCGGTATCTGAAGAATTCCCCTTTCCTTTGTCCAGTTTCGTGCCAGAGCAGGGCTGGGGGATCCCTAAACCGGTATAGACTGGCTTATGCAGAGATGGGCAGCATCTGTGCCCATCAAAGCATTTCCAGAGGCTGAGGGAGGCTACTCCTCCCCAGCCATCACACCTATTTCCAAAGGGAGAGGGTGTCAAATCCTCTCTCAGAGGAAATCCTTTGTTCTGCCTTCCTGGGCCAGGGCTGCAGAAACCTTTCTAAGGGGTTGGCAGCAGCTGCAGGTCAAACCCTGAAAAGGCAGTTTGGCAGTACCCGGGTTCTGTGCTAGAGACCCGGGGGATCATGGAATTGTCTCCCCAATGCCAGAGGGTGACAATTCTATGATCTTAGACATGTTACATGGCCATGTTCGGAGTTACCATTGTGACGCTATACATAGGTAGTGACCTATGTATAGTGCACGTGTGTAATGGTGTCCCCGCACTCACAAAGTCCGGGGAATTTGCCCTGAATTTGCCCTGAACGATGTGGAGGCGCCTTGGCTAGTGCCAGGGTGCCCACACACTAAGTAACTTTTCACCCAATCTTCACCAGATGAAGGTTAGACATATAGGGGGTTATTCTAACTTTGGAGGAGGTGTTAATCCGTCCCAAAAGTGACGGAAAAGTGACGGATTTACCACCAGCCGTATTACGAGTCCATTATATCCTATGGCACTAGTAATACGGCTGGTGGTATATCCGTCACTTTACCGTCACTTTTGGGACGGATTAACACTCCTCCAAAGTTAGAATAACCCCCATAGTGACTTATAAGTTACTTAAGTGCAGTGGTAAATGCCTGTGAAATAACGTGGACGTTATTTCACTCAGGCTGCACTGGCAGGCCTGTGTAAGAATTGTCAGAGCTCCCTATGGGTGGCAAAACAAACGCTGCAGCCCATAGGGATCTCCTGGAACCCCAATACCCTGGGTACCTCAGTACCATATACTAGGGAATTATAAGGGTGTTCCAGTATGCCAATGTGAATTGGTGAAATTGGTCACTAGCCTATTAGTGACAATTTGGAAAGCAGAGAGAGCATAACCACTGAGGTTCTGGTTAGCAGAGCCTCAGTGAGACAGTTAGGCATCACAAAGGGAACACATACATATAGGCCACAAACCTATGAGCACTGGGGTCCTGGCTAGCAGGGTCCCAGTGACACATAACAAACACACTGATAACATAGGGCTTTCACTATGAGCAGTGGGCCCTGGCTAGCAGGATCCCAGTGAGACAGTGAAAACACCCTGACATATACTCACAAACAGGCCAAAAGTAGGGGTAACAAGGCTAGAAAGAGGCTACTTGCTCACAGGAGGTAAGACCTTGCCTTCCCTGAGAGCGACGGAACCCCTGGGTACTGTGTCTTCTGCAACTCCCGAGGCCACTGTGCACTATTTGCAAAATTCCTTCATGCACAGCCTGGCCCAGGTCCCCAGCACTCCATCCTGCGACACTCAACTTGCTAAGTTGAGCACAGTTATGCCCTTTGGTTAGAAAAATGTACCTGCCACTTTTCAGAGGATGGTGAATACAGTCTTTCAAGGTTTGGAATCTTTTAGTGCAGCATATTTGCACGATATTGCTGTCTTTAGCTCCACCTGGGAGTATCACCTGGTCCACCTCTGGAAAGTTTTGGAGGCCCTGCAAAAGGCAGGCCTAACTATCAAGGCTTCAAAGTTCCAGATAGGGCAGGGGAAAGTGGTTTATCTGGGCCACCTGGTAGGAGGAGAACAGCTTGCACCACTGCAGTGGAAGATTCAGACCATTATGGACTGGGCTCCCCCTACTACTCAGACCCAGGTCAGAGCCTTCTTAGGTCTATTACAGGAGCTTCATTAAGAGCTATGGCTCCATTGCAGCACCTCTTCATGACCTCACCATTAAAAAATGCCTAAAAAGGTATTGCGGACAGCTAGCTGTCAGAAAGCTTTTGAGGAGCTTAAGCAGGCAATGTGCTCTGTACCTGTCTTAAAGAGCCCAAGCTACTCCAAAAAATTCATTGTTCAAACAGATGCTTCTGAATTAGGGGCAGGGGCTGTACTATCACAACTGAACTCAGAGGGCCAGGATCAACCTGTTGCTTTCATTAGTAGGAGGTTGACCCCTAGAGAAAAGTGTTGGTCTGCCATAGAGAGGGAGGCCTTTGCTGTGGTCTGGGCACTGAAGAAGCTGAGACCCTACTTGTTTGGGACTCACTTCAGGCCAGCCTCTTACACTTCATTGTTCAGACAGACCACAAAGCTCTATTATGGCTTAAACAAATGAAAGGTGAAAACCCTAAATTGTTGAGGTGGTCCATTTCCCTACAGGGGATGGACTATACAGTGAGACATAGACCTGGGAGTACCCACTGCAATGCAGATGGACTCTCCAGATATTTCCACTTAGACGATGAAGACTCATCTGGGCAAAGTTAGCCTTATTGTCCCTCGTTTGGGGAGGGGGGTTGTGTAGGAAAGTACCATCTTGCCTGGCATGTTACCCCCATATTTCACTGTAGATATGTTGTTTTAGTCTATGTGTCACTGGGACCCTGCGAGGCAGGGCCCCAGTGCTCATAAGTATGTGCCCTGTATGAACCCTCCTGATAGGTCCTTACCTGATAAGTACAACAAAGGAAGGTCCCACGCCGCCGGAGAACAACTCAGCTAGTTGAGCGTTACAGAATGGAGTGCTGGGGACCTGGGCCAGGCTTGTGCACAAAGGAACTTTGCAAAGAGTGCACAGAGGCCTCAGGAGGCAAAGAAGACACAATACACAGGGGTACTGTTGTTCTCAGGGAAGACAAGGTCTTACGTCCTCCAAATTGCGTCAGCCGGACCTCAGGACAGTCTATGTCGATGTTGTCCACCCTCTGTGTCCTCAGGTGCACGCTCTTCGCCGTGAGAGGAGTCCCAGGGTACTGGTCGTCACCTTCGAAGGTGCCTACTTGGAGCAGGGGAGTGATTCTGTCACTCCACTGGAGATTTCTTCGGTTCTTCTGGTGCAGGATGAAGACAGGGAGTCCCCAGATCATGCACCCCGTGGAAACTGTTGCAGTTGCTGACTTGGAGCTGAGGTTGCTGAAGAAAAGTGTCTCTTGTAGACTCTTTGTTGCAGTTACAGCGTTTCTTGGAGCAGGCCGCGGTTGATCTGAAGTCAGAAGAGTCTTAAGTTGTTGCAGAGGTTTCCTGAAGGAAACTTGCAAGCAGAATCTGAAGGGAACCCACAGGAGAGACCCTAAATAGCCCTGAGATGGGGAATGGCTACCTTATCAGGTATGGACCTATCAGGAGGGTTCTCTGATGTCACCTGCTGGCACTTGCCCCTCAGAGCCCTCCAGAGTGCCCCCACACGTTGCAAAGCAAGATGGCTGAAGTCTGGGACACACTGGAGGAGCTCTGGGCCCCTGGGGTGGTGATGTACAGGGGAGTGGTCACTCCCCTTTCCTTTGTCCAGTTTCCCACCAGAGCAGGGGAGAAGGGGTCCCTGAACCGGTGTACACTGGTTTATGCAAGGAGGGCACCATCTGTGCCCTTCAAAGCATTTCCAGAGGCTGGGGGAGACTACCCCTCTCCAGCCTGTAACATCTATTTCCAAAGGGAGAGGGTGAAACACCCTGCTCTCAGAGGAAATGCTTTGTTCTGCCTTCCAGGGACTGGTCTGCCCAGACCTCAGGGGGGCAGAACCCTGTCTGTGAGGTGGCAGTAGCTGTAGCTGCAGTGCAAGCCTCAGAGAGCTGGTTTGGCAGTACTGGAGGTCCATGGTTGAGCCCCCAGGATGCATGGAATTGGCTCCCCAATACCAGATTTGAATTGGGGGGGGGAATTCCATGATCTTAGACATGTTAGATGGCCAAATTCGGAGTTACCATTGTGAAGCTACATATAGGTATTGGCCTATATATAGTGCACATGTGTAATGGCGTCCCCGCACTCACAAAGTCCGGGGAAATGGCCCTGAACTATGTGGGGCACCTTTGCTAGTGCAAGGGTGCCCTCACACTTAGTAACTTTGCACCTAACCTTCAGCAAGTGAAGGTTAGACATATAGGTGACTTATAACTTACTTAAGTGCAGTGAAAATGGCTGTGAAATAGTGTGTACACTATTTCACGCAGGCTGCAATGGCAGGCCTGTGCAAGGGTTTGTCTGAGCTCCCTATGGGTGGCAAAAGAAAACTGCAGCTCATATGGATCTTCTGGAACCCCAATGCCCTGAGTACCTAGGTACCATATACTAGGAACGTATAAGGGGGGTCCAGAATGCCAACTGAAATTGGTAAATGAAGTCACTGGCCTGCAGTGACAAATTTTAAAGCAGAGAGAGCATAAGCACTGAGGTCCTGGTTAGCAGAGCCTCAGTAACACAGTTAGGCACTACACAAGCCTACACATTAGGCCTCAAACTATGAGCACTGGGGTCCTGGCTAGCAGGATCCCAGTGAGACAGGCAAAACACACTAACATATAGGTTTTTATCTATGAGCACTGGGGTCCTGGCTAGCAGGATCCCAATGACACAGTAAAAACACACTGACACACACTCACAAACAGGCCAAAAGTTGGGCTAACCGTGCTAGAAAGAGGCTAGTTTTCTACAGGGTTGCTGTGGCGTGCCAGAGCAACACCTGTTGCATTCTGATGCTGCCCCAGATTTACGAGTTTTCGTAAACCTGAGGCTGCGCCAAAATCTAACACCATCGCAGGGGTGGTATTAGCATGGTGCAACAAGGAGAAACGCCTTAATTTACCCTTGTTTTCTGCAGCACACATAGAAAGAGCGAAAGGCCATTGAAGATTATTTTAGGCAGGAAGGTGTCCCTTCCTGCACAAAAACAATCTGCCCTGCAGTGCAGCCATCCTTCTACCATGGTGCAAACATGGCAGCGTTGGCGCTCTGCAGCAAATTTAGCGCAGGGGGGCAACAAAAGGGTGCACCGAATTCTATTAAATACAGCACAACCCTGCATTTTGAAAATGTCGAAGCGCGCGCTGCCAAATTTGGTGCAGCGTTGCGCTGTCATTTTCTCTTAAATCTGGGCCAAGGTGTCTGTGGGCTGGGGTGGGGCACTGCCAAATTTGACGCAGCATGGCGCTCTGTCATTTTCTCTTAAATCTGGGCCTAGGTGTTTCTGGGCTGGGGTGGTGTGACCTTAGCACCTCCAGACTGCTTTGAAGGGCACTTTTGGTGCCCTCCTTGCATAAACCGGTTTGCATCAGTAGAAGAGCCGCCAGTTTCTGCTCTTGAGCGAAACAACACAAAGGACAGGGGAGTGACCACTCCCCGCTCCATCTTCTTCCCTAGGGAGGTGCACAGAGCTCTTCCTGGTGGCCACCTGATTCTGCCATCTTGCAAACAAGATGTGCAGAGGCCCCTGGGAGCACTAGACTGGTTAGGTCAGGTGGGTGACATCCCTGACCCCCTCTGATAGGGGGGTCACTGCAGATAGTGTCAAACCCCCTTTTAAGGTTACTTAGGGTCTCCCCTGATGGGGGGTCATTATATTTGTCATGCAAGACTCTACAAAGGAACTCTCTGCAAGACTCTTCTGCCAACCTGGCCTCAAGAACCGCTGCTGGTCTGCCTTAAGAACTGAAACAAAACTGGATCCCGTTGGGAGGACTACCACTGCAACATTGTTTGTCCAGCTCCTGCAAGAATTCTGCAACCTAAATGGCTGTGCATCCTCCAGGGTCAGAAGGACTCTGTTTGCACCAGGAAGTAAGAAGGAATTTCCCTTGGAGTGAAGGAGTTACTCACCTGGATCTGAAGGGACCTCAATGACAACGACCGGTTGGTGGATCCTGCTGTCCTACGGATATCATGAAGGATCTGCAACACAGGTGGTGGTTCTCTGGTCCCCTCCAGTTCCAACTCATCTTCTATCCAACTTGGGAGACGGTGGGCCTTTGCTGTGGCCACTGCGACGGAACCCCAGTGCACCACGTATCTTGCTGTTACTAAGGCTTGTTGAATCTTCCTCCATAAGATCTTGGAGCTCCAAGAAGCCCCAGCCTCACGCACTCTGCAACTCCAAAAACAGCATCCTCCTGCAACTTTTGCAGTTTTCCGACGTCACTTCACCCCTACGCACATGGGTTCTCTGGTGTAGGTACTAAATGTAACTGGGTATTCATGGGTGGGGGCACTATCGAACCTCCCTTGTGCCAACTGGTTTCCTCTGTGTCCTCTGGGAAGAGTCCTGAATCCTGAAAATTCCAACTATAACAGCCCTGTGTAGGCCTAGGGACTCTCAGCTAGACAACACCTCTGCACTCGGGTGCCTCAGAGATTTCTATTATTTACTCCCACACCTGCTCTGGCCCCTTAAGTTTGTGGAGGGAAGCCCAAGACAGCCACCTTCATTTTGTGAGCCCAGCATTTTCCCTGTGCCCTAATACAGCCCAGTGTTCAAGGATTCCTAAAAGACCTAGGTAAGGATCCCCAGATTTGTCTGGGAAGAACGAGTTACTTACCTTCGGTAACGACTTTTCTGGTGGATACATTAGCTACCTGTGGATTCCTCACCTCATGAATACTCCCATGGCGCCAGCATTCGACGGAAATCTTCTTACTAGTCTCTGCACGTCGACGAGGACGTCACTGTCGCCCACGCGACGCCGTCTGACGTCATACAGGCAATAAGAGGTCCTCGACGACGTGCGGACGTCAGTACCAATCATTTTTTACGTGCATGAGAACAACCAGGCAATGCAATGAAAGAGCAAGGCAACATCCATTATATTGTAAAAATACACCACATTGTATGAATAACTGTAAATCTTTTTATGTACATATATATATAAAACTCTCTCTTTTAAAATATATACACACACCAAGTATATACATAAAGATATATACATATATACATATATATATATAAATATATTATATATACATCTATTGCACCCTCAAAGACCAAGAGGAGCGCACTCAAGGATTACTTGGTAAGACCAGAAAGGCAACGGGGAGGCGGGTGGGACCGTGAGGAATCCACAGGTAGCTAATGTATCCACCAGAAAAGTCGTTACCGAAGGTAAGTAACTCGTTCTTCTGATGGATACAACTACCTGTGGATTCCTCACCTCATGAATAGAGTCCCAAAGCAGTACCACGCCCGGCGGTGGGTGCCTAAATGGTCAAACCAAGAAATCCTGCAGCACTGACCGTGCAAAATGGCCGTCCCTTCTAACCTCAGAATCCAAACAGTAATGTTTTGCAAAAGTGTGAAGGGACGACCAAGTTGCGGCCTTGCAGATGTCGACCACAGGAACACCTCTGGCCAAGGCCGAAGTGGCCGACTTAGCTCTGGTGGAATGAGCTCTAATGCCCTCAGGAGGATCCTTCTTTGCCAAAGAGTAACATATTTTAATGCAAAGAACAACCCACCTGGATAGTGTTCTCTTGTGGACTGCCTTTCCTCTCCTCTTGCCCACGTATCCAATAAACAGCTGATCCTCCAGCCTGAAATCCTTTGTTCTATCGATAAAGAAGCTCAACGCTCTCTTTGGGTCCAGACGGAGCAGTCTTTCTTCCTCTTTGGAAGGATGAGGCGGAGGATAGAACGTGGACAAAGTAATTGCCTGAGCCAAATGGAAGGGTGAAACAACCTTCGGGAGGAAAGCAGCCTTGGTCCTCAACACCACCTTATCCCCATAAAAAGTTGTATAAGGGGGTTTTACTGATAAGGCCTGCAACTCACTCACTCTCCTTGCTGATGTTATAGCTATCAGGAAGACTGTTTTTAAAACCAAATACCTCAAGGGGCAAGAATGCATAGGTTCAAAAGGGGACCCCATAAGGAAAGTCAGGACTAAGGACAAATCCCATTGCGGCATAACGAATGGCTTTGGAGGATATTGATTTAGAAGACCTTTCAAGAATCTGATAACAATAGGGGATTTAAATAAAGATGGTTGGTCTGGAAGACATAAGAAGGCTGACAAGGCCGATAAATAACCTTTAATGGTAGCCACTGCACAACCTTTCTGCGCCAGAGATAGAGCAAAAGACAAAACGTCCGATAGATGAGCATGCAAAGGATCAATCTGCCTCTCTCCACACCACGCAACAAATTTAGACCACCTATTAGCGTAGATAGATTTAGTGGAGTGTCGCCTGGCCGCTAATATAACATCCACTACCTCAGGCGGGAGAGAGAAGGAACTCAGGTTGCCCCGTTCAATCTCCAGGCATGTAGGTGCAGACTCTGGAGGTTGGGGTGTAGAACCTGCCCCTGCGACTGCGAGAGGAGGTCTGCCCTGAAAGGGAGACGGAGCGGCGGGCACATTGAGAGTTGGAGAAGGTCGGAGTACCACACCCTCCTTGGCCAATCCGGAGCTATTAAGATTACTAGAGCCCGGTCTTGGCGAATCTTCCTCAATACTCGAGGAATCAAGGGTATGGGAGGAAACGCGTAAAGCAACTGGCCGCACCAGGTCATTTGAAACGCGTCCCCCAACGCTTCCTGCATCGGATACTGAAGGCTGCAGAACAACGGACAATGCGCGTTCTCTCGAGTGGCGAACAGATCTACCCGAGGAAACCCCCACCTCTGGAAGATTAAACGGACTTGATCTGGATGGAGACGCCACTCGTGGTCTGCCGAGAAGTGGCGACTGAGACTGTCCGCACGCACGTTCAAAACTCCGGCCAGATGGTTTGCTATCAAGCAAATCCGATGGTCCTTTGCCCAGGACCATAGTCGAAGAGCTTCTCTGCAGAGAAGGTACGACCCCACTCCTCCCTGCTTGTTTATGTACCACATCGTGGTAGTATTGTCCGTTAGGACCTGTACCGACTGACCACGAAGGGAAGGGAGGAAGGCCTTGAGAGCCAGACGTACAGCCCGTAATTCTAACAGATTGATGTGAAAAATCTGTTCCTCTGGAGACCAAAGACCTTTGATCTCCAGATCCCCCAGATGAGCTCCCCACCCTAGAGTGGAAGCATCCGTTATGACTGTGGCCACTGGTGGCGACTGCTGGAACGGCTTACCTTGCGAAAGATTGTTGCTTACAATCCACCACTTCAAATCCACAGCAGCATCTCTGGAGATCTTGACAGTACCCTCTAGATCCCCTCTGTGTTGAGACCACTGCCTTCGGAGGCACCACTGAAGAGCCCTTATGTGCCAGCGAGCATGCGTGACCAACAGAATGCAGGAGGCAAAAAGACCGAGCAGACGAAGGACCTTGAGGACTGGAACTACCGCTCCATTTCGAAACATTGGAACCAAATCCTGAATATCTTGAATCCGCTGAGGCGGAGGAAAGGCCCGACCCAATGTTGTATCCAGTACTGCCCCTATGAACAGGAGGCGCTGAGAGGGCTCTAGGTGAGATTTGGGCTCGTTCACTGAAAAACCCAGGTCGAACAACAACTGGGTTGTTGACTGCAGATGACGCAACACAAGCTCCGGGGACTTGGCTTTGATCAACCAGTCGTCCAAGTAAGGGAATACTGCTATCCCCTTCCTTCTGAGCTCTGCCGCAACCACCAACATCACCTTCGTGAAGACTCGAGGTGCTGAAGTAAGACCAAACGGAAGGACCGCAAACTGATAGTGTTGCGATCCCACCACAAACCGGAGATACTTCCTGTGTGACTTGAGTATCGGGATATGAAAGTAAGCATCCTGCAAGTCGACAGACACCATCCAGTCTTCCATGTTCAACGCCAAAAGCACCTGTGCTAGGGTCAGCATCTTGAACTTTTCCTGCTTGAGGAACCAATTCAAGATCCTCAGGTCCAGAATTGGTCTCAAACGACCATCCTTCTTGGGAATCAGGAAATACCTTGAGTAAACTCCTTGACCCCTTTCCTGCTCCGGGACCAACTCCACCGCGCCCTTTAAAAGGAGGACTTCTACCTCCTGTTCTAGCAACAGGAGGTGTTCTTGTGAACAATACGAAGGGCGGGGCGGGATGAGGGGCGGAAACTCCCGAAAAGGAAGGGTGTAGCCTTTTCCCACAACACTGAGAACCCAATTGTCCGACGTAACAGTCTCCCATTTGGTGAGAAAATGCTGTAATCTTCCCCCTACAGGAGAGGCGTGAGTTGGAAATGGTGGAAGCCTAAGGCTGCTTCCCCTGCTGCACCCCGCCAGAGGATGAGGAAGAGGCAGAGTGCTGCTGAGAGGCTCCTCTGGTGCGGACCCTACCTCTCCCCCTAAAAGATCTATAGGGATGGGAAGAGGCAGGTTGCTGATATCTTCCCCGAAAGGACGAGGAGGAAGAGCCACGCCCAAATCCACGAAACCTCCTGAAAAATCTGGAAGAGGCCGTGGAAGAAGGAGCTTGGAGCCCTAACGACTTAGCCGTGGCCCTGCTTTCCTTAAAACGTTCCAAGGCCGAATCAGCCTTAGCCCCAAACAGTTTGTCCCCATCAAACGGGAGATCCAACAATGTGGACTGTACATCAGCCGAAAAGCCCGAGTTACGGAGCCAGGCCTGTCTCCTTGCCACCACAGTTGTGCCCATTGCTCTGGCTACCGAGTCGGTGGTATCCAGTCCCGTCTGGATAATTTGGGTCGCAGCAGCCTGGGCATTTGAGACAAGATCCAAAAGACCCTGGGGAAGCTCTGTAAACGAAGAGGAGATGTCATCCATCAGAGCATGAATATACCTCCCCAGGATACAGGTTGCATTGGTGGCTTTTAACGCCAGACTGCAGGACGAAAAAATCTTCTTCGACTGCGCCTCTAGCTTCTTTGAATCTCTGTCCCCAGGCACTGTCGGAAAAGAACCAGGCGCTGACTTGGACGAACAGGAGGCCTGCACCACCAAGCTCTCCGGCGTAGGGTGCCTGGACAGAAAACCAGGGTCAGTTGGAGCCGCCCGATACCTCCTGGCCGCGGCTCTGTGAACTGCTGGGGAAGATGCCGGCCTCTTCCACACCTCTAAAACCGGATCCAGCAGAGCGTCATTAAAAGGTAACAGAGGCTCCGCCGCGGCTGAGGCCGGATGTAACACCTCTGTCAAAAGGTTTTGTTTCGCCTCCACCACCGGCAAAGGCAGGTCCAAAAAACTAGCTGCCTTCCGTACCACTGCATGAAAGGAAGCAGCCTCCTCAGTATATTCCCCCGGGGACGAAAGGTCCCACTCAGGGGAAGTGTCCAGCCCACTGGCCGACTCCAGTCCACGCAGCCCATCACCCGAGTCCTCTAGCTCTCCTTCCTCTAGGGCTCGTTGGTACTCCTGCTCTTCTAGTACCCGGAGAGCACGTCTCCTTGAATGCAGTCGTTGCTCAATCCGCGGAGTCGACAATGCCTCCG
This sequence comes from Pleurodeles waltl, assembly GCF_031143425.1. Taxonomy (NCBI): domain Eukaryota; kingdom Metazoa; phylum Chordata; class Amphibia; order Caudata; family Salamandridae; genus Pleurodeles; species Pleurodeles waltl. The sequence goes on from NC_090447.1 coordinate 443,473,129, forward strand.
CCGAAGTCGGAGATCGGCGCCGATCTTCCGAAGCCACCGACGCCGCATCGGGCGCCACAGGTAACTTCGGCGCCGACTGAAGAGCAGTTGAAACGGATGGACCCACCGGAGTCACAGGCCGAAATCTCGACGTCGACGGGATGGAAATCCCTGGGGCCAATCCTTCCGAAGCCACCGGAGCGGCCACCGGCGCCGACACTGGCGCCGAGCCCACGTTCCCAAACAGGAGAAAGGGCATAAAAGGTGCCGGCCGAAGAGGCGCAGGATCACCCAAAGAAAAGGCCAAAGGCCCAGCCGGAGCACCCCCTGGAGCCATCTGTTGGAAGATGGCATACATCGCATTCAAGAATGCGGAACTATCGGCTCCAGGGGTGGGAAAAGCCGGATACTGGGGTGCCTGTCTCGGAGGCGACCCCGACGCCGGCCTCGGCGTCTGCGCCGGAGAAAACACTTGAGGCTCCAATACCTCAATCACCGACGCCTGTCCAGGTGAAGTTGGAGACGCCGGAGAAGGCAACGGCGTCGAAGGATGCGGCGTAACCGTGGGGCTGACCTCCCATGTTCTTCGGCGCCGATCCGGAGACCTGGAACGAGCCTCCCTTGAATGACGCCGAGATTCTCTACGGCGCCGGGAGTCTCGATGACGCCGATGTCTTGGAGAAGACTTCTTGTGATGCTTCTCCTTTGACTTGGCCATAAACAGCTTCGCCTCACGTTCTTTAAGAGCCTTTGGATTCATGTGCTGACATGAATCACAAGTCGAGACGTCGTGGTCGGAGCTCAAACACCAAAGGCAATCGGAATGAGGATCCGTCACCGACATCTTGCCTCCACACTCACGACAAGGCTTAAATCCAGACTTTCTCTGCGACATTATTTCCACAGCGAAAGACTACGCAGCAAGATATACACTGTAACCGCAAGAGTAACAGTTGCTCCCTCGAAGATAACCGTTTCGAATGCACGGAAAAAAGGGAACTGACGTCCGCACGTCGTCGAGGACCTCTTATTGCCTGTATGACGTCAGACGGCGTCGCGTGGGCGACAGTGACGTCCTCGTCGACGTGCAGAGACTAGTAAGAAGATTTCCGTCGAATGCTGGCGCCATGGGAGTATTCATGAGGTGAGGAATCCACAGGTAGTTGTATCCATCAGAAATAGTGTTATTTGTTTTAAAGTTTTTTTTACTGCTACCCATGCCTGTTTTACTGTAGACTCTCTGTGTTTCAAGCAGCTTGACCTTTTAAAGTGGTGTTTTTTTTTTAGCTGTGACTGTGTGAATTTCCCTTCTAGTTTGTGGCACAAGACTGCCTAAAAGCCCCCACCCTCTTTTCTAAGTAAAAAGGCTACATACATATTGCAGAGTGTGTTTAGGAGACTGCTCAATCTGTTTTTGTGATTTAAATTGTGTTTAGAAACTGTCTGCATCCCCTATTTTGTGCCTTAAAAAAGCCACATTTCAGAGTGCGCAACAAGCAGTATTTCTGTGTTTTTGTTTTAAACAATCTCTCCCTTACCTGGAAAGTAGACTCTGCTAGCTTGGAAGTGTGGATTCAGCCTGTCTCTATCCAGGGAGATTCTTAATAGAGCAGTAGCTGCCTCGTCTTTGCCCACAGGGACTGGACTTAGCTGATTGGCTCTCTGAGACCCTAGCAACCTGAGCCCTCCTCCCACACCTGCTCTGGCCCCTCAAGTTTGCGGAGGGAAGCCCAAGACAGCCACCTCCATTTTGTGAGCCCAGCATTTTCCCTGCGTTCTAATACAGCCCAGTGTTCAAGGATTCCTAAAAGACCTAGGTAAGAAAGCCCAGACTATTCTGGGAAATAGTATTATTTGTTTAAAAGTGTTTTTACTGCTACCCGTGCCTATTTTACTGTAGACTCTCTGTGTTTGAGGCAGCTTGGCCTTTTAAAAAGGTGTTTTTTTAGCCGTGACTGTGTGAAATTTCCCATCTAGTTTGTGGCACGAGACTGCATAAAAGCCCCCCCCTCTTTTCTAAGTAAAAATGCTACATACATCTTGCAGAAGGTTTTTAGGAGACTGCTTAATCTGTTTCTGTGATTTAAATTGTGTTTAGAAACCTTAAGAAAGCCACATGTCAGAGTGCACAACAAGCAGTATTCCAGTGGTTTTTTTCAATCTCTCCCTTACCCCGAAAGGAGACTCTGCTAGCTTAGAAGTGTGGATTCAGCCTGTCTGTATCCAAGGAGATTCTGAATACAGCAGCAGCTGCCTCCTCCCTTCCCACAGGGACTGGGCTTCAGTTAACTTGGCCATTATATAAGTTTCCATTGGTTGTTGCATACGGTGTTGTGATAGGTTGATGGGGGCTCGTCGTCTATTGGCTTAAGGATTAGAGATGGGCTTGTGATTGGTAGTAGGGTTGAGAATCTGATTGGCTCCTGGTTATAGGGCTAGGCTTGTGGTTGGCAGTAGGGCTGAGATTCAGATTGGTTCCTGGTTTTTAGGGCTGGGCCTGTGATTGGTAGTAGGGTTGAGAATCTGATTGGTTCCTGGTTATAGGGCTAGGCTTGTGATTGGTAGTAGGGCTGAGATTCTGATTGGTTCTTGGTTTTTAGGGTTGGCTTGTGATTGGTAGTAGGGCTGAGATTCTGATTGGTTCCTGGTTTTTAGGGTTGGGCTTGTGATTGGTAGTAGGGCTGAGACTCGGATTGGTTCCTGGTTCTAGGGTTGGGGGTTGTGATTGGTTGTGAGGATTTGGGGTAGGATTGGTGATTAGGGCTGGGTCTCCCACTGGTAAGTATGAAATAGGGTTACAAATCTGATTGGTTAGGGTTAGGACTAGGTTTCTATTGGCCAGTAGGGCTATTTAAGCCTAGGGCTCAGGGCGTCTCAGCCCGGGCGTCATGGCTAAGGGTGGAGAGGACAAGGGCAGTTGCCTGTTTGGGCCTGTTCGGAACAGGTAGGGCCTAGGGCCAGATTTGCTGCTAAATTTACCACTTGCCAAATTGGACTTTCATCCTACACATACATCAACATGCAAACACATTATCTGCAAAGACATCCAACTCCTGCATCACAAACTGACCGCAGACAAATTACATTGTCCCATCATCCATCACAATTCCCCTTATACAACACATATACACATACCCACCACAACTACAACAGTCAAACACCTTCATTTTCACAGTAAACACCATGCTGTCCACTCCCACTAACACAACCTGCCATCACCCACACAATACAAAACCACACTATACATTGCTTTCAGCCTTCCAGATACACACTCCCTCTTAATACAAACCAACAACACTATCCTCTATTTGCTCCACACAGACCACCTTTCATCAAAACAATTCCCAAACCCAGCCTTCTGAACACACCATCTACAAACGCCCTTCCCCTCTCTTCTCCAATTACGCTTAACCATACAATCCTCACACTCCACTCCACCACACATATTACCTCTTCCAGTCATCACAACTAACACAAACTCGCCTGATGCACATCCATCCCCTCTTACACACCTCATACATTCATCTCCAAAACACAACACCCCTTGTAATACTCTAATTCCACTCACCAGCACTAACTCACACACAAATCCCTCACCGAAAACAACTACATCAATATCCCCTCTCACTATTCCACAAAAACAATACAGACCACATACATCAGCACATCAAATCAACACAAACTTTCATTATACTCATCGTCACACCCACTCCCACCCTCATGACTACACAAAGAATACAAATCCCGTCCAATCTTTACCCCTACATTCTCACTCTTCACAAACACCTACCACAAGCCCCCCAAACCAGCAACTTTCATTCACACGTGTTAGAAATGGGGTCTCTGTTTGGCAGTCAGGTTACCCGCTGTCCAAGAAAGGACCCTCACTCTAGTCAGGGTAAGTCACACACAATCCAAATTATCCTGTGCCCACCCTCTGGTAGCTTGGCACTGAGCAGTCAGGCTTAACTTAGAAGGCAATGTGTAAGGTATTTATGCAATATATCATACACCACACAGTGTTTAGAAAAATATATAATATTTATCTGGATATTTGCAGGTCAAAACAATCAAAGATGCAATAAGTAAATGTACAGATATCATTGAAAAGTGATATACAGTGGCTTAAGTCTTTTTAAAGCAAACAAAGGCCCATATTTATACTTTTTTAGCACTGCATTTGTGCTGCTTTTTGACACAAAAATGGTGCAAACTTAGAAAATACTATTGTATTTTGTAAGTTTGCGCAGTTTTTGCATCAAAAAGTGGCATAAATGCGGCACTATAAAAGTATAAATATGGGTCAAAGTCTCTTTCAGGCACAAAGTACCTGGTTTGCGTAAAAAATCTCTGCAAAGGGCCTCAGAAGAGGAGAAGTGTGGAAACAAAGGGGTGTGCGTTGATTTCTCGGGCCGCACACGGCGATGTGTCGTTTAGTTTCCGCGCATGGACGGCTTTGTATTGATTTCCGGTGCTCGGTCGTGGTTCCTCTTCGGGTTGCAGGGTTTTCAGACACCCTGGGGTCTGTGCGTGGAATCCTGGGCTTGCGGAGCAAAGTCACAAGCGCTGCATCATTCCGGTGGGCGTTGCGTGGAAGTTTCTTCCGCACGGCTGGTGATGTGTTGATTTCCCCTCTGGAAGTCAGGCTGCGTCATCCCAGGTCGGCTGTGCATTGATCCGGTGGGCAGTGTGTCGAAGTTTCGTTCGCAACGCAGGCGCCGCGTCGATCTTCTCCTTGCGAAGTGACCTGCCGCCAAAAGTGGGGGCAGTGGCCGGAGGGGCGGGCATCTCCACTAGCTGGGATGCCCTGGAGTGCTGTAACAAAAGGCATGAGCCTTTGAGGCTCGCCACCAGGTGTTGCAGTTCCTGCAGGGGGAGGTGAGAAGCACCTCCACCCAGTACAGGCTTTGTTCCTTGCCACAGAGCGACAAAGGCACTCTCCCCATGTGGCCAGAAACTCATCGGGTTGTGGCAGGCTGGCAGAAACTTGTCAGCTTAGCACTAGGAGTTGGACTGGTATTCAGGGGGCATCTCTAAGATGCCACCTGGGTGCATTTTACAATAAATTTCCCACTGGAATTTGATACCAAACTTCCCAGATTTCAGTGTAGCCATTATGGAACTGTGGAATTTGTATTTGACAAACTCCAAGACCATATACTCTATGGCTACCCTGCACTTACAATGTCTAAGGTTTTGCTTAGATACTGTAGGGGCATACTGCTCATGCACATATGCCCTCACCTGTGGTATGTGCACGTTGCCTTAGGGCTGTAAGGCCTGCTAGAGGGGTGACTTACCTATGCCACAGGCAGTGTGAGGTGGGCATGGCACTCTGAGGGGAGTGCATGTCGACATTGTCATTTTCTCCCCACCAGCGCACACAAGCTGTGAGGCATTGTGCATGTGCTGAGTGAGGGGTCCCCAGGGTGGCATAAGACATGCTGCAATCCTTAGAAACTTTCCCTGGCATCAGGGCCCTTGGTGCCAGGGGTACCATTTACAAGGGACTTATCTGGGTGCCAGGGCTGTTCCAATTGTGGGAACAAAGCTACAATATAGGGAAAGAACACTAGTGCTGGGGCCTGGTTAGCAGGGTCCCAGCACACTTTCAATCATAACTGGCATCAACAAAAGGCAAAAAGCCAGGGGGTAACCATGACAAGGAGGCATTTCCTTACACAGGTACTCTGCACCCTGCCCTCAGGACTGGAGGGCCTCTTATAGGGGTGACTTATAAGTGACCTGGTGCAGTGTAAATGGCAGTAAAAGGGTGCTTGCACCTTTTCACGCACGCTGCAATGGTAGTCCTAATAGAAGCCTTTGCATGGGCTGCCCATGGGTGGCAAAAGATATGCTGCAGCCCACAGGGATCCCCTGGAACATCAATGACCAGGGTACCTAGGTACCATATACTACGGACTTATAAGGGGGCACCAGTATGCCAATTGTGGGTGAAATACTGGGTTACCAGTATGCAACAACCATAATTTAAGGGAGAGAACATAAGTACCGGGGTCCTGATTAGCAGGATCAAAGTAGACACAGTCAAACACACTGACAAACAGGCCAATAGTGGGAGTAACCAAACTAAAAAGAGGCTACTTTCCTACAGCAATAGCACTGGTAGTAGAACTTCAACCAAGGTTGTAGCTGGATTCACCTTGGGTACTTTAGGGTACTCTGGCCTAGTCAGTGAGACCACTGAGGCTGTCCTAATATCAGAAGGTGGCACTGACCTTGCCATTCTTGCTGCTTGGCCTCCTAATATGAGAAAATACAGGCAGTACCACCTCAAAAATTGTATGGAGGTAGACGCTTACAGGGATACAGATACTAGCAGCACCATTGTGACTGAAAAACTGGTGTCTCCTGAGCAAATCTTACTTGTTCACAATTACCAAGTCACCAGTGCTGATAACATCACTAAGTGCCACCCCATGGCAGTTGTTAACCTTAGCTGGGGGGGGGGGTTACTGGCCATACAAAAGTTGTATCCTCTTCTAGTCCTGTAGAATGTCTAATGGGCAATAATTTGGAGACCTCAGCCTGGGCAGAAGGGGAGTTACAGGCCCATGAAGGAATGCTGGGCATCCCTGCAAATGTATTTGTGACTACAAGAGCACAGGCTAAGGAACAGGGAGATTTGGGAGCACTGGAGCCTAAAATTATGGACCAACCAGCTCCCAAGAAGAGAGGTAGGAAGTGTAAGAAATTATCATCTGCCCAAAATTCACATGTGGATCAGTCTCCTCAGGGAGATGATCTTGGCCCTTGTGAGGAACCTACACCAGAGGAGCTTGGGCCTGACACGGCAGAGCTCTTGGGTGCAGGGGGACCCTCCAGGGAGGAATTGAGTTTGGAGCAGAAATCCTTTCCCTCTCTTGAAGGCCTCAGGCAGCAAGCTGCTTTGGAGGAGGCAGGGTATGTCAGTGGACCCCACAGGGTCTATTGGGAAAATGGGCTTCTATACTCTGAGGCGAGAGACCTCAAGCCTGGTCCCACCAGGAGGCTGGTCATACCTCAGAGGTTTAGGGAGTTCCTATTGACCTTAGCTCATGACATTCCCCTTGCAGGACATCTTGGGCAAAGCAAGACTTGAGACAGACGTGTTCCACATTTTCACTGGCCCCACATGTCTGAAGATACCAAGGAGTTTTGTCCCTCCTGTGTCACCTGCCAAGCCATTGGCAAATCAGGTGGCACTACAAAGGCTCCCTTGATTCCACTTCCAGTGGTTGGGGTTCCCTTTGAGAGGGTATGGAGTGATGTACTTTGTCCCTTTGACCCTCCTACAGCATCTGGGAACATATTTACTCTGGTTGTGGTTGAAAATGCCACCAGGTACCCAGAGGTCATTCCCCTTAGGACTACTATAGCCACTGCAGTGGCCAAGGCCCTCCTTGAAATCTTCCCTAAGGAGGCTGTATCCAACAGAAGTGCAAACTTCATGTCAATATACCTCAAAGCAATGTGGAAAGAATGTGGTGTAACTTACAAATTCATCACTCCTTATCATCCAAAGGAAATGGGTTAGTTGAGAGTGTAGTAAGCTGGATTCTGGTTGTAAATACCCGCCACTTGTTTTGCCTGCTGTTAATATGTTTGGACTGTAGTGCACTGGGATCCTGCCAACCAGGGTACTAGTACCAGTGCTCTCTCCCCTAAATGAAGTTGTTAATAACCTTTCTCTACCACAATTGGCATACTGGTGCACCTATGTAAGTCCCTGGTATATGGTACCTACGTACATAGGGCACTGATACACCAGAGGTCCCCCATGGGCTTCAGCATGGGAGCTCTCACCCATGGGAGCCCATGCAAACTGTGACGGCAGGCCTGCCATTGCAGCTTGTGTGAAAGGGATTATGTACCCTTTCACTGCCTAACCTAACCACTGCACCTAAACATGATACGTCACCTCTTTGGTAGGCCCATCAGCCCAAGGGCAGGGTGCATGTCTCTAAGTGTAAGCGTACCCCTGCATGAGCAGGGTACCCCTATAGACTCCAGGCCAATTCCTGGACTTTGTAAGTGTGGGGAAGCCATCTTAAGGTATGTAGTAGACACTGGTCAACACCAGTTGTCCAACTACATAACGGCTACTCCGAACCTAGGCATGTTTGGTATCAAACATGTTGGAATCATGCAACTACACCAATTTCAGTGTTAGGTTAATGATACCATGTACTCTGGGGGTTCCCTAGGGGATCCGCCAGTCCTGCCTGTGCAGCCTTACGGGGTCTGGCTGCCACGCCATGCTGCTGCCGCCATCAGGCACTGTTCTGCCTTCCTGCTGGGAGCCTAACTCAGGGCAGGGGAAGGCAGAACAAAGAATTTCCTGCAACATCCGTGGCTATGCATCCTCCAGGGTCACAAAGACTCTGTATCCAAGAAGCAAGAAGGAATCTTCCTTGGAGTGAAGGAGTCACTCCCCTTCATCCACAGGCCCCCAGACAACGACGACCGGCTGGTGGACCCTGCTGTCCCACAGACATTGAAAGGCTCTGCAACACAGGTGGTGGTTCTGCGGTCCTTTTCATGTCCCTCTTGTCTTCTGATCTACTTGGGAGACTGTGGGCCCCTACTGCAACCACAGGAACAGAACCCCTGTGCACCATGACTGTTGCTCTTGCCAAGGCCTGTCTGCTCTTTCTCCAAGGAGATCTTCTGGCGCCAAGAAGCCCCATCCTCCAGCACTCTGCAACTCCAAGATCAGCTTCCACTACGCAGCTCCTGCAACATGGAACTCCTGTTTTGCCGTGCTGTTGAGGCCCCCCTGCGATTCCCTGTGCCTGCTGCCAGTGGGTCACTCGTGAAGGCTCCAATGACTCTAATTAGCTTTATTTCCTGCTGAAAGCCTCTCCTGACTCTCTTCCAAGGGTCGATTCAGTAGGACCTTGCTTGTCCTCAAAAACTTATAACTTACCTTACAACTATTATTTGCATTTGCCAGGGTTTGTTGGTAGCCCTGCTGGTCACTGACCCTCCTGCACTCCGGCGACCAACATGGGACAGCTTGTGGGTGACTCCAAGGATCTCCTGCATCCTCTTGAACTCCGCAGCTGGATCTCTCCTTTCACCGTCCTGCAGGAATTTCACCTCCAAGAGGGTTGGTATTGACTAAGTGCACCGCATGGGCATCCCTGAGTTATCTGGACACCGTCCCCTTCTTTTTCAGGCTCTTCACATCTGGAATCCAACTTCTGGTTCCACCGCTCTGGTCCACGGGTCGCGACGGCAGCTGGACAATCAAGGCTTCCATTGACTCCACCAAGGATTTTAGATGCCATTTTACCCCTATGCACATGGGCTCCCTGCTGTAGGTACTTCAGTCGTTTGGGTATCCACGGGTAGGGGCACTCTCCAATCTTCCTTGTGCCAACTGGTTTCCTCAGGGTCCACTGGGAAGGCTCCACAATTAATCAAAATCTAACCGCGAAGGTCCTGTGTTAGCCTATTGGACACCCAGCTTGATAACAACTCTGCACCCGGGTGCCTGTGGGATTACAGTTACTTACCTATGGTATTTTTGTACTCCCCCAGTCCCTGGGATCACACTTACCTGGGTTGGGCGCCTTTATTCTCATACTACTTTTTTAGTATATGGTTTGGTCCCCTCATAGAGCCCCATGTATTCCTATGCTATTTCTGATTGTTTCTAAGTGTATACTTTGTGTGTAGATATCTCCAAGTGGGGAGATACCAACATTAGCATAGTCTTTAGTGTTGTAATAAAGAAACCTTTATTTTTGCAACACCTGGTGTGGTTCTTTCTTGTGTACAGTTACTGACTGACTATTGTGGTATTGCAAGTGCTTTACACTCTTCCTAGATAAGCTTTAGCTGCTCACCACAGCTACCCCTGGAGAGCCACTGATATCTGGACACCTAAACACTATCACTAAGGGTTGCCTGGACTTAGTATAGGGTGCCACACCATATGTGTACACCATAAACTGAGCTAACCTCCTACATTCACAGGCCCTCTGGATGCCTGGTCCTGGATGGAAAGCCACAAGGTCGCTGGCTCTGGACCCTCCTCGGACCAACATGGTCAGTCATTGACAGAAGGGAAGTAACACAAAAAACGTGCACTGCGCCTGAACTTACCAGTCTCTCGTGCATGTGGTTCCCTGGAGCTGAAGGAGGTAATTCAGGAACGTCATAGAGCACTACAAATGGCGACGGACCTCCGTGATCCTGTAACGCACTACAGCGCGAATGAAGACAGCTCCAGATCTCCGAGCAACAATGACTCTCTTACATCTAACATAATGCCACCGAGCACCGATAGGATGCCCATGGTGCCTCCTCAGACAGCAGATGATATCCTTTGACAAGCTAAGTGATTGTATTGATATATTTTCCTTACCTGCCTTTCCTTACCTGATTGGATGTTTCTCTGTGCACTGCTTCTTGATTTAATGTGGGAGGTGGGGGCTTATCATTGCCCTCTAACTTCCTTATGTAGGCTCTGCACGCTGTCCTTGGTGCTCCTGAGTTTGCTTGCTTCTATGCTGTGGCGGACCTGGGTGGTCGCCTAGTCCATTGTTTCTCTTATTACTCAATGTAGGATGCAGCCGCTTCTCAAAATTTTTCTTCATGTTTCCCCCCAAACCAGTCCTTCCACCTGGTCCCTTCCACTCCCCTGGTTTGAGTAGGCACCTATTGCACACCTGCTCTCAATGGTATTATCTGTTTACTGGTCAATGAATGTTTTATTGTTTTCTCGTTGTTGTGATGGGCACTCTGTAGGAAAGTACCATCTTGCCTGGCATGTTACCCCCATTTTTCACTGTATGTATGTTGTTTTAGCCCTTGTGTCACTGGGAACCTGCTAGGCAGGACCCCAGTGCTCATAGTATGTGCCCTGTTTGTGTTCCCTGTGTGGTGCCTAACTGTATCACTGAGGCTCTGCTAACTAGAACCTCAGTGTTTATGCTCTCTCTGCTTTCTAAATTTGTCATTGCAGGCTAGTGACTAAATTTACCATTTCTCATTGGCACACTGGTACACCCATAAAATTCCCTTGTATATGGTACTTAGGGAGCCAGGCTATTGGGGTTCCAGGAGATCCCTATGGGCTGCAGCATTTCTTTTGCCACCCATAGGGAGCTAAGACAATTCTTACACCGGCCTGCCACTGCAGCCTGAGTGAAATAACGTCCACGTTATTTCACAGCCATATTTCACTGCACATAAGTAACTTATAAGTCCCCTATATGTCTAACCTTCACTTAGTGTTTGATACATTCCATCCCCTCACTAGGACCCCGAAACCAATGTGCCTCTCCTTTAGGTTGCTTACCATTTCTACAGGAGGGCTCTTTTTAATACCCATTCTACCACGCCATATGCTCCAGCATTACAACTGCTTGGTATGCCACATGGGAATGTGATTACTTCTCTTAGGGAGCTAACTGTATGGCATGGAGTGGACTTACATTGTCTGGGTGACATATACCATGAACAAAATCTCCTCTCCATAAAGGATTTATTGGCTAACTCCAGACTTCCCCAAAGCCAGTTCCTACTACACACTTCCTTTATTGGTGTACTGAGACAATCCCAGGGAGAGATACAACTGGAACCCACACAACCTCTTGTCATTCAATACTGACACGTCCTGGATGCAGGTGATCACAAGACTCGATGGTTAGCTGGCATCTTGAGACTACACATAACAGTACCCCTCACCACATTGCATAGACACTGGGATGCAGATCTAGGTTGTACTACTACTGACAGCAAGTGGCAATTTATTATAATCTACCCTTCCTTAGCTTCACGAATTGGCAATTTTAAACTAATACGATCCTACATATTACACCGTGCCTACTTAACTCCCAGTAAAATAAACTGTTACTGTCACCATACTGATGCTGCCTGTCCCTGATGTTTAATGCATGACTTGGAATTGCTACACATATGGACCTGTCCCTCACTGGTTACCTGATGGAGGGATGTCATTACACGCATATGTGTAACATGTTGTACGAGTACTGTTGTGTCCTATTCTTGGAAGGCGTGCATCTTGGGACTATACCGCTGACCCAAAAAACACAGAGCTGTAAAGTGCTTCCCACAACTAGACCTTCTACTGGTGAAGCAACTGATTACCTGTAGTAGATGGAAGGCAAATGATCTCCCAGCAGCCTCCTCCTGGATCCTATCCCTGCTGGCATGGGCCCAGGCAGAGAGCTCACTGCTGTGCAGGGAAGAGGTAAAGGGTTTTTGTAAATACCCCATTTCTGAGATGTGGGATGTACACTTGGAGAAGCTCCGTGAGGGTGGCGCCAACTATTAACACCCCTCTGGAGGGCCCGATATGTTGCACTCCTCCTCCCCCCTTCCACCTCATGTCTCCTTTTATTTGTCACACTACACCACATATTCATTACAACACCTGGCTCTTCCACAGCACTTGATAAAAACCGGTATAGGTCTGATGGTGCCCTTTGTGTATTCGATTTTTATATTGCTCCCCTTAGTCAACTTAAATGAGTGCAGTTCTATTTTTTATTCACCTATGTTTATTCATAGGACTGGTTTCATATCATTAATGGTACTTGCATCTTTTGACACTTCTGTCTTTCAACAGACTCTGTTTCCTTGTATTTTGCACTACCCTTTGCCAATTGCACTGTTATTCGTACCTGTGGTCCTACCTGACGTGTATACAGACGGCTAATCTACCTTGTCTGCAATGCCACATTTTATTGCACTGCATGCACATGCTCTTCTGGGTGTACAACTTTGATACACACCTCTCTACACTGTGTTGAATTACACTCTTTTGAAACCTTTATAAAAATGCTAATAAAATGTACAAAATAAATGAAAGGACCAAATTATGCAGTAACTAAAGGCAAATTATGCAACGTAATGTGGCACATTCTGTGATACCATTACTTCATAATGTTATCTTTTTTTAACACGTTAACACTGCCTGGGCAAAGGGTTGACCTAATTTGTACCAGTTTAACAAACAGTGAAAAGCAACAGAAAGGTGACATTTGCATAGGTCCTTACATTGCACGGCAACACCTGTCACTAAGATTTTTTTTGCTAAAATCTGTAGCTTATGCAGCAGATGATGTTATGTGGCAAATGCAGACAATCCTTAATAATGTGGAAAATAACACAGCCGCAGAATCACATAATGCCAGTGGGCCTGTTTATAACCCAAAAGGAATAGTTTCTTACCTGTAATTCCTGTTCTCTTGTAGGGGAATTTCCCTTTTAAGTCATAGGCACTGAATAGTTCAGCCAACGTACGGGGAACCTGGAGCAGTTCTTCAATATATCTTCTTAATTGGGAATTTTCGCCTTTCTTCTTGAAGGCCTGTAAAGATACTTAAGAAAAAGCCAGATAATGCAGCCTATATATCGAGGCTACAATTCTTCAGCATGAAATCAAAAATGGGCCAATACAATAAAAAAGAGTGTAATTTAAGATGTTTTGAAACAGTATAAATCTCCTTCATAAACCCCTTTTTTATGATAGAGATGAGGGAGAGCAGATCAGAGTAGCCTCATAGGACGGCATTATTTCAAAAATAGAGGCTGTACCTTTAAGAACCTAGGGACCGCCAGTTTCCAATCATGATCAGCTGGAGACAGTTGCTTCGGTTCTTTCTGAAGGTGATATGGGCCATATGAAGATTGCAAGGATACCTCTGTTCATTCCACTGGGGAGGAGAGAGGGTTACCTATGACTTATCATGGGAATTCCCCTACGAGAAAACAGGAGTTACAGGTATGAAACTATTCCTTCTCTCGTAGGGGATTTCCATGTACAATCATAAGCACTGAACAGTGTAGCAAGCCAATCCCCACATATCACGGTAGAGAAGACAGAGGGTCACTTAGGCGGTTTAAGCAAATAGATTTCTGAGGGAAGCCTGCTCTTCTTGAGCATCTGCTCTAGCTTCAGAGTCTAGGCAGTAGTGCTTGGTGAAAGTATGTACTGATTTCCAGGTAGCTGCTTTGCAAATTTATGGAATCGGGATATTGCGTAGTAAAGCAGCTGTAGCTATTTCCCCCCTAGTAGAATGTGCTTTAGGTTTAGCTGGTAGAGATTTATGATCTTTTTGGTAGCACAACAAAATACATGAAACTATCCATCTGTAGGTGGGTCGTTTGGAGGTGGCTAATCCCGTACGGACCGGACTATAGTTAAAAAACAGTTGGTCAGCTCATCGGATAGCCTTTGTCTTACTGAGGTAAAACTTCAAAACCCTCCTAACGTCCAGTGAATGGAGAGCTCTTTCTGATGGAGTAGAATGATTCTACAACAATGTAGGCAATGAGATAGTCTGGTTCACATGGAAGTCTGATACTACCTTAGCAAAAGGAATTTTGGGTGAGTTCTCATAACCACTTTGCTAGAATGAAAGGCAGTGTATTGTTAGTGAGAACATAGTGAGTGTATCTTGCTCACCTGGCGAGCTGATGTGATCGCTACCAGGAAAGCTGTTTTCCACATAAGGTGTTGTAAGAAAGCTTTGTGGATGGGTTCAAAGGGATACCGCATAAGGCGAGAAAGCCCTATATTGAGTTCCCACAGAGGCAAGAGATGCCTAATAGGAGGGAAAACCTTCTTCAACTCCTCTAAGAAATCCTTTATGACAGGGATTTGGAAAAAAAGGTTTGTGACAGACATTTCCAGCAGGCAGTAAAAGTTGCCAGATGAACCTTTATGGAAGAGAATTGCAAGTCAAATTTAGCCAGGTGTGGAACGTATGGTAGAATCACATCCTCTAGGGAAGAAGTCGGGTCAACGTTCTTATAGGAACACCAGATGCAAAATCTCTTCCATTTGAAGGTATAAGCGTAGCAAGTGGAAGGCCGCTTAGCCTCCTTGAGGATCTCCATGCTGTCTTGTGGCAAGATCAAATGTCCATACTGTACTAGTTCAGGAGCCACGCCGCCAAATTCAAGGAGGAGAGATTGGGGTGTACCACCTGTCCTTCGAATTTCATCAGTAGGTCTGGCTTGAATGACAGATTGAGATGTGTATGCTGTGACCGTGAAGAAGGTCCGGGAACCACCATTACCATGGCCACTCTTGAGCAATTAGGATCATCTTGGCTCTGGAGTGGAACAGCTTGATCAGAAATGACAGGATGAGGGAAATTGATGGAAAGGCGTAAAGAAGTTTGCCTGACCAGTCGAGCCACAGGGCATCCCCTAATGACTCTGATGGTAGTACCTGGAGGTGAAAATGCAGCATTTTGTGTTTTCCGCTGTGACGAAGAGGTCGACAGAAAGGGGGCCCCACAAATGGAAGTTACTTTGGGCATTCTGTATGCCTGGGAGGTGAGTTGCTGTTACCCTCAGGTCCCTGGCCAAAAGTAATTTCGAAATTGTCTGGGTCTCTAATCATTGTCATTAGAGACCCAGACAATTTGGAAATTACTCCCTTGCTTGTTCTGGTAGAACACCGTGGTTGTACTGTCCGTCTGAACAAGCAGGGTGTCTGTGGTGAATGAAGGGTGAAAGGTCTTGAGCACTAGATGAACTGCGTGGAGCTTGAGGAGATTGATATGCTATTTCATCTCTCTCTGAGATGATGATCCTTGAATCTGGGGGTGATCCATGTGGGCTCCCCATCTGAGCAATTATGCATCCGTCACAATGGTTTGAGACGAGATCTGTTGGTGGAATGGCATCCCTTGGGGGAGATTGCTTGGAGAACATCACCACCTGAGGGATCGTATCACATGTAAGGAGAGTGTGATCCTGTCCTTCCAGTTGCCTGTCAGCTGGTCCTCTAGACACACCAGGAGAGGTTGCATTGTGGAGGTGAGCATTGGGAATGAGGCAGATACAGGAGGCCATTGAGCTGAGAAGTGATGAGACTGCTCTTGCTATTGGATGAGGCACCCTCCTGAGAGTTTGACATTTCTGAAGGATCGATAAGCGTCACTCCTCTGGAGTACACACCTTTGCGTGAATGGTGTCGATGGCAGCCCCTAAGTAATGCAACGTCCGGACTGATGTTGACACGGGCTTGTTGAAGTTATCGTGAAGACCCAACTAATGAAAGAGGCCGCAAGTCCAAATGAAATGCAGTTGGGCCATGTGAGAAGTGGACACCTTTATGAGCCAGTCATCTACATAAGAGGTAGACGAAGATCCGGTGTTTTGTTAGATGGGCTGCCACCACAGCCATGCACTTGGAAAATGTTCTGGGTGCTGACTTGGGGCCAAATGGTAGTACTGGGTACAGGTAATGGTCGTGCCTCACAAGAAATCTGAGAAATTTCCTATGCTTCCTGGTGACGGGAATGTGGTAGTATGCATAGTGAAGGTCGATGAAGCAAAGCCAATGCCCCTAATAAAGTTGGGGATAGATCTGATGTAATGCCAACATCCTGAACTTCTCCTTCAGAATCCACTTGTTGACGACTTTTAGATCAAGGATGGGTCTGAACTTACAAGGAAATACCTGGAGTAAATGCCCTTCCCGTGTTGACTTTTGGAAAAGGGTTCCAACGTCTTCTTTTGTAACTAGATGTTGACTTCTGCCCTGAGTAAGTCTAGATGGGAAGTTGTCGGCTATGGTGGAATGGACGGTGGTGGAGTGGTAAAACTGAGACAGTATCCATTCTGCACAATATTCAATACGCAGGCGTCTGTTGTGATGCATTTCCACTCTTTTAGATAATGTACAATGCTTCCCCCTACCGGAGTGGATAAAAGAAGAGGGAAAGGGAGGACTCAAGGTTTTGCGCCTGATGTTTGTTTGCCGCTTTGGGTGGGTTGCTGGGCAGAGCGACCTCTTGTTTATTTATTTAGAGAGTTTTCTATAGCGCTGGCATGACCTAAGGGTATCGGAGTGCTTTACAATAGTACATGTTATCAAATACATCTATTGTATAACATTATAGCTTCTTGTTTGCTTGTGATTGGTAGGATCTCTGGTGTTGTTGTTAAAATCTACTCGGACGCCACTGAGGGGTTTGAACCCTCTGTGAGTAAAACCGACACTGTTAGGGTTGGAAGATTTGCGATGTTCTCTGGGTTTCTCCAGACCATCAGCTTTTATTGTGTTAATCTCAGTTTTTATTCTTGGCATTTTGTCATCAGCATGGCTGACAAATAGTGTGGAAACAAAAAATGGCAAAGTTTGGATGCAGTGCTGCGCTTCCGGTTTTAAAGATGTTAGTCAGAGCCAAGCATGCCTCTGCAAGTTGACTTTGTGACAGTAGCCATATGCATCAAAGTGGGAAGAATCCACTGCTGCACTTATATTCTGATTAGAGACCATTTCCCCTTCCTGGACGATCTCTAAGAAGTATTCCCTTTTGTCCTTCGGCAGGTGATCAGCAAACTGTTGGGTTAAATCCCAAAGGGCTCGGTTGTACCTTCCCAAAAGCGCCGTAGCACTGGCTGCCTTCATTCACGTGGCCACTGTATTGCAGACTTTGCGGCCTGCTGAGTCCAATTTTTTACTCTCCTTATGTGGAGGTGAAGAGGATGATGGAGAGGTGGAAAGGACTTTTTTTAGCACTCAAAATAACAAGAGTCAGGTGGAGGATCACTGCGAAGAAATAATGGGTCTTGATCCAGAGGACAGTGTTTCTTTTGAAGCCTGGATGGAGCACGCTTAGCCACTGCTGGAGTTAGAAACAAACCCATGGCCGGTTCGAGGAGACCCAGGTACCAGTGGAATCAATGATCTGGAACCTATACAGTGATGTAGCATTTCAAAGATTACCAATGTGGATGGTGTGGGTACCAATATCGGTATATTGAGTTTTGCAGCTCCTTGAACTAGTACATCTGGAAAGTTAGTAATGTCATCAACCGGAGAGACATGCGTGTAAGAAGCTGGCCTGGTGTGTGGTGAGCACCTATGGTGTTATCACCTTATATCAGGTCCAGGTATCCCCTATTAGTAAGGTGTAGTCAGTGTCCAGGAAGCCAGGCTCTCTAGAGGTAGCTGTGGATGAGCAGCCAAGACCTATCTAGGAGACATGCAAAGCTTATGTAATACCACTAAAGCTAAACAGCACTTACACACATGAAAGAACCACACAGTGTTACAAAACTAAAGGTACTTTATTATCATAACACAAATATTAAAATACTGTAAAGGCAATACTCTACTAGCAGGTGAGTAAACACACTATTATGTACACATTAATAATCAGGAATGGGCATAGAAAGCAATAGAAAACAGTGAAATAACAGAAAATAATAGAGACCCAAGGGGGAGACCAAACCATATACTAAGTAAATGGAATGCGAAAGGCAGGCCCCCACCCAAGGAAGTGGAATCCATAGAGGGGAGCTGGAGGAACTAGGGGCCAGATGTAGCAAAGGGTTTTTCCCATTCTGTGTCAATGGGAAAATGTGTTCGTACATATGGCCCTGGGAACCTCAAAAGGTAAGTACCAGAGTGCCCCCCCAGCAACCAGGAAAGAAGAGGTAAGTACCTGTTTTTCCCAAACCCACAGCTAAACTTTGTAAAAAGACTGTGCAAGACCCAAGCAAGACTGGAAGAAACAGAAGATGGACCCTGACAGAAGAGGGCCTGCAAATGAAGGGGAGCAAGTCCAGTTCCAGTTGGAGTGTCCGGTTAGGGCAGGAGCTACTACCCACCCTTCTGGAGATGCAGGACCAGGTCGATGGCGAAGACCAGGAGTCGGCTTTGCAGCACTGGAGCAGAAGAAGAGTTCCAGAAGTGATGCAGTCGATGCCCCACGTTGGAAGAAGAGTTCCAGTCCATCAGTGGTGTGGAAAAACCACCAATAAGCCTTGGCAAAAGCAACAGTTGCAAAGCTGCTGGGGACCAGGAAGGTCCCAGGGGACTCAACCCAAGGAGGGGAGTCCCAGGCAACCCTCAGCAGTGAGGACAGCCAGAAGTCAAGGATGCAGCCCCCACAGGCAACTCACATATAGCAGGCATGGGAGTCGTAGTGAGGCCCACTCAGCACACCTGTAGAGGAGTCCCACGTCGCTGGAGCAGCAGGCAGGAGATTGTGCTTTGCAGGGAAGAGTGCCGGAGGCCACGGCTACATGGAGCCTGAAGATCCCTTGGAAGAAGAGCCAATAAGCCTTGGTGTAGGAAAGTACCACCTGTTTGCCATGGTTCCCCCCATTTTCTGCCTGATGTCAGTGAGCTTGACTGTGTTCACTGGGATCCTGCTAACCAGGACCCCAGTGATTATGCTCTCTCTCCTCTAAATTTGGTTGTTGCATACTGATAACCCTGTGTTTCACCCACAATTGGCATACTGGTGCCCTCTTATAAGTCCCTAGTATATGATACTTAGGTACCCAGGGCATTGGGGTTCCAGGGTATCCCTATGGGTTGCAGCATATCTTTTGCCACCCATAGGGAGCCCATGGACATCATCTGCACCAACCAGGAAATCAAATCCATCTTCCTGGGTGCAGTACTGACTGTTCTTCTTCATCAGTGGTTCTTCTTTTGCACCTTCATCCAGGTTAGCAGGAGCTCCTGTTCTCCCTGGACTCTTCTGTGCTTTTTGGACTTGGTCCCCTTCTTCCACAGGTCTTCAGGTCCAGGAATCCACTGTTGGTGTCTTGCAGCCTCTTCTGGTTCTTGAAGAATCTTCTTTCTCGTGTTTCTGTGTGCTGTGGGAAAGTTATTGTGTTTTACTCCTACTTTCTTGGCACTGGGGGTGGGTTCTAGTTCTTACCTTTGGTGTTTTCTAGTTCTCCCAGCGACCATCTACACACTAAACTTGTCTAGGTGGGAAACCAACATTCGCATTCCACTTTTGTAGTATAAGGTTTGTGTTCCCCGAGGCCCATTTCTAACTATTGTGATTTTCACTAATTGCACTGTTTGTCTAACTGTTTTTATTCCTATTTCTGCATACTAGTGTATATCATTTGTGTATTACTAAAGGAGTATAGTCCCTATGGTATTTTTGGCATTTGTGTCACCAAAATAAAGTACCTTTATTTTTGTAACACTGAGTGTTTCTTTCATGTGTGTGAGTACTGTGTGACTACAGTGGTATTGCATGAGCTTTGCATGTCTCCTAGATAAGCCTTGGCTGCTCAGCTACAGGTACCTCTAGAAAGCCTGGCTTCTAGACACTGCCTACATTTTACTAATAAGAGATAACTGGACCTGGTATAAGGCGTAAGTACCATGGGTACCCACTACAAACCAGGCTAGCCTTCTACACTAGGTAGCTGCAAGAGTCTCGGTGCACAGGGTTACTGTCCTGCAAGGAGAAGCAAAGACTCACCACCTCACAAGTTGGGCAGCTGGAAGAGGAGATCAAGCGGACCACTCCAGACCACCACCTGTGTTGCAGGATCTAAGCAGAGGTGCAGGGGAGAGGATCCACGCGACCAGTCGTCGATGCAGTTGGTGCCTGCGGCTGCAGGGGAGTGACTCCTTCACTCCAAGGGAGATTCCTTCTTGCTTCTGGTGCAGACTGAAGACTTGCTGCCCTCACAGCATGCACAGCCAGGGAAATTATGCACTTGCTGGAAGGAGCCGGAGAAACAATGTTGCAGAGCAAAGTCGTCACTGGAGCTGCAGACTGTGGGTTCCTGTGAAGTCCAGTTGCAATTCCAGTGGCCAGAAGTCAAAGTAAACATTGCAGAGGAGTTCTGCTGGAATCTTGTGTGTCGAATCTGAGGACCCACCCAAGAGGGAGACCCTAAATAGCCCTAAAAGTGGTTTTGGTCACCTAGCAGGGTGACCATCTATCAGGAGGGGACTGTGACATCACCTGCCTGACCTGGCCACTCAGATGCTCCTAGAGGCCTCAACCCACCTTGGATTTAAGATGGCTAAATCAAGTTGCCACCTGGAGGAGCTCTGGGTACCACCCCTGGGCTGGTGATAGACAGGTGAGTGGTAACTCCCCTTTCCATTGTCCAGTTTTGCGTCCCTGGACTTGTGCAAACCAGTTTATGTAAGGGAGGCACCAAATGTGCCCTTCAAAGCATAACAGTGGCTTGGGGAGGCGACCCCTCCCAAGCCATGTAACACCTATTTCCAAAGGAAGAAGGTGTTGCCTCCCTCTCCCAAAGGAAATCTTTTGCTCTGCCTTCCTCGGCTTGAGCTGTTCAAGCAGCTGGAGGGCAGAAACTTGTCTGTAGGATGGCAGCACCGCGGGCTGCCCGGGAAAGCACTGCAAACTGGTAGGAGCAAAGCCAGGGGTCCTATAAGGAGCCCCCAGAGTGCATGGAATCATGCAACCAATACTGGAAACTGTCTTGGGGTATGATTCCGACATGTTTGATACCAAACATGCCCAAGTTCAGAGTTACCATTGTGTAGCTGGACATAGGTAGTGACCTATTTCCAGTTCACGGGTAAAATGGCTTCCCTGTACTAAGGAAGTCCAGGAAAATGGAGCTGGAGCTCACACACAGGCACTTGCACCCTGGCCTCTGGGCTAGGAAAGCCTGCCAGAGGGATGACTTATAGTGACCTGGTGCAGTGACCTGTAGTGGAATGGGTGCATGCACCTTTTCACGCAGGCTGCAATGGGAAACCTGAAGACACATTTTGCATGGGCTCCCATGGGTGGCATAATACATGCTGCAGCCCATGGGGAACCCCTGGTGCCCCAATGTCCTGGACACCATGGTACCACATACTAGGGACTTACATGGTGGCCCCAGTATGCCAATTGTGGGGTGCAAAACTTGTAAGGAACAACCAGATTTAGAGGGAGAGAGCACAGTCACTGAGGGCCTGGTTAGGAGGATCCCAGTGAACACAACACTGACAGCAGGCAAAAAGTGGGGGTAAATATGCCAAAAAGAGGGTACTTTCCTACAGCGAGGTGGTGGTGAGTCCTATAAAGTTGTTTAATAGGCTCGTGTAGAAGAAGATGAATGATCAGTCCTACGATAGGAGCGTGCCCATGACCTATGGGAAGATGATGATGTTTATGTCTTGTCGCAGTAGAAGCGTACCCCGGTGTATGATTGCCATGACGAGAGTGGTGGCACGAATAGGAGCATGTTCGAGGCCTGAGAGTTGGAATGCCTCTAGGTCCTGAAGGAGGAGGTACCAGAGGAGATGCTGACAAAAGAGGAAACACCTGTGGTATAGGTGGTGGTGTTGAAGGAGGCAAAGCACGTGGAGAAGGTGAAGATGGAGGTGGAGATGGTAACACAACCAGAAAAGGTAAAGACTCCAGTGAAGAATAAATTCTCCTTCTCTTTCTCCTTTCTCTCCTCGAGGTCTACAGACTCCTCGATGTCGCTATTTTACATTGACGTTTAGCCCTTGATGTTGACCGTTCATGCCGTCTTAACAGCAAACCAGCACTCCTTGAGGCCAAGGCACTTCTTTACGTCATAAGACGGTGATGTACCAATGGCGTATAATCCCCTGACATCAACTGATGTTGCTTCAATCACGTGCGTCGTTGTTTCAGTGATGTTGATCCAGCTCTTGATGGTAACCAGATAAGCGCCGTACCTTGCCACAACATTGACCGGGACCGATGGCTTCTTTGGCTTGAAACACCCTTCTCTGACCTTCCACGTCCACTGTAAGCTGAGGGAAGAGCCCTGATGGAAGACTGACCTTCCCCTTGCTCTGAAGTCCCACTGGTAGGCTGTATTTGCTGGTGGCGTCTCTCTTCTCTTCCTTAAAGGCTTATCTTCTCTGTCATGCACAGTGCACTTGGCAAACTTCCTGCAGATGTCACAGGTATCAGGAAGATGAGATGAAGGTAGGCAGATGATACAGACCTCATGAGAGTCTGTTTTGCCCTTTGTCCTGACACAGCAAGGACACTTATCAAACAATGAAAGCATTTACTTGACAAAAATGCCTCAGTTTTCTATTTAGAAATAATAGAAAAAGGCAGGAGAAGTTGAGTAAAGGAATTGCCACTAATTTCTGACAAAACATGTTTGAGGAAAAAAATCTATAAAAGGTCGAGCTCATGTTTCAGGGTCCTGTTAGCAGAAGCAGGAAAAAAGAACTGAAGCAGCTGCCACCAGCTGGGCATGATGGGATATTGGTGGTCCCTAGGTTCTTAAAGTTGTATTCTCTATTTTAGACATATAGGGCCATATGTACGAACACTTTTTCCCATAGACACAGAATGGGTAAAAACCTTTGCTACATCTGGCCCAATGTTGACATCCTACGTGGCTACTATGCGCTTCTCTCCCTCATCTCTATCATAAAAAAGGGGTTTGTGAAGGAGATTCATACTGTTTCAAAACATCTTAAACTATACTAATTTTTAAGTATTGGACCTTTTTTTATTTCATGATGAAGAACTGGGGCATTTTAGCCTAAATATACAGGCTGCAATATCTGTCCTTTTCCTTAATGAAGAAAGGCGTAAATCCCCACTTAAGAAGATATATTGAAGAACTGCTCCGGGATCCCCGCACGTGGGCGTGACTATTCAGTGCTTATTACTATACACGGAAATACCCTAGGACAATTGCCTATGATACCCACAACTGCTTGGGTCAGCACATATATCTGCATTATTTTTTCTATTGTGTTTTTATTCTATGCAATGTGCAAAATACCACTAGCCAGACTATCAGTGGTGTTCTTAGAAGTGAATATTAGGGTGGAACACATTAAGTCATAGGCAAACTTGTGCTTCACCTGGGCACTCAGAATAAGGCATTAAATGAAAAGGAGAACTGCTAGTCTCATAGAATAGGACCTCTGCAAATTTAGGGTAGATTAACTTGCGCCGCGAAAGTAGAAATAACCTGCTTAATATTCACATTTTGGCGGCTAGATTTAATTTGCCTCTGCATTTCCCTTACAAACCTACTTCTTTATTTAAGCATCAGTTAGGAGAACATTCACTCAATCCCTAATGATAATGTTTGTTTATAAAAAATAATAATATTATAATTATAAATGTGAACTGAACTCCGGGCTAGCTTCACAAACGTAACTTATGTGTAGTAAAGTTACGAGTGCGGAGTCTCCACACTCGGGGCAGAGTCTCTGCAGTGAGAGTCCGCTCCAAGTGTAGACTCCACCCCGAGTGCAGACACTCCTTTATTACAAGTGTTACCTTTGTGAAACAGGCCCAACATTTGTAGTGTGCATGTTTATCCTACAAGGATAATGTTTTTCTCTTTGATGCTAAATGTATCATGGAAACTCCTGCTGATGTCATATGCATACAGGATGCAAAGCTGAAGTACTTCTACTGGCCGAATGGAGTATGCAAGAGAATGGGCATTGTGAGGGCGGCCCTCACTATTCCTTGCAGGGGGGCCCGCTAAGGTTTTGTTACTCAAATTCAAGGGTCCAGGACTTGGGTGGCACCACTCAGAAGTTCAGATTGATGGATGGCACAGTCCAGGAGCAGAAGCAGGATGGTTGGAAGTATTTTAAGTCCCTGAGACTTCAGATCAGGAAGCCAGCCAGATAGCCCTTGGAATCACTCTGGGTTCAAGTGATGCAGATCCAGTCCTTCTCACCCAGGTAAGATAACAGCAGGCAGCAAGGCAGCACAGCAAGGCAAGAGTCCAGCAAAGTAGCGGTCCAGAAGACCGGCAATCCTTCAACAGCACAGTATTCCTCCTTCTTGGCACAATATTCACAGGTCCAGAAGTGTACTGAAGTGGTGGTGTCAGAGGTACAGTTGGGCCTTTTAAGTGGAGGAGACTTCAAAGACAGGCCTTTGAAGTGCACAAGTCCTGCCCTTTCTGCCCTGGCTCCAGACTCACTACAGGGGATTATGCAGCCTTTGTGGGGAACAGGACACAGCCTATTCAGGTGTAAGTGAGGCTGTGCCCAGCTCCTCTCTCCCATCCTCCCAGGATGGTCCATCTAGTCACACCTAAGCTCCAAATGTGTGTGGCTGTCTAGGGGAAATACACGTAATAACGTACTCCCAATGTTATCCTATGGGAGATTTAGGCCTTGTTGCAGTGAAAAACGACTTTGGGAGTTTTTCACTACCAGGACATGTAAAACTTAAAAGTATATGCTGTAGGAAAGTAGCATCTTTCTGACACAGTTATCCCTCACTTGTTGCCTGGTGTCAGTGTATTCAGACTGTAGTACACTGAGATCCTGCTAATCAGGATCTCAGTGTCACTGCTCCCTCCCCTAAATTTAGTTGTAAGACAACTTTTACACCCCATAATTGGCATGCTGTTGCATCCATGTAAGTCCCAAGTATATGGTACTGAGGTACCCAGGACATTGGTACATAAGGGTCCCCCATGAGCTGCAGCATGTATTGTGTCACCGATGGGGGCCCATGCAAACTGTGATTGCAGGCCTGCCATTGCAGCCTGCGTAAATGGCTGCATGCACCTTTCCCTCCAGATATAAAGTTTGCTTTATATTATGGTCACTACATTCTGACCCTGTAAGCCACCCATAAGGCAGGCCCTTTAGCCCAAGGGCAGGGTGTATGATTCTAAGTGTGAGGGCACCCCTGCATGAGCAGAGGAGGCCCTACAAACCCTAGACTCCATTCCCTGGGCTTCATAAGTGCCTGGAGCCATCTTAAGGTTTGTAGTGGGCACCGGTCAACACAAGTGGTCCAACTACATAATGGCTTCACCGAACATAGGCATGTTTGGTACCAAACATGATGGAATCATACAACCACACCGATTCCAGTGTCAGTTGCATGATACCATGTACTCTGGGGGTTCCCTAGGGGATCCCTTATGACTGCCTGTACAGCCTTGCAGGGTCTGCATGCCAGCCTGTGCTGCTGCCGACCCCAGATACTGTTCTGCCCTCCTGCTGCTGAGCCTCACCCTGGCAGGGGAAGGCAGAACAAAGGATTTCCTGTAGGACAGAGGTGTGATCACCTCTTCTTTAGAAATAGGTGTCTCTGGGCTGGAGTTGGGTGCCTCTGAGCGCCACCAGACTGCTTTAAAGGGCACATTTGGGGCCCTCCTTGCATAAATCGGTTTTTATCAGTGCAGAAACCCCCAGTTCCCACTCTGTCGTGAAACCACACAAAGCACAGGGGAGTTACCACCCCCCAGGTTAGCTCCTCCCCTAGGGAGGTGCCCAGAGCGCTGCCAGGTGGCCACTTGATTCTGCTATCTTGGGAATAAGATGAACAGAGGACCCTGGGAGCATCTGATTGGTTAGTCCAGCTGGGTGACGTCTCTGACACCCTCTGATTGGTGGGTCACTGCAGTTAGTGTCCAACCCCCTTCCTGGGTTATGTAAGGGTTCTCCCAAGGGTGGGACCCCAGATTCGTCTGCAAGTCTCTTCTGCAACCTGGACACCAGAACTGCTGCTATTCTTCGCTGGGCCCAGAAGCAAGACTGTAACCAGTAGGAGGGCTCCTTCTGCAACTTTGTTTCTACTTTCTGCAAAGACTTCTCCGACCCTGTGGCCATGCATCCCCCAGAGTCACTGGGGCTCTGCCTGCTCTTAGGAAAGCAAGTAGGAAACTTCTTTGGAGTGAAGGAGTCACTTCCCAGCATCAGCAGATACCTCAACGACGACAACCGGGTTGCGGATCCTGCTGTCCTAAGAGTCTCCAAGGCTCTGCATTATAGGTGATGGTGCTGTGGCTCTCCAGATATCTGGCCTATATCCCTTGCAAATATTAAGTTTGTGGTCCCTCACTGGAGCCTGGGGAATCCTCCCTTCTTACCTTTGGGGTGTTAGTAGTTCTCCGGTCCCAAAGGTCGTTGGGTGGTAGTGTGGGTTGGGTGTGGTTTTCCCATTCCATTATTTTAGTATATGGTTCGGCCCCTCCATAGGGGCCCATGTTACTTTGTGCCTTTACGTGCCTGTTGCTACGTATATCTTTGTATGACCATATCTCTGGTTAAGAGATATACCTAAGTTAGTTCTAGAGTGTGATATAATAAATATTACATATTTTTCTTACCTGTGTGTACTTCACTGACTGACCTGCTTGGTATCTGCAACTGCTTTACACCTTTCTTGATTAGCCTTAGCTGCTCTCCACAGCTATCCTTATGAGAGCTCTGGTTATCTAGAGCCACCTACACTATCACTAAGGGTTGCCTGGACTCAACGCAGGGTGCATCATCTATAGGTATATATCGTACACAGAGCCAGCCTCCTACACATGTCCTGCCTTTTAAATACATTGCACCCTGCCCTCTGGGTTATCCTAGGCCTACCCTATGGGTGAATTATATGTATAAAAAGAGAAGGTTTGGGCCCAGTAAAAGCGTTATTTTGCCAGGTCGACATGGTAGTGTAAACCTGCACACACAGGCTCTGCAATGGCAAGCCTGAAACATTGCTAAGGAGCTATTTAAGTGGGTGGCACAGTCAGTGCAGCAGGTCCACTAGTAGCGTTTAATTTACAGGATCTAGGTACACATAGTACCACTTTACTAAGGCCTTATCAGTAAATTATATATACCAATTGGGATAAGCCAATATTACCATGTTTAGGGGAGAGAGAACAAGGACTTTAGCACTGGTTAGCAGTAGTAAAGTGCACAGAGTCCTAACACCAGCAAAAATGAGGTCAGAAAAGTGGAGGATGTAGACAAGAAGTTGGGGGGGGAAGACCACTGTAGGAAGTTGTCTTTGTATATACTGTCTCAAAGTGAGAGATAGAGTTCACAGAGTCCAAGGGTTCCCCCTAGAGGTTGACAGTGGCAAAATTAGATAATACTAATGCTCTATTTTGTGGTAGTGTGGTCGAGCAGTAGGTTTATCAAAGGGTAGTGTTAAGCATTTGTTGTAGACACACAGGCAATAAATGAGAACACACACTCAAAGACTCAACTCCAGGCCAATAGGTTTTTATATAGAAAAATATTCTTATCTTAATTAATTTTAGAACCACAAGATTCAGCATTTCGGTAAGTACATAAATTGTAAGGTACTTGACACAGGTAAGTATGGAACTTTGAATTAAAACAATAATGTACACAGTTTGGGCAAAAATGGCAAATAGCTATTTTAAAAGTGGACACCGCAAAATCAACAGTTCCTGTGGGAGGTAAGTATTGGTTAGTTTCTCAGGTAAGTAAAGCACTTACAAGTTCACTCTCCTGGGCATAGGCAGCCCACCGTTGGGGGTTCAAGTCAACCCCATACACCCAGCACCAGCAACACAGGGCCGTTCAGGTGCAGAGGTCCAAGTAGGGCCCAAATAGCATAGGCGCCTACAGAGAACAGGGGTGCTCTAGTTCCAGTCTACTAGCAGGTAAGTACCTGCGTCCTCGGGGAGCAGATCAGGGGGGGTTTGTAGAGCACTGGGGAGGTCCCAAACAGGCACACAAAATACACCCTCAGCGGCAAAGGGGCGGCAGAGTGCAGTGTGCAAAGTAGGTGTCGGGTTGTAGATAGGAATCAATGGAGAGACCCGGGGTCACTCTGGCGATGCAGGCAGGGCACAGGGGGGCTTCTCGGACCAACCACCGACTGGGCTAGGATGAGGGCCGCCTGCTGGTCACTCCTGCTCCGGTAGTTGGTTCCTTTCCGGCCTGAGGGCTGCGGGTGCAGTGCTTCTTCCAGGCGTCGGGTTCCTTTGTTACTGGGCAGTTGCAGTCAGGAGGAGCCTCTACAGGCGTCGCTGTGGGGGTGCAGGGAGGTCGTTTCAGGGTGTCCACATCGTGGGAGTTGCCTGTGGGTCCTCTCTGCGGTGTTGGTTCTTCTGGACACGAGCCGGGGGCGTCGGGTGCAGAGTGTGGAGACTCACGCTTCCGGAGTGAGGCTTGAGTCTCTTAAAAGATGGTTTCTTTGTTGCAGTATTGGGCAGAGCCACTGTCCACTGGAGTTTCCTGGTCCTTTAGGTGCTGGTCAGTCCTCTGAGTCCTCAGAGGTCGCTGATCCCGCTGGATGCGTCGCTGTGCAGGTTCTCTGAGTCTGGAGACAGGCCGATAGGGCTGGGGCCAAGTCAGTTGTCGTCTCTGTCATCTTTGCGGGACTTTCAGGTCAGCCTTCCTTCTTCTTGTTTCAGGTTGCAGGAATCTGTCTTCCTGGGTTCAGGGTCACCCCTAAATACTCAATTTAGGAGTATGTTTAGGTCTGGGGGACAGAGTCCTGGAGGGTGGCTACACCCTCTTTGTGCCTCCTCCCTGTGGGGAGGGGGGCACATTCCTAATCCTATTGGGGGGAATCCTCCAAAACAAGATGAAGGATTTCTTAAGGCAGGGGTCACCTCAGCTCAGGACACCTTAGGGTGTCACCTCATGTGGCCAGAAACTTTTCTGGATGCAGCAGGCTGGCAGAAACTGGTCAGCCTAGCACTAGTAGTTGGGCTGGTATACAGGTGGCATCTCTAAGATGCCCTCTGTGTGTATTTCTCAATAATAAATCCCACACTGGCATCAGTGTGAATTTATTGTGCTGATAAGTTTGATACCAAACTTCCCAGTATTCAGTGTAGCCATTATTGAACTGTGGAGTTTGTGTGTGACAAACTCCCAGACTATATAATCTTTATGGCTACCCTGCACTTACAATGTCTAAGAATTTGCTTAGACACTGTAGGGGCATAGTGCTCATGCAACTATTCCCTCACCTGTGGTATAGTGCACCCTGCCTTAGAGCTGTAAGGCCTGCTAGAGGGGTGACTTACCAATGCCACAGACAGTGGGTTGTGGGAATGGCACTCTGAGGGGAGTGCTATGTCGACTTAGTCATTTTCTCCCCACTACCACACACAAGCTGTGAGGCAGTGTGCATGCTCTGAGTGAGTGGTCCACATGGTGGCGTTATACATGCTGCAGCCCTTCGAGACCTTCCATGGACACAGGGCCCTTGGTACTAGGGGTACCATTTACAAGGGACTTTTCTGTGTGCCAGGGCTGTGCCAATTGTGGAGACAAAGGTACAGTTTAGGGACACTGGTGCTGGGGCCGGGTTAGCAGGGTCCCAGCACACTTTACATTATCACTAGCATCAACAAAAGGCAAAATGTTGGAGGTAATCATGCCATGAGAGGCATTTTCCTACAACCACCCTAAGGCTGTCAGGTCCAACAGACGCCCTCTTTCTCCAGTGATCTTCACCCGTGCGATACGGCCCCATGCAGAGCAAATCTGTGAAGATATACTTGAGAGGGGCCTGCTGTGGGTGAACACATGGAATGAAAGGATAATTGTAGGAGGCTGGCCTGGCTTGTAGTGGGTACCAAGGGGTACTTACACTCTGTACCAGGTCCAGTTATCCCTTATTAGTGTAGAAGAGGTGTTTCTAGCAGCTTAGGCTGATAGAAGGTAGCTATGGCAAAGCAGCTTAGGCTGAACTAGGAGACATGCAAAGCTCCTACTATACCACTTATATCATATGCACAATATCATAAGAAAACACAATACACAGCGTTACTAAAAATAAAGGTACTTTATTTTTATGACAATATGCCACAAGTATCTCAGTGAGTACCCTCCGTAAGAAGGTAAGTACTATACATAAGGTATATGTACACAAACCCAAAATAGGTAAGTAAGAGTCAGAAAAGTAATGCAAACAGTGTAGAATTACAATAGGTTGCAATAGAAGAACAGAGGTATAGCGGCAACACAAACCATATACCCCAAAAGTGGAATGCGAATCATGAATGGACCCCAGACCTATGGGAGCTTGTAGAGGGTCACTGGGACTGTAAGAAAACAGTCAGGGTGTCCAAGATACCCCATCCCAAGACCCTGAAAAGTAGGTGTAAAGTGCACCTATATTCCCCAGAGAGCACAGAAGTCGTGATAGGGGAATTCTGCAAGGAAGACCAACACCAGCAATGCAACCAAGGTGGATTTCCGGACAAGAGTACCTGTGGAACAAGGGGACCAAGTCCAAGAGTCGCGACAAAGTCAAGATTGGGCAGATGCCCAGGAAAGGCCAGCTGAGGGTGCAAAGAAGCTGCCACTGGATGGTAGAAGCTGTGGATTCTGCAAGAACGAAGAGGGCTAGAAACTTCCCCTTTGGAGGATGGATGTCCCACGTCGTGAAGAAGCTTGCAAAGGTGTTCCCACGCAGAAAGACCGCAAAAAAGCCTTGCTAGCTGCAAGGGTTGCAGTAGAGGTTTTTGGGTGCTGCTGAGGACCAGGAAGGACCAGTATATCACCACTTGGAGGAGGTGACAGAGGGGTGCTCAGCAACTCAGAGAGCCCTCACAGAAGCAGGCAGCACTCACAGAAGTACCCCAACAGGCACTTAGAAGAATAGTGAACCGGAGTCCATGCAAAGCTACAACAGAGGGTCCCACGATGTCGGAGGCCAACTCAGAGGGTTGTGCACTGCAGGACGGAGTACTGGGGACCCAGGCTAGGCTGTGTACGGAGAAAATCCTGGAAGAGTGCACATGAGCCGGAGCAGCTGCAAATCACGCAGTACACAGCTTTGCAGTCTAGCGTGGGGACGCAAGGACTTACCTCCACCAAACTTGGACTGAAGAGTCACTGGACTGTGGGAGTCACTCGGACAGAGTTGCTGTGTTCCAGGGACCACGCTCGTCAGGATGAGAGGGGACCCAGAGGACCAGTGATGCAGTCTTTTGGTGCCTGCATTAGCAGGGGGAAGATTCCGTCGACCCACGGGAGATTTGTTCGGAGCTTCTGGTGCAGGGTGAAGGCAGGCTACCCCCAGAGCATGCACCACCTGGAAACAGTCGAGAAAGCCGTCAGGATTAGGCGCTACAATGTTGCTAGTATTTGTCTTGCTACTTTGTTGCAGTTTTGCAGGCGTCCTGGAGCAGTCAGTGGTCGATCCTTGGTAGAAGGCGAAGAGGGAGATGCAGAGGAACTCTGGCGACCTCTTGCATTCGTTATCTGAAGAATTCCCCAAAGCAGAGACCCTAAATAGCCAGAAAAGGAGGTTTGGCTACCAAGGAAGGAGGATTGGCTACCAAGAAAGGTAAGAGCTTACCAGAAGGAGTCTCTGACGTCACCTGCTGGCACTGGCCACTCAGAGCAGTCCAGTGTGCCCCCAACACCTCTGTTTCCAAGATGGCAGAGATCTGGGACACACTGGAGGAGCTCTGGGCACCTCCCCTGGGAGGTACTGGTCAGGGGAGTGGTCACTCCCCTTTCCTTTGTCTAGTTTTGCGCCAGAGCAGGGCTGGGGGTTCCCTGAACCGAAGTAGACTGGCTTATGCAGAGATGGGCACCATCTGTGCCCATCAAAGCATTTCCAGAGGCTGGGGGAGCTACTCCTCCCCAGCCCTTCACACCTATTTCCAAAGCGAGAGGGTGTAACACCCTCTCTCTGAGGAAATCCTTTGTTCTGCCTTCCTGGGCCAGGGCTGCCTGGACCCCAGGAGGGCAGAAACCTGTCAGAGGGGATGGCAGCAGAAGCAGCTGCAGTGGCATCCCCGGAAAGGCAGTTTGGCAGTACTCGGGTTCTGTGCTAGAGCCCCTGGGGATCATGGAATTGTGCCCCCAATACCAGAATGGTATTGGGATGACAATTCCATGATCTTAGACATGTTACATGGCCATGTTCGGAGTTACCATTGTGACGCTATACATAGGTAGTGACCTATGTATAGTGCACACGTGTAATGGTGTCCCCGCACTCACAAAGTCTGGGGAATTTGCCCTGAACGATGTGGGGGCACCTTGGCTAGTGCCAGGGTGCCCACACACTAAGTAACTTGGCACCCAACCTTCACCAGGTGAAGGTTAGACATATAGGTGACTTATAAGTTACTTATGTGCAGTGGTATATGGCTGTGAAATAACGTGGACGTTATTTCACGCAGGCAGCAGTGGCAGGCTTGTGCAAGAATTGTCAGAGCTCCCTATGGGTGGCAAAAGAAATGCATCCAAGAGTGCATCCTTCAATACTGTGTAAATGTTAGCTTCACTTTCTCAAACAGTAAGGAGCCTATCCCTACCCTATCCAGTGAAAGATAGCCACAAAATTGCAGCCCAGTGCCTTTGAGGGACTAACTGTACCATACAGGCCCTCTCAAGTGCAGCAAACCACTTGTTGATGTCATCCCCTCCTTGTAAGGGGCGACTATCTTGTGCAGATTCCTGGAATCATGTTCTCTAACATGATTACTATCAGGAATACTGCTGCTGCCACCATGGGGTCCTAACCCCAACCTCTGTCTTTTCTTCTCAATGTCTAGGGATTCCCTATCTAAGGTCAGCTGTTGCTGTTTAAGCTTCAGTCTGGTCTCTTCAACCCTCAACATTTTGAGTTCCCTTTCTAACAAGTTATCCTCAGAGTGGGTGGGTTGGGAATGCTTTGACACAGATGACAAATGGGAAACTTCAGAGGGGGACCTGTCCCTAACTGTCTGGACCCTGGTAACCTTGTCTCTAGGAATAAAGGATGCCCTATCACTACCAACATTACTGGGTGTCCTGCTAGGGGGCAGACCCTTGTCAGAACCCTCCCCAGCTTCCTCAGGGGGTTCCTCTGAATCAGACTGGGAAGCTTCTTCTAACCTCTCATTGGATGGGCCAGACTGGTTCTGGTCATCCACCATAAGCATGTTAAACAGAAACTCTTTTGTAGGGTTCTTTCCTATAACTAAACCTCTATCTATGCAGAGACTCCTTAAGCTCTTGTAGTTCAAAATGTCATAAGAAGCATTGACAGTTTTGAGAGTAGAATCTACCACAGACATGATAGCAAAATGTTTAGAGATAGGGAGAAGAGAGAAAAAGTTTCAGAACTTTTTAAAGCACAGAGAAAAAAAAGTTTTCTAACTTTTAGAAAACTTTTAGAAGTTTTTAAGAAACTTTTCAGAACTTTGTAAAAAGTTTTAGAATAGAAAAGCAAACTTTTTGGTTATGTGTACATACACTGAACTGTTTGGCATATGATTCTCTTATGAAAAGTACAAAATGACAAAGTGGTAAAGCAGTTACAAGTACTTATCCCAACGCTGCACCACTAATGTAGGAGGGTGGCCTGGCTTGTAGTGGGTACCAAAGGCACTTACACGTTGTGCCAGGTCCAGTTATCCATTATTAGTAGAATAGAGGAGTTTCTAGCAGCTTAGGCTGATAGATGGTAGCTATGGCAAAGCAGCTTAGGCTGAACTAGGAGACATGCAAAGCTCCTACTATACCACTTATATCATATGCACAATATCATAAGAAAACACAATACACAGCGTTACTAAAAATAAAGGTACTTTATTTTTATGACAATATGCCACAAGTATCTCAGTGAGTACCCTCCGTAAGAAGGTAAGTACTATACATAAGGTATATGTACACAAACCCAAAATAGGTAAGTAAGAGTCAGAAAAGTAATGCAAACAGTGTAGAATTACAATAGGTTGCAATAGAAGAACATAGGTATAGGGGCAACACAAACCATATACCCCAAAAGTGGAATGCGAATCATGAATGGACCCCAGACCTATGGGAGCTTGTAGAGGGTCGCTGGGACTGTAAGAAAACAGTCAGGGTGTCCAAGATACCCCATCCCAAGACCCTGAAAAGTAGGAGTAAAGTACACCTACTACCCCAAAAGAGCACAATAGTTGTGATAGGGGGATTCTGCAAGAACAACAAACACCAGCAGTGCACTGACAACGGATTTCCGGACCTGCGGACCTGCAAGGCAAGGGGACCAAGTCCAATAGTCGCGACAGTGTCCGGGGGGGCAGTGATGGAAGGTAGCCTCTTTCTAGCCTTGTTACCCCCACTTTTGGCCTGTTTGTGAGTGTATGTCAGGGTGTTTGTCACTGTTTTCACTGTCTCACTGGGATCCTGATAGCCAGGCCTCAGTGCTCATAGTGAAAACACTATGTTTTCAATATGGTTGTTATGTGTCACTGGGATCCTGCTGGTCAGGGCCCCAGTGCTCATAGGTTTGTGGCCTATATGTATGTGTCACTGGGACCCTGTCACACAGGGCCCCAGTGCTCATAGGTGTGCATGTATATGTTCCCTGTGTGGTGCCTAACTGTCTCACTGAGGCTCTGCTAACCAGAACCTCAGTGGTTATGCTCTCTCATTACTTTTAAATTGTCACTAACAGGCTAGTGACCAATTTTACCAATTCACATTGGCTTACTGGAACACCCTTATAATTCCCTAGTATAGGGTACTGAGGTACCCAGGGTATTGGGGTTCCAGGAGATCCCTATGGGCTGCAGCATTTCTTGTGCCACCCATAGGGAGCTCTGACAAATCTTACACAGGCCTGCCACTGCAGCCTGAGTGAAATAACGTCCACGTTATTTCACAGCCATTTTTCACTGCACTTAAGTAACTTATAAGTCACCTATATGTCTAACCTTTACCTGGTAAAGGTTGGGTGCAAAGTTACTTAGTGTGAGGGCACCCTGGCACTAGCCAAGGTGCCCCCACATTGTTCAGAGCCAATTCCCTGAACTTTGTGAGTGCGGGGACACCATTACACGCGTGCACTACATATAGGTCACTACCTATATGTAGCTTCACAATGGTAACTCCGAATATGGCCATGTAACATGTCTATGATCATGGAATTGCCCCCTCTATGCCATCCTGGCATAGTTGGCACAATCCCATGATCCCAGTGGTCTGTAGCACAGACCCTGGTACTGCCAGACTGCCCTTCCTCAGGTTTCACTGCAGCTGCTGCTGCTGCCAACCCCTCAGACAGGCAGCTGCCCTCCTGGGGTCCAGCCAGGCCTGGCCCAGGATGGCAGAACAAAGAACTTCCTCTGAGAGAGGGTGTGACACCCTCTCCCTTTGGAAAATGGTGTGAAGGCAGGGGAGGAGTAGCCTCCCCCAGCCTCTGGAAATGCTTTGTTGGGCACAGAGGTGCCCAATTCTGCATAAGCCAGTCTACACCGGTTCAGGGACCCCTTAGCCCCTGCTCTGGCGCGAAACTGGACAAAGGAAAGGGGAGTGACCACTCCCCTGACCTGCACCTCCCCTGGGAGGTGTCCAGAGCTCCTCCAGTGTGCTCCAGACCTCTGCCATCTTGGAAACAGAGGTGCTGCTGGCACACTGGACTGCTCTGAGTAGCCAGTGCCACCAGGTGACGTCAGAGACTCCTGCTGATAGGCTCCTTCAGGTGTTAGTAGCCTATCCTCTCTCCTAGGTAGCCAAACCCTCTTTTCTGGCTATTTAGGGTCTCTGTCTCTGGGGAAACTTTAGATAACGAATGCAAGAGCTCATCCGAGTTCCTCTGCATCTCCCTCTTCACCTTCTGATAAGGAATCGACTGCTGACCGCGCTGGAAGCCTGCAAACCTGCTACATAGTAGCAAAGACGACTACTGCAACTCTGTAACGCTGATCCTGCCGCCTTCTCGACTGTTTTCCTGCTTGTGCATGCTGTGGGGGTAGCCTGCCTCCTCTCTGCACCAGAAGCTCCGAAGAAATCTCCCGTGGGTCGACGGAATCTTCCCCCTGCAACCGCAGGCACCAAAAAGCTGCATTACCAGTCCCTTGGGTCTCCTCTCAGCACGACGAGCGAGGTCCCTCGAATCCAGCGACTCTGTCCAAGTGACCCCCACAGTCCAGTGACTCTTCAGCCCAAGTTTGGTGGAGGTAAGTCCTTGCCTCACCTCGCTGGGCTGCATTGCTAGGAACCGCGACTTTGCAGCTACTCCGGCCCCTGTGCACTTCCGGTGGAAATCCTTTGTGCACAGCCAAGCCTGAGTCCACGGCCCTCTAACCTGCATTGAACGACTTTCTAAGTTGGTCTCCGGCGACGTGGGACTCCTTTGTGCAACTTCGGCGAGCACCGTTTCACGCATCCTTGTAGTGCCTGTTTCTGGCACTTCTCCGGGTGCTACCTGCTTCAGTGAGGGCTCTTTTTCTTGCTCGACGTCCCCTCTCTCTTCAGGTCTAATTTGCGACCTCCTGGTCCCTCCTGGGCCCCAGCAGCGTACAAAAACGCCAAACGCACGATTTGCGTGTAGCAAGGCTTGATGGCGTCCTTCCGGCGGGAAAACACTTCTGCACGACTCTCCAAGGCAAGCGGGATCCGTCCACCAAAGGGGAAGTCTCTAGCCCTTTTCGTTCCTGCAGAAACCTCAGCTTCTTCTGTCCAGTCGAAGCTTCTTTGCACCCGCAGCTGGCATTTCCTGGGCATCTGCCCATCTCCGACTTGCTTGTGACTTTTGGACTTGGTCCCCTTGTTCCACAGGTACCCTAGATTGGAAATCCACAGTTGTTGCATTGCTGGTTTGTGTCTTTCCTGCATTATTCCTCTAACACGACTATTTTGTCCTTAGGGGAACTTTAGTGCACTTTGCACTCACTTTTCAGGGTCTTGGGGAGGGTTATTTTTCTAACTCTCACTATTTTCTAATAGTCCCAGCGACCCTCTACAAGGTCACATAGGTTTGGGGTCCATTCGTGGTTCGCATTCCACTTTTGGAGTATATGGTTTGTGTTGCCCCTATCCCTATGTTTCCCCATTGCATCCTATTGTAACTATACATTGTTTGCACTGTTTTCTAAGACTATACTGCATATTTTTGCTATTGTGTATATATATCTTGTGTATATTTCCTATCCTCTCACTGAGGGTACACTCTAAGATACTTTGGCATATTGTCATAAAAATAAAGTACCTTTATTTTTAGTATAACTGTGTATTGTGTTTTCTTATGATATTGTGCATATGACACTAAGTGGTACTGTAGTAGCTTCACACGTCTCCTAGTTCAGCCTAAGCTGCTCTGCTAAGCTGCCATTATCTATCAGCCTAAGCTGCTAGACACCCTATACACTAATAAGGGATAACTGGGCCTGGTGCAAGGTGCAAGTACCCCTTGGTACTCACTACAAGCCAGTCCAGCCTCCTACATTGGTTGTGCATTGGTGGGATAAGTGCTTGAGACTACTTACCACTCTTGTCATTGTACTTTTCATAAGAGAAAAATATACAAAACAAGTTCAGTGTGTGTACACATAGCCAAAAAGTTTTGCATTTCCTCTTTTCACTCTTTTCTAAAGTGCTGAAAAGTACTTCTAAACTTTCAAAAAGTTCTTAAAAAGTTTAAAAAGTTTTTTTCTGTCTTTCCAAAAAGTTCTGAAAACGTTTTTCTCTTTTTCTATCACTTTAACTCTCTCTAAAAAATGTCTGGCACAGGCCAAAGTGTTGATCTGTCCAAACTTGCATATGACAACCTTAGCTGGAAAAGAGCAAGGAGTCTCTGTATAGAGAGAGGTTTGAGTGTAGGGAAGAATCCTTCCTTGGAACTGTTACTTAACATGCTTAGAGAACAGGATAAGGCCATAGGTGCCCCATCTGTTGAAAAAGTACCTAATAGTTCCCAATCTGATTCAGGGACTCCCCCAGGAAAAGATTCAGGAAAGAAACTTCCTAGCCTGCCCATTACTAGACAATCTAGCATAGATGGTAATGATGATGAGCCACACCAAATAAATAGTGTTGTCTCACATCATAGCAAAAGCATTTATTCTCACCATACTGGTAGTAATGTTTCTGTAAACCAAGCTGTTAAGTTGGCTTCTGTAAGGGACAGGTCTCATTCTGTTCATTGCCATCATAGCTCTGTTTCTAGAAATGTCCCTCCCACCAACCCTGATGACAGAATGTTAGAGAGGGAACTCAATAAGTTGAGGGTGGAACAAACCAGACTGAAGCTTAAAAAGCAACAGCTGGATTTGGATAGACAGTCTTTTGAATTAGAGAAGGAAAGACAGAAGTTGGGTTTAGAAACCCATGGTGGCAGCAGCAGTATTCCCCATAGTCATCCTGCAAAAGAGCATGATTCCAGGAATCTGCACAAGATAGTTCCCCCTTATAAGGAGGGGGATGACATTAACAAGTGGTTTGCTGCACTTGAGAGGGCCTGTGTTGTACAGGATGTCCCTCAAAGGCAGTGGGCTGCTATCCTATGGCTATCATTTAGTGGAAAAGGTAGGGATAGGCTCCTTACTGTGAAAGAAAATGATGCTAATAATTTTACAGTTCTTAAGAATGCACTCCTGGATGGTTATGGCTTAACCACTGAACAGTACAGGATAAAGTTCAGAGAGACCAAAAAGGAGTCTTCACAAGACTGGGTTGATTTTATTGACCATTCAGTGAAGGCCTTGGAGGGGTGGTTACATGGCAGTAAAGTTACTGATTATGAAAGCCTGTATAACACAATCCTGAGAGAGCATATACTTAATAATTGTGTGTCTGATTTGTTGCACCAGTACCTGGTAGACTCTGATCTGACCTCTCCCCAAGAATTGGGAAAGAAGGCAGACAAATGGGTCAGAACAAGGGTGAACAGAAAAGTTCATACAGGGGGTGACAAAGATGGCAATAAGAAGAAAGATGGTGAAAAATCTCAAGATAAGCATGGGGATAAGGGTAAAACCAAAGATCCCACTTCAAATCTTAAACACTCTTCAGAGGGTGGGGATAAAACAAATTCTTCCTCTTCTTCCCAACCTTCACACATTAAAAAGCCTTGGTGCTTTGTGTGTAAAAATAGAGGCCATAGGCCAGGGGATAAGTCCTGTCCAGGTAAACCCCCTGAGCCTACCACCACTAATACATCAAGCTCTAGTGCCCCTAGCAGTAGTGGTACTAGTGGTGGGACTGCTGGCAACAGTCAAGCAAAGGGTGTAGTTGGGTTCACTTATGGGTCCATAGTGGAAACTGAACTAATCAGTCCCAAGACAGTTTCTGTCACACCTAGTGGCATTGGCCTTGCCATACTGGCTGCTTGTCCCCTTACAATGGATAAGTACAGGCAGACAGTTTCAATAAATGGTGTTGAGGCCTTGGCCTACAGGGACACAGGTGCCAGTTTCACTTTGGTGACTGAAAACCTAGTGCACCCTGATCAACACATCATTGGACAACAGTATAAAATTATTGATGTCCATAACTCCACTAAGTTTCTTCCCTTAGCTATAATTCAGTTTAGTTGGGGTGGAGTTACTGGCCCTAAGCAGGTGGTGGTATCACCTAGCTTACCTGTAGACTGTCTCTTAGGTAATGACCTAGAGGCCTCAGGTTGGGCTGATGTAGAGTTTTATGCCCATGCAGCCATGCTGGGCATCCCTGAGGAATTGTTCCCTCTCATTTCTACTGAAATGAAAAAGCAAAGGAGAGAAGGCCTGAAAACTCAGGATCCCTCTCCATCAACAGGTAAAAAGGGTATCACAGTATCCCCTAACCACCCTACCATTCAGGATACTATTCCTGTGGTGGGAGAAACCTCTCCTGGGGTGGCACCTGTTCCAAGGGAATCATCAGCTGGCAAAGCTGGACTCCCTGAGGTGGAAGTACCTCTCTGTGGGATAACTAACATTGGTGAGAAAAACAGCACCATTTTAGTTAACATGGAGTATCCCTCCAACCCTCCCAGAGAAACTTTAGTGCAGAAACCCTGCACTACCTCACAACACTTAGGACAGCATCCCTGCCCTAGTGTGGAGCTCATAGGACAGCATCCCTGCCCTGCTCCAACTCAAGAGAAACAGCATCCCTGTTCTCTCTTCCAGCCAGATGGACAAAGTTTTTGCCCAGCTATGGCTTTTCTGAGACAGCATCCCTGTCTGGCATTTCCATCACTACAAATAGGTTCAGTGGACAATTCCCACTGCTCTAAACTAAAACTTACTGATAGAAACTCTGAAAATACATCTTCACATTGTTGCTTAGCTAAAAAACTTCAAACAGGGTGGTTTACATCCCCACAGGGAAGTAACCATATAGTGGATGATAAAGGGAGTAACCAGTCTATTGCAGAGCTACTCTCTACTTATCACCACTTAGACAATAAAGTCTCAACTGGCCAAGGTTAGCCTTATTGTCCTTCGTTTGGGGGGGGGGGTTGTGTGAGAAGGTAGCCTCTTTCTAGCCTTGTTACCCCCACTTTTAGCCTGTTTGTGAGTGTATGTCAGGGTGTTTGTCACTGTTTTCACTGTCTCACTGGGATCCTGATAGCCAGGCCTCAGTGCTCATAGTGAAAACACTATGTTTTCAGTATGGTTGTTATGTGTCACTGGGATCCTGCTGGTCAGGGCCCCAGTGCTCATAGGTTTGTGGCCTATATGTATGTGTCACTGGGACCCTGTCACACAGGGCCCCAGTGCTCATAGGTGTGCATGTATATGTTCCCTGTGTGGTGCCTAACTGTCTCACTGAGGCTCTGCTAACCAGAACCTCAGTGGTTATGCTCTCTCATTACTTTTAAATTGTCACTAACAGGCTAGTGACCAATTTTACCAATTCACATTGGCTTACTGGAACACCCTTATAATTCCCTAGTATATGGTACTAAGGTACCCAGGGTATTGGGGTTCCAGGAGATCCCTATGGGCTGCAGCATTTCTTGTGCCACCCATAGGGAGCTCTGACAAATCTTACACAGGCCTGCCACTGCAGCCTGAGTGAAATAACGTCCACGTTAT
The DNA here is from genome assembly GCF_031143425.1 of Pleurodeles waltl. NCBI lineage: Eukaryota > Metazoa > Chordata > Amphibia > Caudata > Salamandridae > Pleurodeles > Pleurodeles waltl. The sequence goes on from NC_090447.1 coordinate 443,514,334, forward strand.
TTCACAGCCATTTTTCACTGCACTTAAGTAACTTATAAGTCACCTATATGTCTAACCTTTACCTGGTAAAGGTTGGGTGCAAAGTTACTTAGTGTGAGGGCACCCTGGCACTAGCCAAGGTGCCCCCACATTGTTCAGAGCCAATTCCCTGAACTTTGTGAGAGCGGGGACACCATTACACGCGTGCACTACATATAGGTCACTACCTATATGTAGCTTCACAATGGTAACTCCGAATATGGCCATGTAACATGTCTATGATCATGGAATTGCCCCCTCTATGCCATCCTGGCATAGTTGGCACAATCCCATGATCCCAGTGGTCTGTAGCACAGACCCTGGTACTGCCAGACTGCCCTTCCTGGGGTTTCACTGCAGCTGCTGCCAACCCCTCAGACAGGCAGCTGCCCTCCTGGGGTCCAGCCAGGCCTGGCCCAGGATGGCAGAACAAAGAACTTCCTCTGAGAGAGGGTGTGACACCCTCTCCCTTTGGAAAATGGTGTGAAGGCAGGGGAGGAGTAGCCTCCCCCAGCCTCTGGAAATGCTTTGTTGGGCACAGAGGTGCCCAATTCTGCATAAGCCAGTCTACACCGGTTCAGGGACCCCTTAGCCCCTGCTCTGGCGCGAAACTGGACAAAGGAAAGGGGAGTGACCACTCCCCTGACCTGCACCTCCCCTGGGAGGTGTCCAGAGCTCCTCCAGTGTGCTCCAGACCTCTGCCATCTTGGAAACAGAGGTGCTGCTGGCACACTGGACTGCTCTGAGTGGCCAGTGCCACCAGGTGACGTCAGAGACTCCTGCTGATAGGCTCCTTCAGGTGTTAGTAGCCTATCCTCTCTCCTAGGTAGCCAAACCCTCTTTTCTGGCTATTTAGGGTCTCTGTCTCTGGGGAAACTTTAGATAACGAATGCAAGAGCTCATCCGAGTTCCTCTGCATCTCCCTCTTCACCTTCTGATAAGGAATCGACTGCTGACCGCGCTGGAAGCCTGCAAACCTGCAACATAGTAGCAAAGACGACTACTGCAACTCTGTAACGCTGATCCTGCCGCCTTCTCGACTGTTTTCCTGATTGTGCATGCTGTGGGGGTAGCCTGCCTCCTCTCTGCACCAGAAGCTCCGAAGAAATCTCCCGTGGGTCGACGGAATCTTCCCCCTGCAACCGCAGGCACCAAAAAGCTGCATTACCGGTCCCTTGGGTCTCCTCTCAGCACAACGAGCGAGGTCCCTCGAATCCAGCGACTCTGTCCAAGTGACCCCCACAGTCCAGTGACTCTTCAGCCCAAGTTTGGTGGAGGTAAGTCCTTGCCTCACCTCGCTGGGCTGCATTGCTGGGAACCGCGACTTTGCAGCTACTGCGGCCCCTGTGCACTTCCGGCGGAAATCCTTTGTGCACAGCCAAGCCTGGGTCCACAGCTCTCTAACCTGCATTGCACGACTTTCTAAGTTGGTCTCCGGCGACGTGGGACTCCTTTGTGCAACTTCGGCGAGCACCGTTTCACGCATCCTCGTAGTGCCTGTTTCTGGCACTTCTCTGGGTGCTACCTGCTTCAGTGAGGGCTCTTTGTCTTGCTCGACGTCCCCTCTCTCTTCAGGTCCAATTTGCGACCTCCTGGTCCCTCCTGGGCCCCAGCAGCGTCCAAAAACGCCAAACGCACAATTTGCGTGTAGCAAGGCTTGTTGGCGTCCACCCGGCGGGAAAACACTTCTGCACGACTTTCCAAGGCGAGTGGGATCCGTCCACCAAAGGGGAAGTCTCTAGCCATTTTCGTTCCTGCAGAAACCTCAGCTTCTTCTGTCCAGTCGAAGCTTCTTTGCACCCGCAGCTGGCATTTCCTGGGCATCTGCCCATCTCCGACTTGCTTGTGACTTTTGGACTTGATCCCCTTGTTCCACAGGTACCCTAGATTGGAAATCCACAGTTGTTGCATTGCTGGTTTGTGTCTTTCCTGCATTATTCCTCTAACACGACTATTTTGTCCTTAGGGGAACTTTAGTGCACTTTGCACTCACTTTTCAGGGTCTTGGGGAGGGTTATTTTTCTAACTCTCACTATTTTCTAATAGTCCCAGCGACCCTCTACAAGGTCACATAGGTTTGGGGTCCATTCGTGGTTCGCATTCCACTTTTGGAGTATATGGTTTGTGTTGCCCCTATCCCTATGTTTCCCCATTGCATCCTATTGTAACTATACATTGTTTGCACTGTTTTCTAAGACTATACTGCATATTTTTGCTATTGTGTATATATATCTTGTGTATATTTCCTATCCTCTCACTGAGGGTACACTCTAAGATACTTTGGCATATTGTCATAAAAATAAAGTACCTTTATTTTTAGTATAACTGTGTATTGTGTTTTCTTATGATATTGTGCATATGACACTAAGTGGTACTGTAGTAGCTTCACACGTCTCCTAGTTCAGCCTAAGCTGCTCTGCTAAGCTACCATTATCTATCAGCCTAAGCTGCTAGACACCCTATACACTAATAAGGGATAACTGGGCCTGGTGCAAGGTGCAAGTACCCCTTGGTACTCACTACAAGCCAGTCCAGCCTCCTACAGGCAGGAGCCCAGAAAACCCCGGATTAAGGTGCAAGGAAGCTGCCTCTGGATGGAAGAAGCTTGGAATTCTGCAAGAAAGAAGAGGACTAGCAACTTCTCCTTTGGAAGACAGATGTCCCACGACATGATGAAGCTTGCAGAGGTGTTCCCATGCAGAAATACTGCAAACAAGCCTTGCTAGCTGCAAGGGTTGCAGTAGAGGTTTTTGGGTGCTGCTGAGGACCAGGAAGGACCAGTATATCACCACTTGGAGGAGGTGACAGAGGGGTGCTCAGCAACTCAGAGAGCCTTCACAGAAGCAGGCAGCACTCACAGAAGTACCCCAACAGGCACTTAGAAGAATAGTGAACCGGAGTCCACGTGAAGTTACAAAAGAGGGTCCCACGATGTTAGAGGCCAACTCAGAGGGTTGTGCACTGCAGAACGGAGTACTGGGGACCCAGGCTAGGCTGTGTACGGAGAAAATCCTGGAAGAGTGCACATGAGCCGGAGCAGCTGCAAATCACGCAGTACACAGCTTTGCAGTCTAGCGTGGGGACGCAAGGACTTACCTCCACCAAACTTGGACTGAAGAGTCACTGGACTGTGGGAGTCACTCGGACAGAGTTGCTGTGTTCCAGGGACTACGCTAGTCAGGATGAGAGGGGACCCAGAGGACCAGTGATGCAGTCTTTTGGTGCCTGCGTTAGCAGGGGGAAGATTCCGTCGACCCACAGGAGATTTGTTCGGAGCTTCTGGTGCAGGGTGAAGGCAGGCTACCCCCAGAGCATGCACCACCTGGAAACAGTCGAGAAAGCCGGCAGGATTAGGCGCTACAATGTTGCTAGTATTTGTCTTGCTACTTTGTTGCAGTTTTGCAGGCTTCCTGGAGCAGTCAGCGGTCGATCCTTGGTAGAAGGCGAAGAGGGAGATGCAGAGGAACTCTGGCGACCTCTTGCATTCGTTATCTGAAGAATTCCCCAAAGCAGAGACCCTAAATAGCCAGAAAAGGAGGTTTGGCTACCAAGGAAGGAGGATTGGCTACCACGAAAGGTAAGAGCTTACCAGAAGGAGTCTCTGACGTCACCTGCTGGCACTGGCCACTCAGAGCAGTCCAGTGTGCCCCCAACACCTCTGTTTCCAAGATGGCAGAGATCTGGGACACACTGGAGGAGCTCTGGGCACCTCCCCTGGGAGGTACTGGTCAGGGGAGTGGTCACTCCCCTTTCCTTTGTCCAGTTTTGCGCCAGAGCAGGGCTGGGGGTTCCCTGAACCGAAGTAGACTGGCTTATGCAGAGATGGGCACCATCTGTGCCCATCAAAGCATTTCCAGAGGCTGGGGGAGCTACTCCTCCCAGCCCTTCACACCTATTTCCAAAGCGAGAGGGTGTAACACCCTCTCTCTGAGGAAATCCTTTGTTCTGCCTTCCTGGGCCAGGGCTGCCTGGACCCCAGGAGGGCAGAAACCTGTCAGAGGGGATGGCAGCAGCAGCAGCTGCAGTGGCATCCCCGGAAAGGCAGTTTGGCAGTACTCGGGTTCTGTGCTAGAGCCCCGGGGGATCATGGAATTGTGCCCCCAATACCAGAATGGTATTGGGATGACAATTCCATGATCTTAGACATGTTACATAGCCATGTTCGGAGTTACCATTGTGACGCTATACATAGGTAGTGACCTATGTATAGTGCACACGTGTAATGGTGTCCCCGCACTCACAAAGTCTGGGGAATTTGCCCTGAACGATGTGGGGGCACCTTGGCTAGTGCCAGGGTGCCCACACACTAAGTAACTTGGCTCCCAACCTTCACCAGGTGAAGGTTAGACATATAGGTGACTTATAAGTTACTTCTCTGCATTGGTAAATGGCTGTGAAATAATGTGGACATTATTTCACTCAGGCTGCAGTGGCAGGCCTGTGTAAGAATTGTCCGAGCTCCCTATGGGTGGCAAAAGAAATGCTGCAGCCCATAGGCATCTCCTGGAACCCCAATACCCTGGGTACCTAAGTACCATATACAAGGGAATTATATGGGTGTACCAGTGTGCCAATGAGAATTGGTAAATTTAGTCACTAGTGTGCAGTGACAAATTTCGAAAGCAGAAAGAGCATAAACACTGAGGTTCTGGTTAGCAGAGCCTCAGTGAGACAGTTAGGCACCACACAGGGAACACATACAGGGCACATACTATGAGCACAGGGGCCCTGCCTGGCAGGGTCCCAGTGACACAAGGACTAAAACAACATACATACAATGAAATATGGGGGTAACATGCCATGCAAGATGGCACTTTCCTACAGTACTGCACTCGGAGGTGGGTGCCTGACTGGTCAAACCAAGAAATCCTGCAACACAGAATGTGCAAAATGGCCGTCACTCCTAACTTTCGCGTCCAAGCAATAATTCTTCGCGAAAGTGTGGAGAGAAGCCCAAGTTGCTGCCTTGCAAATATCCACCACCGGAACACCTCTAGCCAGGGCCGAAGTGGCAGATTTAGTCCTGGTAGAATGGGTTCTAATACCCTCAGGAGGGACCTTCTTTGCCAACGAGTAACAGATCTTAATGCAAAGAATGACCCACCTGGACAAAGTTATTTTATGGACCGCTCTGCCCTTCCTCTTTCCTATATAGCCAACGAAGAGTTGGTCCTCCAATCGAAAGTCCTTTGTTCTCTCAATATAAAAACTGAGAGCCCTTCTGGGGTCCAAACGATGGAGTCTCTCTTCCTCCTTTGAAGGATGAGGAGGAGGGTAAAAAGATAGAAGGGTAATAGATTGCCCATATGGAAAAGAGTGAGAACTTTAGGGAGAAAAGCCGCCCTGGTTTTCAGCACCTCTTTCTCAGCAAAGAATGTAGTAAAGGGAGGTCTAACACTCTGGGCCTGAATTTCACCCAAACGCCTAGCACATGTAATAACTATCAGGAAAACTGTCTTAAGGACCAATAACCTTAAAGGACAAGAATGCATGGGTTGAAACGGTGAATCCATTAAAAAAGTGAAAACCAGATTTAAGTCCTATTGAGGCATAAGAAACGGAGTGGGGGGAAATGTATTTGTTAAACCTTTCAAGAACCTAACAACATTGGGTGATTTAAACAAGGAAGGTTGATCTGGAAGGCAAAGAAAGGCTGACAATGCTGATAAATAGCCTTTGACAGTCGCAACTGCACAACCCTTCTGTGCTAAAGTTAAAGCAAACAATCAGACAGATGGGCTCTCAAAGGATCAATTTGTTTCTTTCCACACTGAGCCACGAATTTCGCCCACCTGCCGGCATAAACAGTCTTAGTGGAGTGTCGCCTGGCCGATAAAATAACATCCACTACCTCTGGTGGGAGAGAGAAAGAACTCAGAGTGCCCCGTTCAATCTCCAGGCATGTAGGTGCAGGCTCTGGAGGTGGGGGTGTAGAACCTGCCCCTGCGACTGCGAGAGGAGATCTGCTCTGAGAGGGAGAGGGAGCAGAGGGCACAGTGAGAGTTGGAGAAGGTCCGTGTGCCACACCCTTCTCGGCCAATCCGGAGCTATTAAATGACTTGAGCCCGATCTTGCCGAATCTTCCGCAGAACCCAAGGAATCAAGGGTATGGGGGGGGAAGCATAAACCAACTGGTCACACCAAGACATCTGAAACACGTCCCCCAAAGCTCCTTGCACCGGAAGCTGGAGGCTGCAGAACGACGGGCTGTTTGTGTTCTCCTGAGTGGCAAACAGGTCTATCTGTGGATAATCCCACATCCGAAAGATGTGACGGACCAGATCCGGATGGCGATGCCAGTCGTGATTGGTCGAGAAATGCTGACTGAGACTGTCCGCATGTACGTTGAAAACCCCGGCCAGATGGTTTGCTACTATGCAAATCCGATGGTCCTGTGCCCATGACCAGAGCCGTAGAGCCTCTCTGCAGAGAAGGTACGACCCCACTCCTCCCTGCTTGTTTAAATACCACATCGCAGTATTGTTGTCCGTCAAGACTTGACTTGACTGGCCACGAAGGGACGGGAGGAAGGCCTTGATAGCCAGACGTATCACCCGTAATTCTAACAGATTGATATGAAAAGTCTGTTCCACTGGAGACCAAAGACCTTTGATCTCCAGGTACCCTAGATGAGCTCCCCACCCTAGAGTGGAAGCATCTGTTATGACTGTGGCCACCGGAGACAAAAGTGAAAACGGCCTTCCTTGGGAAAAGTTGCCGTCCACAGCCTTCCATCGTAGATCCGCTGCAGCGTCTCTGGAGATCGATATCGACTTCTCGAGATCCCCTTTGTGCTGAAACCACTGCCTGCGGAGGCACCATTGGAGAGCCCTCATGTGCCAACGTGCATGACTGACTAACAGAATGCAAGAAGCGAACAGACTGAGCAGGCGTAGGACCTTGAGGACTGGAACAACAGCTCCATTTTGAAACATTGGAATAAACACTTGAATGCCCTGAATCCGCTGAGGTGGAGGAAAGGCACGATTCAATGTTGTATCCAGTACTGCTCCTATGAACAGGAGGCGCTGAGAGGGCTCCAGGTGAGACTTGGGCACGTTTATCGAAAAGCCCAGACTGAACAACAACTGAGTTGTCATCCGCAAGTGATGCAGCACGAGCTCCAGAGACTTGGCTTTGATCAACCAATCGTCCAGGTACGGGAATACCAATATTCCCTTCCTTCGGAGACTTGCTGCAACCACTGCCATCACCTTCGTGAAGACTCGAGGTGCTGAAGTAAGACCAAACGGAAGGACCGCAAACTGGTAGTGTTGCGACCCCACCACAAATCGGAGATACTTCCTGTGCGACTTGAGAATAGGGATCTGAAAGTAAGTATCTTGCAAGTCGACAGACTCCATCCAATCCTCTTTGTTCAACGCCAGAAGTACCTGCGTCAAAGTCAGCATCTTGAATTTCTTTTGTTTGAGGAACCAATTCAAAATCCTCAGATCCAGGATAGGTCTCAATCGACCATATTTCTTGGGGACCAGGAAATATCTTGAATAACAACCCTGACCCCTTTCCTGCTCTGGAACCAACTCCATTGCACCTTTTGATAACAGGATTTGAACCTCCTGCTGCAACAACAGGAGATGGTCTTCTGAAGAAAACGAGGGACGGGGAAGGATGGGAGGGGGAAACTCCTGAAAAGGAAGAGCATATCCTTTCCTCACAATATTTAGAACCCAAGAGTCTGATGTGGTTAACTCCCACTCTCGCTATGAAAAAGACATAACCTTCCCCCTAGAGGAGAAGTGTGGCTCAAAATGGGCAGCAAACTAGGGCTGCTTCCCTTGTTGTTGTCCTCCAGAGAAAGAGGATGATGGAGGGTGCTGCTGGGTGGCCCCTCTTGTCCGAACCTTCCCCAGCCCTCTAAAGGATCTATATGGGAGGCTGGCCGGCTGTTGGACTGTGGACTGGCATCTCCCATGGTAAACGGCTCCATGCCCAAACCCCCTGAACCTCTGAAAGGACCTGAAAGGGATAGTAGTGGAAGCCTGCAGACCCAAAGACTTCGCTGTAGCCCTACTGTCCTTAAAGTGCTCTAAGGCAGAGTCAGCTTTAGCTCCTAACAGCTTCTCTCCATCGAAAGTCAGGTCCAATAGAGTGGTCTGGACATCTGAAGAAAAGCCAGCGGACCTCAACCACGCATGCCTCCTGGTAGCGATAGAAGTAACCATCGCCCTGTCCACTGAGTCTGTAGAATCCAGACCAGACTGGATAATCTGCTTAGCCTCAGTTTGAGCATCTGACAGGAGCTCACCAAATTGTCTTTGCATCTCCTGCGGCAAGTCTGAAACCATAGCTTTAGCCGTGTCCATCAAGGCGTGCACATATCTACCTAACACACAGGTAGCGTTTGCTGCTTTCAGGGCCATACTACAGGAAAAAAAGGTCTTCTTGGCCGACTGCTCCATTCTCTTGGACTCCCTGTCTGAAGGAATCACCAGGAAGGAGCCTGGTGCAGAACGTGTGGAACATGAGGCCTGAACTACCAGACTCTCTGGGGTGGGATGCTTTGACAAAAATCCTGGATCTCCTGGAGCCACCCTATACCGCCTTGCCACAGATCTGTTCACAGCTGGGGATGACACAGGCTTCCTCCATACCTCTAAAATAGGCTCCGTAAGAGCATCCTTAAATGTGAGCAATGGTTCTGCTGAAGCCGAAGAAGGATGCAGGACCTCGGTTAAAGCATTTGTTTTAACCTCAGCAGCCGGCAACAGAAGATCCAAGAAATTTGACACCTTCCTGACCACAGAATGGGAAGAGGCTGCTTCCTCGGTAAACTCCCCTGGAGAAGAAAGGTCCCACTCCGGGAAAGTGTCTAGCCCACTGGTTGAGTTTAGGCCTTGATATTCCCCCAAGGGCTCCGCAATCTCTCCTTCTTCCAGTAGCTGTCTTTGGTACTCCTGTTTCTCTAAAAGCCTCAGTGCTTTTCTGTGCAACCTCAACCTGGCCTCAAACCTCAGCGTCAACATAGAGTTAGCCAACGTCGATGACACCGGCTTCAAAACTGAAAGACGTGGACCAGGAGAAGAAGGAGACACACTACGATCTAATCCGGATCCATCCAGCGCCGGAGCTGATCCCATCGGTGCCGTGGACACCTGAGACTACGTCAACGGCGTCAACTGATAACCCCTTCGCTGCCAGGCCTTTTCCCCCTCCAGGGCCGAGCCTTTTTTTGGCTCTTTGGGGCGGTTCGCGCTTAGGCCCTCATAACTTTTTGTTCACATAAGCTACCCAAGCCAAATTTGCGTCCTTTTTTTCCAACATCCTAGGGATTCTAGAGGTACCCAGACTTCGTGGGTTCCCCTGAAGGAGACCAAGAAATTTGCCAAAATACAGTGACAATTTAGTTTTTTTCAAAAAAATTGGAAAAAAGGGCTGCAGAAGGCAGCTCGTGTTTTTTTCCCTGAAAATGGCACCAACAAAGGGTTTACGGTATCAAGATCACCATCTTCCGAGCTTTCAGGAACAGACAGACTTAAATTGGAAAAGCCAATTTTTCAATACAATTTTGACATTTTACTGGGACATACCCCATTTTTACTATTTTTTGTGCTTTCAGCCTCTTTCCAGTTAGTGACCAAAATGGGTGAGAAACCAATACTGGATCCCAGAAAGCTAAACATTTCTGAAAAGTAGATAAAATTCTGAATTCAGCAAGGGGTCATTTGTGTAGATCCTACAAGTGTTTCCTACAGAAAATAACAGCTGAAATAAAAAAATATTGAAATTGAGGTAAAAAAAACAGCCATTTTTCTCCACTTTTTACTCTGCAACTTTTTCCTGTGATGTCAGATTTTTTAAAGCAATATACCGTTACGTCAGCTGGGCTCTTCTGGTTGTGGGGATATATAGGGCTTGTAGGTTCATAAAGAAATCTAGGTACCCAGAGCCAATAAATGAGCTGAACCTTGCAATGGGTTTTTATTCTATACCGGGTATGCAGCAATTCATTTGCTGAAATATAAAAAGTGAAAAATAGGTATCAAGAAAACCTTTGTATTTCCAAAATGGCCACAAGATAAGGTGTTGAGAAGCAGTGGTTATTTGCACATCTCTGAATTCCGGGGTGCCCATACTAGCATGTGAATTATAGGGCATTTCTCAAATGGACGTCTTTTTTACACACTGCCTTACATTTGGAAGGAAAAAATGTACAGTAAGACAAGGGGCAATAACACTTGTTTTGCTCTTCTGTGTTCCCCCAAGTCTCCTGATAAAAATGGTACCTCACTTGTGTGGGTAGGCCTAGTGCCAACGAAAGGAAATGGCCCAAAACACAACATGGACACATAAAATGTTTTCACAGAAAACTGAGGTGTTTTTTACAAAGTGCCTACCTGTGGATTTTGGCCTCTAGGTCAGCCGGCACCTGGTGAAACCTAGCAAACCAGTGCATTTTTGAAAACTAGACACCTAGGGGAATCCAAGATGGGGTGACTTGTGGGGATCTGACCAGGTTCTGTTGCCCAGAATCCTTTGCAAACCTCAGAATTTGACCAAAAAAACACCTTTTCCTCTCATTTCGGTGACAGAAAGTACTAGAATCTGAGAGGAGCCACAAATTTCCTTCCACCCAGCGTTCCCCCAAGTCTCCTGATAAAAATGGTACCTCACTTGTGTGGGTAGGCCTAGCGCCCACAAAAGGAAATGGCCCAAAACACAAAGTGGACACATCGCATTTTTTCACAGAAAACAGAGGTGTTTTTTGCCTACCTGTGCATTTTGACCTTTAAATCAGCCGGCCCGAGAGGGCCCAGAAATGGCCTAACACAAATTTGCACCCCCACCCCCCAAACCTCCCCTACCCGGGGAGTGACCCTTGCCTACGGGGTCGCTCCCCTTGGGTGACATTGGCGCCAAAAAAAAAATCCCCGCTGCCTAGTTGTTTCTGCCCTCCTTGGGGGCAAATTGACCTAAAATCGGCCGATCTGCCCCCAAAGGGGGCAGAAATGGCCTAAAATAAATTTGCCCCCCCAGGGGAACGAGCCTTGCCTAAGGGGTCGCTACCCTTGCGTGAAATTCACAAAAAAAACAACTCCCTGGTGTTTAGTGGTTTCTGCCCCCCTTGGGGGCAGATTCGCCTCATAAAAATAGGCCTAAATATAATTTGCTGCCTAGGGGAGCATCCCTTGCCCAAGGAGTCGCTCCCCACCTCAAAAATACAAAAAAAAGAAAAAAAGATCCCTGGTGCCTAGAGATTTCTGCCCCACCCCCCGGGAGGGGCAGAAAAGGCCTTTAAAAAAAATGCCCCCCCTGGGAGCGACCCTTGCCTAAGGGGTCGCTCCCCTTGTGTGAAATTTGCAGAAAAAAAACCTCCCTGGTGTCTAGTGGTTTCTGTCCCCCTTGGGGGCAAATTGGCTAAGGGGTCACGCCCCACCTCAAAATACTCCTTGGTGCCTAGAGGTTTCTGCCCCCCCCTGGGGGCAGATCGGCCTAATTATAGGCCAATCTGTCCCCGGGGGGGCCGAAAAGGCCTTTAAAAAACAATGCCCCCCTGGGAGCGAACCTTGCCCAAGGGGTCGCTCCCCCATGCCATTTTCATTTTTAAAAAAACATCCCTGGTGTCTAGTGGGCGTTTTGCCAGCCGGATTGCTTGCAATCCGGCTGCCAAAATGCTGAGAGAGACTTCAAAGGGAAGGAAATAACTTTCCTTCCCTTTGAAGTCTTTCGGTCTCCTCCACGTGATCGGAAGAGAAATTGGGAGGAGGCCTTGTGACAATCAGCGCGAGCTGATGTCACAGGGGGGTGGGGGGTCGGGGGTGGATGGGGAAGGGCTTCCCCTTCCATCCCTGCCTTGGGGGGGTGGGGCGAACCCCAAAGAGGGAGCACTAGCGCTCCCTCTGGGCTCTGTGCCCTGGACGTAATGGTTACGTCCTGGGCACACGAGCACTGTGCCTCAGGACGTAACCATTACGTCCTGGGGACAGAAGGGGATAAGGAGATGTCATCGGCGCCGCAGGTCTATAAGGTGATGTCACCGGCGCTGTAGGCCTTTGAGGCGAGGTCATAGGCGCCAAACCAGCACCCTCAGCCGGATAAAAGGGCATGAACGGTGCTGCCTTATAAGGGGCTGGGGAGCCCAATGTAAATGCCAAAGGACCCGTGGGACAAGTCAGTGCATCAGCAGCGGCAATAGCATTAAACATATTAAACATGACATTTAAAAATGCCGCCGGATCTGCTCCCGGAGCCGGGAAGGCAGGATACCGCTGGTCTTCATGCGGCACTTGCGCCGGCTGAGCATCTGAATCCTGCACCTCAGACCAAAAGTGAGGACTCTCTTGAGGTGCGACCACCTCGAAGACCGATGACGCCGGAGAAGCCTGAGGGCTTTTAGGCTGTGGAGTCACCGTAGGACTAACCTCCCACGTCGCACAGCGCCGTCTAGATGGAGACCTGGACCTTGACCGGCTTCGAGCCAATCGTCGCCGAGAGTCGTGTCGACGCCGCTTCTTATGTTTTTTCGAAGAAGTGTGAGAAGGCGATCTACGATGACTTCTATGTCCTTTCTTCGCCTTAGCCAAAAAGAGTTTGGCTTCTCTCTCCTTTAACACCTTCGTATTCATGCTTTGGCAGGACACACATTCCTCGACGTCATGCTCTGAACTTAAGCACCAAAGGCAATCATTGTGAGGGTCCGTAACCGACACGTGAGCCCTGTACTCCTGACAAGGCTTAAACCCCGACTTCCTAGGAGGAGACATTGTAACCAGAGACAAGAGGGAACACCATCGAAACAGTAGCAAGAGCTAGGAGAAAACCGTTAGCGTCGAAGGCACGGAAAAAAGGGAACTGACGTCAGCACGCTGGCGAGGACCTCTTATTGTCACAGTGACGTCAGACGGAGTCACGTGTGGAGCTGTGCACTTGTGAAGTCCTCATCGACGTGGAGAGCTGGGAAGAAGATTTTCCATTAAATGCTGGTCTATTGGGAGAATTCATAAGGTGAGGAATCCACAGGTAGTTGTATCCATCAGACATTTCTCATGTTGGCTGGCCATCAATTTTTTTGCATCTTCACAAAGGTGATTTGATAGCACTGATAAACTTGCAGTATGCCTGTTTTTAAACTCCTCTTCAAGACATATTGGAAATGTCTCCATTTCAAAGTGGGCCACACTCAACTCCATGCTAAATTGCTATTTGGAAGGACGAATTTTGTAGGCACCATTTCCAAAAAGCCACTCGGTATGAGATGTATAAATGTTTATTGAAAAAACTCGGTCACAAAACATTGAAAATTAACAGACTCCTGAGTTGGGGTGGAAAGCCATTCGCAAACGGGAAGGAGTTTCTTTGTCTTTTGCATACCCGTTTTTAGTACACCAGGTCCTTGGTATTATCCAGGTATAAACAAAGAAGGCTGGAAGAGTAACGGTCTGGTTCATAGGGAATTTGAAAATTACTTTCAGAAAAAATTATAGATAAGTTCTCATTCCACTGTAGTAGAGTGGAACATTATTTATATGTCAGCCGCTGATAGGTCTTAAATTCCAATCACCTAATGAGTAAAGATGACCCCGATTAGAAAGTCAGTCTTTCAAGTCAGATGCTACAATGAGGCCTTTTTAATAGGACCCATTATTTTGATAATACCAAATTGAACTCCCATGCAGACAGTCCTTACTGAAAGGAAGACTTTCTTCAGGCCCTCTAAATATTTTTAATGACAGGAATTTTGGAGAAGGTAACCCAATCTGGGCATTTTCTGTAAGCTATAAAAGCAGAAGTGGTCTATAATGGAAGAGAGCTGCAGTTTTAATTGAGCCAGATGTATTTGTTATGAAAGAATGTCATCCTCCTGAAAGGTGATAGGGTAGTGGCCTCTCTGTTAGCACCATGAACAAAACCACTTCCACATGAAGAAATAACAAGCAGTTGTTGAAAGACATTTGGCTTCCTTTAGAATATCCATGATAATTGAGGGAGGGTTAGGTGTATGTTATGTTTGATCTCAGGAGCAATGCTGTCAGATTCAATGATGTCAGATTTAGGTGAAATAACTGATCCTGAGATCTGCTAGACAGGTTTGGACTGCAACACAACCTTTTGGATGGTTAGAGAGATCTTTGTAATAGATATGTGTGCTACCATTGCCTAAGCCAGTCTGGAGCAATGAGGATCACTGTCGATTGACAATTCTGGATTGTTACCATGACTCTCAGCATTAAAGGAGTCAGAAGAAAGCCCAATTAACATACTTGATTTGGACTAGCCAGTTAGCCCGATTCCGGTAGACTGAGCACAAAGTCAAAGAATGTTTTGTTTTGGGATTTTGCAAAAACATTTCTTTGCATAGCCACAGTCAATGAAGATTCAATAAAGAATGCCTTCGTCCAGGGCCCACAATGTTATTTTCCTCTTAGAATCGGCTCAGGAAATCTGTTTATTGGTTTAGGATTCTTGGATTCTGGTACACAACCAGATTTTAAGGTCCAGCCATAGAGAGCTTCATTTTGAGCCCTTTGCTCAGCAATGCATGGTTGTTTCATTGTTTGAATAAAAACCTTGCTCATTGTGAAAGAAACCAAGGAGGTCTTGAGAGCTAGATAGAATGCCCAGACTTCCCAGTAACTGATGTGAAAGGCGCTCTCCTTCTCTGACCAGCAGCCTTGCACTTACAGATCTCCTCCATGAGCTCTCCATCCTATAATAGATACATCTGTCACAACCATTTGAGTTGGAGGTTTCTACTAGAAAGCGACTATGAGTAGATTTGCTCTTTTTTTGCCACCATGGAAGAGAATGACTTGCAGGTGTTAACATGTGGAGTTTCTCATTCCAATTATTCTCATATTTACTCTTGCATTTGGGACATTTGGGACACTGAAATGCAGGAAACCATGCCTTCTAGAAGAGAAGAGATTTGTCAGGCTTTCAGACTGAACTCTTAAGGAGAAGATGACATTCCTCCCATATTGATTACACACTCTCCTCCCCATGAAACACTGCTTCTTGCATTATTTCTATTGTTGCCCCAGATAAGACAGAATCTGAACAGTGGACGTTACTGACCTCTGGATGTTTATTTGTATACTTAGACTAGGGTAAGAGCGACCTTGCTGTTCGATCATCCAGTTGGTCCATTTTTTATGAACTGTAGACAAGTAAGAAGAGATAAATAGTAATTGGCGTCGAACATGGGCAGCAACCACTGATATGCAAATCTCAGGTAGCTCCTCTGCTTTGTTGATATTGGGAAGTGGAAGCACATGTCTTGTAGCTCTACAGTGCACATCAAATCCTCTTGCTTGAGGTGACCAACATTTTATGGAGGGCTGATATCTGAAATGTTTCCATTTTGATCCACTTGTTGCCCATACATCAATCCAACCCTGGCCTGAACTCCATCTTTAAGCATTTTCCTGAACCTGAAAATAACTTGAAGAACAAGTTACTTACCCTTGGTAACGTCTTATCTAGTAGAGACTCTATCTAGACTCATATTCTTTACCTTTTTAATTATCTGCAGGCATCAAGACTGGATCTGGAAATTATTTCATGAGGAGTACCCCTGCGTGTTGGTAGGTGTAGGAGGCTGGACTGGCTTGTAGTGAGTACCAAGGGGTACTTGCACCTTGCACCAGGCCCAGTTATCCCTTATTAGTGTATAGGGTGTCTAGCAGCTTAGGCTGATAGATAATGGTAGCTTAGCAGAGCAGCTTAGGTTGAACTAGGAGACGTGTGAAGCTACTACAGTACCACTTAGTGTCATATGCACAATATCATAAGAAAACACAATACACAGTTATACTAAAAATAAAGGTACTTTATTTTTATGACAATATGCCAAAGTATCTCAGAGTGTACCCTCAGTGAGAGGATAGGAAATATACACAAGATATATATACACAATAGCAAAAATATGCAGTATAGTCTGAGAAAACAATGCAAACAATGTATAGTTACAATAGGATGCAATGGGGACACATAGGGATAGGGGCAACACAAACCATATACTCCAAAAGTGGAATGCGAACCACGAATGGACCCCAAACCTATGTGACCTTGTAGAGGGTCGCTGGGACTATTAGAAAATAGTGAGAGTTAGAAAAATAACCCTCCCCAAGACCCTGAAAAGTGAGTGCAAAGTGCACTAAAGTTCCCCTAAGGACAACGAAGTTGTGTTAGAGGAATAATGCAGGAAAGACACAAACCAACAGTGCAACAATGATGGATTTCCAATCTTGGGTACCTGTGGAACAAGGGGACCAAGTCCAAAAGTCACAAGCAAGTCGGAGATGGGCAGATGCCCAGGAAATGCCAGCTGTGGGTGCAAAGAAGCTTCTACTGGACAGAAGAAGCTGAGGTTTCTGCAGGAACGAAAAGGGCTAGAGACTTCCCCTTTGGTGGACGGATCCCGCTCGCCGTGTAGAGTCGTGCAGAAGTGTTTCCCGCCGAAAGAACGCCAACAAGCCTTGCTAGCTGCAAATCATGCGGTTAGCGTTTTTGGATGCTGCTGTGGCCCAGGAGGGACCAGGAGGTAGCAAATTGGACCAGGAGGTAGAGGGGACGTCGAGCAAGACAAGGAGCCCTCTTAGCGGCAGGTAGCACCCGGAGAAGTGCCAGAAACAGGCACTACGAGGATGCGTGAAACGGTGCTCACCCGAAGTTACACAAAGGAGTCCCACGTCGCCAGAGACCAACTTAGAAAGTCGTGCAATGCAGGTTACAGTGCCGTGGACCCAGGCTTGGCTGTGCACAAATGATTTCCGCCGGAAGTGCACAGGGACCGGAGTAGCTGCAAAAGTCGCGGTTCCCAGCAATGCAGTCTAGCGAGGGGAGGCAAGGACTTACCTCCACCAAACTTGGACTGAAGAGTCACTGGACTGTGGGGGTCACTTGGACAGAGTTGCTGGATTCGAGGGACCTCGCTCGTCGTGCTGAGAGGAGACCCAAGGGACCGGTAATGCAGCTTTTTGGTGCCTGCGGTTGCAGGGGGAAGATTCCGTTGACACACGGGAGATTTCTTCGGAGCTTCTAGTGCAGAGAGGAGGCAGACTACCCCCACAGCATGCACCACCAGGAAAACAGTCGAGAAGGCGGCAGGATCAGCGTTACAGAGTTGCAGTAGTCGTCTTTGCTACTATGTTGCAGGTTTGCAGGCTTCCAGCGCGGTCAGCAGTCGATTCCTTGGCAAAAGGTGAAGAGAGAGATGCAGAGGAACTCGGATGAGCTCTTGCATTCGTTGTCTAAAGTTTCCCCAGAGACAGAGACCCTAAATAGCCAGAAAAGAGGGTTTGGCTACCTAGGAGAGAGGATAGGCTAGCAACACCTGAAGGAGCCTATCAGAAGGAGTCTCTGACGTCACCTGGTGGCACTGGCCACTCAGAGCAGTCCAGTGTGCCAGCAGCACCTCTGTTTCCAAGATGGCAGAGGTCTGGAGCACACTGGAGGAGCTCTGGACACCTCCCAGGGGAGGTGCAGCTCAGGGGAGTGGTCACTCCCCTTTCCTTTGTCCAGTTTTGCGCCAGAGCAGGGCTAAGGGGTCCCCTGAACCGGTGTAGACTGGCTTATGCAGAATTGGGCACATCTGTGCCCAAGAAAGCATTTCCAGAGGCTGGGGGAGGCTACTCCTCCCCTGCCTTCACACCATTTTCCAAAGGAAGAGGGTGTAACACCCTCTCTCAGAGGAAGTCCTTTGTTCTGCCATCCTGGGACAAGCCTGGCTTGACCTCAGGAGGGCAGAAACCTGTCTGAGGGGTTGGCAGCAGCAGCAGCTGCAGTGAAACCCCAGGAAAGGCAGTTTGGCAGTACCAGGGTCTGTGCTACAGACCACTGGGATCATGGAATTGTGCCAACTATGCCAGGATGTCATAGAGGGGGCAATTCCATGATCATAGACATGTTACATGGCCATATTCGGAGTTACCATTGTGAAGCTACATATAGGTAGTGACCTATATGTAGTGCATGCGTGTAATGGTGTCCCCGCACTCACAAAGTCCGGGGAATTGGCCCTGAACAATGTGGGGGCACCTTGGCTAGTGCCAGGGTGCCCTCACACTAAGTAACTTTGCACCTAACCTTTACCAGGTAAAGGTTAGACATATAGGTGACTTATAAGTTACTTAAGTGCAGTGTAAAATGGCTGTGAAATAACGTGGACGTTATTTCACTCAGGCTGCAGTGGCAGGCCTGTGTAAGAATTGTCAGAGCTCCCTATGGGTGGCAAAAGAAATGCTGCAGCCCATAGGGATCTCCTGGAAGCCCAATACCCTGGGTACCTCAGTACCATATACTAGGGAATTATAAGGGTGTTCCAGTAAGCCAATGTGAATTGGTAAAATTGGTCACTAGCCTGTTAGTGACAATTTAGAAAGAAATGAGAGAGCATAACCACTGAGGTTCTGATTAGCAGAGCCTCAGTGAGACAGTTAGGCACCACACAGGGAACACATACATATAGGCCACAAACTTATGAGCACTGGGGTCCTGACTAGCAGGGTCCCAGTGACACATAACAAACACACTGAAAACATAGGGTTTTCACTATGAGCACTGGGCCCTGGCTAGCAGGATCCCAGTGAGACAGTGAAAACACCCTGACATACACTCACACACAGGCCAAAAGTGGGGGTAACAAGGCTAGAAAGAGGCTACTTTCTCACACACATCAGATGGTCTCAGACAGCAAGCTGTTAAACAGCAAAATGGGGATGTCAGTGAGTCACATAGAGTTTACTGGGAGGACAATCTCTTGTACACAGAGGCAAGGGACCCAAAACCTGGAGCAGCAAGGACAGTGGTCATTCCCCTGCAGTACAGAGAGTTCCTCCTAACTCTGGCACACGACATTCCCTTGGCTGGACATTTGGGTCAGATTAAAACATGGGAAAGGCTTGTCCCCCTGTTTCACTGGCCTAGGATGTCAGAGGACACAAAAGACTTTTGTAAGTCCTGTGTGACCTGCCAAGCCAGTGGCAAGACTGGTGGCACTCCAAAGGCTCCCCTTATTCCACTGCCTGTGGTTGGGGTTCCCTTTGAAAGGGTAGGGGTTGACATAGTTGGCCCCCTTGAACCTCCTATTGCTTCAGGCAATAGGTTTATCTTGGTGGTAGTGGACCATGCCACAAGATATCCTGAAGCTATTCCTCTAAGGACCACTACAGGTCCTACAGTGGCAAAAGCCCTCCTGGGAATCTTTTCCAGGGTGGGCTTCCCAAAAGAGGTTGTATCAGACAGGGGTAGCAACTTTATGTCTGCATACTTGAAGGCCATGTGGAAGGAATGTGGTGTAACATACAAATTCACCACACCTTATCATCCACAAACAAATGGACTGGTAGAGAGGTTTAATAAAACTCTCAAAGGAATGATAATGGGACTCCCTGAAAACCTTAGGAGGAGATGGGATGTCCTGTTACCTTGCCTCCTTTTTGCTTACAGGGAGGTATCACAGAAAGGAGTGGGCTTCAGCCCCTTTGAACTCCTATTTGGACACACTGTAAGAGGTCCCCTAACACTTGTGAAGGAGGGTTGGGAACAACCTTTAAAAGCTCCCAAGCAAGACATAGTGGACTATGTACTCGGCCTAAGATCCAGAATGGCTGAGTACATGAAAAAGGCCAGTAAAAACCTTCAGGCCAGCCAAGAGCTCCAAAAGCAATGGCATGACCAGAAGGCTGTTCTGATTCAGTACCAACCAGGACAGAAGGTGTGGGTATTGGAGCCTGTGGCCCCAAGAGCACTCCAAGACAAATGGAGTGGACCCCATCTCATTGTTGAAAAAAAGGGAGAGGTCACCTATTTGGTTGACCTGGGCACTGCCAGGATGCCCCTTAGGGTGCTGCGTGCCCATCGCCTAAAACCCTACTATGACAGGGATGATTTCACCCTGCTCATGGCAACAGATGAAGGACAGGAAGAAGAGAGTGACCCTCTCCCTGATCTCTTCTCTTCCACAGAACAGGATGCTCTAGCGGAAGGTGTAGTTTTGGCAGACTGTCTTACTGCTGAGCAAAAAGACAACGGCATAAATCTCCTAGGTCAGTATTCTGAGCTCTTTTCCCCTGTGCCAGGCACCACTTCTTGGTGTGAGCACACTATAGATACTGGAGACAGCATGCCTGTCAAAAGTAAAAGATCTATAGGCAGCCTGACCATGTCAGGGACTGCATAAAACAAGAAGTTCAGAAAATGCTTGAACTAGGAGTGGTTGAGCACTCTGAAAGTCCATGGGTCTCTCCTGTGGTACTTGTACCAAAGCCTCATTTCAAAGATGGGAAAAGAGAAATTAGGTTTTGTGTAGATTAGAGAGGTCTCAACCAGGTAACAAAAACTGATGCTCACCCTATACCCAGGGCAGATGAGCTCATAGAAACTCTGGCATCTGCCAAGTATCTAAGCACCTTTGATTTGACTGCACGGTATTGGCAGATCAAGTTATCAGAGGATGCTAAAGCAAAAACTGCATTTTCGACTATTGGAGGGCACTACCAATTCACAGTAATGACCTATGGTTTGAAAAATGCACCTGACACTTTTCAGAGGTTGGTCAATACAGTCCTGCAAGGGTTGGAGGCTTTTAGTGAAGCATATCTGGACGTTATAGCTCTCTTTAGCTCCACCTGGGATGATCACCTGGTCCACCTATGGAAAGTTTTGGAGGCCCTGCAGAAGGCAGGTCTCACTATCAAGGCTTCAAAGTGGCAGATAGGGCTGGGGAAAGTGGTTCATCTGGGACACCTGGTAGGTGGAGAACAAATTGCACCACTTCAGGGGAAAATCCAAACAATCATAGATTGGGTTCCCCCTACAACTCAGACCCAGGTGAGAGCCTTCTTAGGCCTTACTGGGTATTACAGGAGGTTCATTAAGAACTATGGCTCCATTGCAGCCCCACTTAATGATCTCACTTCCAAGAAAATGCCTAAAAAGGTATTGTGGACAGCTAACTGTCAGAAAGCTTTTGGGGAGCTGAAACAGGCCATGTGCACTGCACCTGTCCTAAAAAGCCCATGTTACTCCAAGAAATTCATTGTTCAAACTGATGCATCTGAATTAGGGGTAGGGGCAGTCTTATCACAAATCAATTCTGAGGCAGGATCAACCTGTTGCTTTTATCAGCAGGAGGTTGACCCCTAGAGAAAAGCGTTGGTCTGCCATAGAGAGGGAGGCCTTTGCTGTGGTCTGGGCACTGAAGAAGTTGAGGCCATACCTGTTTGGCACTCACTTCATTGTTCAGACAGACCACAAACCTCTACTTTGGCTAAAACAAATGAAAAGTAAAAACCCTAAATTGTTGAGGGGGTCTATATCTCTACAAGGAATGGACTATACAGTGGAACATAGACCTGGGAGTACCCACTCCAATGCAGATGGACTCTCCAGATATTTCCACTTAGTCAATGAAGACTCATCAGGTCATGGCTAGTCTTATTGTCCTTCGTCTGGGGGGGGGGGGTTGTGTAGGAAAGTACCATCTAGCCTGGCATGTTACCCCCATATTTCACTGTATATATGTTGTTTTAGTGTATGTGTCACTGGGATGCTGCCAGACAGGGCCTCAGTGCTCATAAGTGTGCCCTGTCTGTGTTCCCTGTGTGATGACTAACTGTCTCACTGAGGCTCTGCTAACCAGAACCTCAGTGGTTATGGTCTCTCTGCTTTCTAAATTGTCACTAACAAGCTAGTGACCAATTTCAGCAATTCACATTGGCATACTGGAACACCCTTATAATTCCCTAGTATATGGTACTGAGGTACCAAGGGTATTGGGGATCCAGGAGATCCCTATGGGCTGCAGCATTTATTTTGCCACCCATAGGTTGCTCTGACAATTCTTACACAGGTCTGCCACTGCAGCCTGAGTGAAATAACGTCCACGTTATTTCACAGCCATTTACCACTACAATTAAGTAACTTATAAGTCACCTATATGTCTAACCTTCACCTGGTGAAGGATGGGTGCAAAGTTACTTAGTGTGTGGGCACCCTGGCACTAGCCAAGGTGCCCCCACATTGTTCAGGGCAAATTCCCCGGACTTTCTGCGTGCGGGGACACCATTTCACGTGTGCACTATACATAGGTCACTACCTATGTATAGCGTCACAATGGTAACTCCGAACATGGCCATGTAACATGTCTAAGATCATGAAATTGTCACCCCAATGCCATTCTGGCATTGGGGAGACAATTCCATGATCCTCCGAGTCTCTAGCACAGACCCGGGTACTGCCAAACTGCCTTTCCCGGGGTTTCACTGCAGCTGCTGCTGCAGCAAACCCCTCAGACAGGTTTCTGCCCTCCTGGGGTCCAGCCAGGCCTGGCCCAGGAAGGCAGAACAAAGGACTTCCTCAGAGAGAGGGTGTTACACCCTCTCCCTCTGGAAATGCTTTGATGGGCACAGATGGTGCCCATCTCTGCATAAGCCAGTCTACACCGGTTCAGGGATCCCCCCGCCCTGCTCTGGCGTGAAACTGGACAAAGGAAAGGGGAGTGACCACTCCCCTGACCTGCACCTCCCAGGGGAGGTGCCCAGAGCTCCTCCAGCGTGCCCCAGACCTCTGCCATCTTGGATTCAGAGGTGTGCTGGCACACTGGACTGCTCTGAGTGGCCAGGGCCAGCAGGTGACGTCAGAGACTCCTTCTGATAGGTTCTTACCTGTGTTACTAGCCTATCCTCCTTCCTAGGTAGCCAAACCTCCTTTTCTGGCTATTTAGGGTCTCTGCTTTGGGGAATTCTTCAGATACTGAATGCAAGAGCTCACCAGAGTTCCTCTGCACTTCTCTCTTCACCTTCTGCCAAAGGATCGACCGCTGACTGCTCAGGACGCCTGCAAAACCGCAACAAAGTAGCAAATACGACTACTGCAACCTTGTATCGCTGATCCTGCCGCCTTCTCGACTGTTTCCAGGTGGTGCATGCTCTGGGGGTAGCCTGCCTCCTTCTTGCACCAGGAGCTCTGAAGAAATCTCCCGTGGGTCGACGGAATCTTCCCCCTGCAACCACAGGCAACAAAAGACTGCATCACCGGTCCTCTGGGTCCCCTCTCAGCACGACGAGCATGGTCCCTGGAACTCAGCAACTCTGTCCAAGTGACTCCCACAGTCCAGTGACTCTTCAGTCCAAGTTTGGTGGAGGTAAGTCCTTGCCTCCCCACGCTAGACTGCATTGCTGGGTACCGCGTGATTTGCAGCTGCTCCGCCTCCTGTGCACTCTTCCAGGATTTCCTTTGTGCACAGCCAAGCCTGGGTCCCGACACTGTATCCTGGAGTGCACAACCTGCTGAGTTGTCCTCCGGCGTCGTGGGAATCTTCTTTTGTGACTTCGGGTGAGCTCCGGTTCACTCTTCTTCGTAGTGCCTGTTCCGGCACTTCTGCGGATGCTGCTTGCTTCTGAGAGGGCTCCTTGTCTTGCTGGGCGCCCCCTCTGTCTCCTCACGCAATTGGCGACATCCTGGTCCCTCCTGGGCCACAGCAGCATCCAGAGCTCCTCCAGTGTGCCCCAGACCTCTGCCATCTTGGATTCAGAGGTGTTGCTGGCACACTGGACTGCTCTGAATGGCCAGTGCCAGCAGGTGACGTCAGAGACTCCTTCTCATAGGCTCCTCCAGGTGTTGCTAGCCTATCCTCTCTCCTAGGTAGCCAAACCTCCTTTTCTGGCTATTTAGGGTCTCTGCTTTTGGGAATTCCTTAGATAACGAATGCAAGAGCTCATCAGAGTTCCTCTGCATCTTTCTCTTCACCTTCTGCCAAGGAATCGACTGCTGATCACGCTGGAAGCCTGCAAAACTGCAACAAAGTAGCAAAGAGGACTACTGCGACCTTGTAACGCTGATCCTGCCGCCTTCTCGACTGTTTTCCTGGTGGTGCATGCTGTGGGGGTAGTCTGCCTCCTCTCTGCACTAGAAACTCCGAAGAAATCTCCCGTGGGTCGACGGAATCTTCCCCCTGCAACCGCAGGCACCAAAGAACTGCATCACTGGTTCTCTGGGTCTCCTCTCAGCACGACGAGCGAGGTCCCTTGAACTCAGCAACTCTGTCCAAGTGACTCCCACAGTCCAGTGACTCTTCAGTCTAAGTTTGGTGGAGGTTAGTCCTTGCCTCCCCACGCTAGACTGCATTGCTGGGTACCGCGTGATTTGCAGCTGCTCCGCCTCCTGTGCACTCTTCCAGGATTTCCTTTGTGCACAGCCAAGCCTGGGTCCCCGACCCTCTATCCTGCAGTGCACAACCTGCTGAGTTGTCCTCCGGCGTCGTGGGATCTTCTTTTGTGACTTCGGGTGAGCTCCGGTTCACTCTTCTTCGTAGTGCCTGTTCCGGCACTTCTGCGGATGCTGCTTGCTTCTGAGAGGGATCCTTGTCTTGCTGGGCGCCCCCTCTGTCTCCTCACGCAATTGGCGACATCCTGGTCCCTCCTGGGCCACAGCAGCATCCAAAAACCCTAACTGCGACCCTTGCAGCTAGCAAGGCTTGTTTGCGGTATTTCTGCGTGGGAACACATCTGCAAGCTTCTTCACGACATGGGACATCCATCCTCCAAAGGGGAAGTTCCTAGTCTCCTTCGTTCTTGCAGAATCCACAACTTCTACCATCCAGTGGGAGCTTCTTTGCATCCTCAGTTGGCATTTCCTGGGCATCTGCCCACTCCCGACTTTGTCGTGACTCTTGGACTTGGTCCCCTTGTTCCACAGGTACTCTCGTCCAGAAATCCATAGTTGTTGCATTGCTGGTGTTGGTCTTCCTTGCAGAATTCCCCTATCACGACTTCTGTGCTCTCTGGGGAACTTAGGTGCTCTTTACACCTACTTTTCAGGGTCTTGGGGTGGGCTATTTTTCTAACCCTCACTGTTTTCTTACAGTCCCAGCGACCCTCTACAAGCTCACATAGGTTTGGGGTCCATTCGTGGTTCGCATTCCACTTCTAGAGTATATGGTTTGTGTTGCCCCTATACCTATGTGCTCTCATTGCAATCTATTGTGAATGTACAGTGCTTGCATTGCTTTCTATTGCTATTACTGCAAAATTTTGGTACTGTGTACATATATCTTGTGTATATTTGCTATCCTCATACTGAGGGTACTCACTGAGATACTTTTGGCATATTGTCATAAAAATAAAGTACCTTTATTTTTAGTATATCTGTGTATTGTGTTTTCTTATGATATTGTGCATATGACACTAGTGGTATAGTGGGAGCTTTGCACGTCTCCTAGTTCAGCCTAAGCTGCTCTGCTAAGCTACCCTTTTCTATCAGCCAAATCTGCTAGACACCTCTTCTACACTAATAAGGGATACCTTCCCCAAGGACGTCAGGACCCTGGGGGTCCACCACAGATGGAGCACCCACTGCCGTAAAAGATGGGAGGACATTCGCCGCTGGAGCAAGAAGACGGCGGAGGTTCAGCTGAGGACGGCCTCCCAACGTGAGAGGGGTGCCCCTCGCACCATGACCCCCCTGTTGTTCCGGATCTTGGCGGTGGCCTACCCTGAGTTGTATGGGCGTATGAGGGCATCACAGCAGACACAAGGGGTGAGTACAACATTATTCTGCTGACTTTGAGCGCAGTAAAGGTGTCTGGGTGGGGTAGGAGTGCTGTGGGTTTCCCTAGGCCAGGGCGAGTTCCGTAGGCTAGGCCCCTCCGTTATGCAGGCCATGTGGCACTCCACCCCACCTCTGTAGAGTGCCAAGTACAGGTATACATGCCCCTGTGTCATCTATGTGTGCAGATGTCGACCATAGCCATGTAGGCCATATCCCAGGTACTGCATCTGTAGAGCCCAACAGCGCGGCGTAGTGCAGGGGGCTGCTGTGTTTGTATTGTCCGCCAACGGTAGCGGTAAGCCATGCACTCAACCTGCCTTTCTTCTGTGGCACCCCTCCCTTTTTGTGGTCTCCCTGTTCTTGTGTGCATCAGCATCATCAGGTGGAGGTACAGTGGCACCGGAGCACGAGGGTGCTGCATCCCACATGGCCATGGAGGGCCACACCACGGACTCTGAATACACCAGTGGGACGGAGGGTGAGGGGAGCTTCACTGCGGTCACAGGATCTGCAACCAGTGACACGGACTCGTCCTCCGATGGGAGCTCCCTTGTGGTGGCGGCAAAATCTGTGCCCCCCCACTTCTACAGGTACAGCCACCACCCCCCCCTACCAGCACCGCCCTCCCAGCAGCCCCTCAGCCTTCGCCCCGTGCCCGCTCACCCAGGAGGGTGGGCATCACCTTCATCCCAGGCACCTCAACCCCTGCCCCTGTCACCTCTGCTGCCCTCAGTGAGGAGGCCATTGACCTCCTCAGGTCCCTCACGGTTGGGCAGTCTACCATTTTGAATGCCATCCAGGGTGTAGAAAGGGAATTGCAACACACAAATGCATTCCTGGAGGGCATTCATTCTGGTCAGGCTGCCCTTCATCAAACCCTGCAAACTCTGGCCTCAGCACTGATGGCATCCATTGTCCCTGTGTCTAGCCTCCCCCCTCCAACTTCCTCCACCCAGACCCAATCCCCTGTACCCCAGCCTATCCCAAGCACACCATCAGACCAGCATGCACACACCTCACCACACAAGGGAAGCTCAGGCAAACATAAGCACCACACATCCCACAGGCACTCACGCAAGCATCACACACATACAGACACAGCAACATCCACTGCCTCCACTGTGTCCCCCTCCTCGTCGTCTCCCTCCTCCCTCCCAGTCTCGTCTACACTCTCACCTGCATGCACTACCACTACAGCCTCTAGGTCCCGCACCAGCACACCCACCACAACACCCTGCTCACGTGCAGTCACCACCCCCACTACCATTTACACGTCCCCTGTGTCCTCTCCCACTGTGTCTGTGACGCCCCCTCCCAAAGTACACAAACGCAGGCACACACCCACCCAACATACATCCACTTCACGACAGCCTCCAGCGCATGCACCTGCACCCAAAGCCACAAAAGTTACACCTCCTACAACCACCTCCTCTTCCTCCACTCCTAAACCCCCTCCAGCTACCCATCCCAGTGTTCCTAAGAAACTTTTCCTGACCAAGCTTGACCTCTTTCCCACCCTCCCCTCCAATTCATAGGTCCCGTACTAGCAACTCAGCCAAAAAATCTCTGGGACCAGTGGTGCCTGTTGTTACAGGTATGTGGAGGGCACCAGGGCAGCCAGTGTGACACGGAGCCACAGCACAGCCAGTCCCCCCCCTGTGAAGCACCAGAAGTTAGACAGTGCCCGGCGGGAGAGGGGGAAGACTCCAGCCAGCAAAGCCGCTCACAAGGGTCCCGGGGGGAGTGTTGACTCAACAGTGACTCCTCCCAAGGTGGGGAAGGGGCAGAGGAATCCTCCAAAGTCTGGGAGGAGCAGCACGGCGGAGAAGACCACCATCATCCCCGCTGCCCAGGAGGCAACCGCCAGCCCAATCGTCACTGGCCAGGAGGCCACCGCCAGAGTCAGTGCCCAGGAGGGCAGCCCGATCGTCACTGGGCAGGAGGCCACCGCCAGAGTCACTGCCCAGGTGGGCAGCCCGATCGTCACTGGCCAGGAGGCCACCGCCAGAGTCACTGCCCAGGAGGGCAGCCCAATCGTCACTGGCCAGGAGGCCACCACCAGAGTCAGTGCCCAGGAGGCCACCGCCAGCCACAGCCCAGCTGCCCAATGAAGGACCGCCAGCCCCAGCCCAGCTGGGCAATGAAGGACCGCCATGGCAAGCACCGCTGAACAGGGCAAGCACCGCTGAACAGGTCAGAAACTGCAAACTCAAGCACCGCTGAACAGGGCAAGCACCGCTGAGCAGGGCAAGCACTGCCAAGTCAAGCTCCGCTGAACAGGGCAAGCACCGCTGAACAGGGCAAGCACCGCCAAGTCAAGCACCGCTGAACAGGGCAAGCACCGCTGAACAGGGCAAGCACCGCCAAGTCAAGCACCGCCAAGTCAAGCACCGCTGAACAGGGCAAGCACCGCTGAACAGGGCAAGCACCGCCAAGTCAAGCACCGCTGAACAGGGCAAGCACCGCCGAACAGGGCAAGGACCGCCAACTCAAGCACCGCTAGCCCATGAGCGGCAGGGGCAGTGACGCAACTGGGACCGTCACGGGGTGAGTGATGCACTCTGGGCACCAGTCCCCCTCCAGAACCAGTGGAGAGATGCATCCACTACCTCTGTCCTGCACAGTATGAAGCACTCTGGGCACCAGTCCCCCTCCAGAACCAGTGGAGACATGCATCCACTACCTCTGTCCTGCACAGGATAAAGCACTCTGGGCACCAGTCCCCCTCCAGAACCAGTGGAGACATGCATCCACTACCTCGGTCCTGCATAGGATGAAGCACTCTGGGCACCAGTCCCCCTCCAGAACCGGTGGATACATGCATCCACTACCTCTTTACTGCACAGGATGAAGCACTCTGGGCACCAGTCGCCCTCTAGAACTAGTGGAGAAATGCATCCACTACCTCTGTCCTGCACAGGATGAAGCACTCTGGGCACCAGTCCCCCTCCAGAGCCAGTGGAGACATGCATCCACTACCTCTGTCCTGCATAGGATGAAGCACTCTGGGCACCAGTCCCCCTCCAGAACCAGTGGAAACTGTTATCCACTTGAGAGACTGTGGCTTTGCACTCCTCAGCATGGTACAGTGGGCAAACCACCCACTGTAGAGACTTGAGAGACTGTGGCTTTGCACTCCCCAGGATGGCACAGTGGGCAAACCACCCACTGTAGAGACTTGAGAGACAGTGGCTTTGCACTCCCCAGGATGGCACAGTGGGCAAACCACCCACTGTATAGACTTGAGAGACTGTGGCTTTGCACTCCCCAGGATGGTACAATGGGCAAACCACCCACTGTAGAGACTTGAGAGACTGTGGCTTTGCACTCCCCAGGATGGTACAGTGGGCAAACCACCCACTGTAGAGACTTGAGAGACTGTGGCTTTGCACTCCCCAGGATGGTACAGTGGGCAACCCACCCACTTGTGAGACTTGAGAGACTGTGGCTTTGCACTCCCCAGGATGGCACAGTGGGCAAACCATCCACTGTAGAGACTTGGGAGACTGTGGCTTTGCACTCCCCAGGATGGTACAGTGGGCAACCCACCCACTTGTGAGACTTGAGAGACTGTGGCTTTGCACTCCCCAGGATACATCAATGGGCATGGAGCCCCCTCGTGGATCTGACGTGGTGCACTCATCCGGCCGAGATGCCCCCCTTCCTTTCCCCCTGAGGTGCCTGTTGTATTTGTATCTGATGCCCCAGCAGTGTTCTCTCCGTTTTGATCAGGTATCTAGTGTGGGCCTCGCCCATGCATTTTGAGCCCAGTGGTCCACGGACAATGACTTGTGCATTACCTGCACTACTAATCGTGGTGTATATTTTGTTGAATGTGAATATATATATATATATGTAGATATTTGGTTACTGTATTTTGATATATTACAATGTTGCCACTCATTTCCTTTTGTCTTTGCATTCTTCCGGGGGGGTTGGGGGTTGTTACTGTAATGTTTGGATATGCATTGGTGTGTGTGTTGTAGTGGGTGAGGGTCGGGGTGGGGTTGGGGGTGTTGAGTGTGTATCCCTGTCTTTTGCCTCCCCCTCCCCTATGTTGTAGGTGCAGTACTCACCGTTGTCTTCGCTGCCGGCGTTGATGATCGTCGTATAGGAGCAGGAACACTAGTGCAGGAAGAATATGGAGTTCCGGCTCCTTGGTGCCCTCCTTCTTCGTGGAGTGTGTAGAGGTGAGCGTTTCCCCTTTGAAATGGCTGTTTCCGCCATGTTTTTATCCACGGTGAATCCGCTCCGGAAAAGGTGGCGGATTGGTAGGTTGTGATACTGTGGGCGGTACTTTGTCTCCCACCTGTCTGTTGGCGGTGACCGCCACGCTGTTTGTCTGTACCGTTGTGGCGGTCGGAGTGTTAAAGTGGCTGCTTTTGTTGGCGGTTTCCACCACGGTCATAATTCCCATTTTTTTACCGCCCGCCTGTTGGCGGTTTTACCGCCGCTTTAACACCGTCTGCCAGGGTTGTAATGACCCCCTAAATCTTTTCTGATCTTGCCTATATAAACTACAGAATGCCATGTATTTTTTATCTAGACATACAAAAAATATTTTTTTTTTAAAACACTGTTCTTAAATAAATTATTCATGGAAAATAGTTCATAGTGCTTCAAAAAGTACTTCATGCTGCAATACTGTGAACCAAAGATTAAAAAAGTACCGCAGAGTAAGACTCATTTCTCAAATAAATTATTCATAGGAGTTAGATCTTATTACTTAATAATTGCTATGTGCTGCAGTACTATGGATCATTTAGGTAAAAAATCCGATAAGAAACACAAACAACAATAAAACCTAATATCTTTGAAATGAATCCAGAGATAAAACATAAATAATCATATTTAAAATTCATGGCCATTTAAAATCCTCGTCCATTAGCAGCTGGACCTCTCTCCAACTAATAGACCAGAGTCTAAGATAATCATACTGCGGATGGTCCAAGCTGCTGACAAATATTTGGAGACTGAACTTACTATCAACGTAGAAGAATCATATTTTAATAATCTGTAGGTACTGACTCGATCATGCAATAGCAAAACCTTACACAGAGGGATAATCCACTTTCCTCTAAGACACATGTACAAGGGATAGAAAAACAAAACATGCTCAGGTGTTTCCTTACATGAGTGGCAATTAATACATTTATCAGACATGGGGCTGTTAATCGACCAACAGGCCGTAAAACTATTAACTGCTAATATACCGTATCTGAGCTGAAGGAAAAGAGCTCGGGCACGTGCTGGTATAGGGCGATCCAGAACGTTTTCGGGCCGGGGTTCATGTTTAACCAACAAAAACTCTGCTGTCAACCGACCTGACCCATTACAGTG